>NC_046220.1:15327095-15640365 GCF_011004875.1 Balearica regulorum gibbericeps
TCTAAACCTTCAGCCAGAGTTGGTGACAATTTGTCCTTTTAAGGCTGAACAAGACTAGAATTCATGTTTGATAGACTAAGTACTCAAACACAGTTTGTATAATAAAATCTTCATTCATCAACATCCTTCTGAAAACAGTTGTTCTCCTAAGATTCAGCTATATTTGAAATGAACCTGAAGACATGGTGGTCTTCTGGTTCATGCGTAGACACATACCTGTCTATGTGAAAGCAGCAGTGAAAGTGAACCTATCTTAAGCTGTATCTTTGCCCTTTTTAAAGTCCATTTAAAAATAAACTTTCCATCCCACCCCTACACAAATAAAACATACCAATCCATGTATTATTCTTTGAAAACCTGTTCTCACAAGGTCAGTGTCCTGTTAAATCTGGTTTAGCTCTTGCTGGTTTGTTCTTTTTTTGTTTGTTTGTTTTCCTTCATTTTGTCACAGAATTTTATGCAGAGTTTGCTATAAAAATAGAGGCAAGGATCCTATTACTGTCATTTTCTGTGATCCAATATATTAATTATAAGATTTGGAAAATCTGTTGCAATTGAATTGTCATAACAGCTCTTACTTTTAGTTTTTACTGCAAGCTGCCCTTCTGATACAAGTACATTCACCATAAGAAATTGTATACTAAAATAAATGTTTCATGTTAAGAAGAATCAAATTGGTTCTTCCCAAAGCACATATTACTAACATAGAACCACAGATCCTCTGAGGTTTGCAGACTGTGTTCTGAGAACAGCAAAGAAAGAATAAAATATGTTAGCTTTTTGCACAGACAAAATAGGCTCTATAAATACTGTTCCCTTTTAAAAAATCTTTTCAGATTTCATTTCAAAATCTGTTTTCACAAATTAATGAAGTAATCTAACTCAGCTTTGTTATTTTTTTTTCTCCTGCATACTGTATAAACTAGCAAGTTTTTCATTAAGATTGTCCTAAAAATGGAAAATTGCTATACAAATATACATAAACTTTGCTTCCAATTTTTATCCAGTTTATTAAATGACATTTGTTATTTGGAGGAAGGTTTTCTAATACAAAAGATTCTCTCTAGCTGTTTGGGTTTGGTTTTGTTTTCTTTTGTCTCCATTTAGATTATTACTTGGGGGCAAAAATACTGTGTAGTGCTATTTGCCTCTGAGAATACCCTGAACAATAGTAACAGTCTTATATTTCCCAAAATCACCTTTAGAGCAATATTTAAGAAGTTTTCATCTAATTGAATGGCATACCAGAGCAAATTTAATAGAGCTGTTCTTTAAATGTTCCAGTGGGTAGATGGGAAATAAATAAGGGATCCCGGAATGTTATCGGAAAAGTTCTCTGGACTGGGAAGTCTTTTGCAAGATATTTTTTATTGTCAAGGAGCACATCCATAATAATTTTGTGGATGACTATAGTAAGAACAAATCTATTGACATGAAAGCACTGAAGAGGGGGGAGCAAGGCGGGGACGGACACGGGACAGGGACAGACACATGAAAAAAGAGATACATGAAAAAAGAGATATCAAAGTGATTTTTTTCTCACTTGATATATTTTCCAATCCTGCTTGCCACTTACCTTGGTGCATTAAATTTGGGGAAGCTTTCATCAACCTGAAATCAGTACTCCACTGTTTATATGAGGAGAGCTTCCAAGAATTTACCACAAGGGAATCTCTTTTCAGTACCTTTTCTTGCCAGGGTGCTCATGTATAATTCACCCTCATCATCTCCTGCTTCTCCCTTAACCTTTGTCATCTTCAGGCATGACACAAATAGTGGCAGTAATCAGTGAAATAAACCAGTTTATCCTGCACCCTATTTTCATGTGACCAGCTCGCTTTAGGCTTTCAAATAGCTCAGTGAATACTTCTAGACCTTATTAGACCTTGCTATATGCAAATACACCTTGCATTAGAAAGCAGCACTTGTAGCACAATTTTGGGTGCACCTATACTGCAGTGCCTCCAGTCTGTGCAAACAATACAAGTCAGCTACTTACTCCTTGCCTCAGGATACTGGTAGCACAGCAGCAAGGTGATTCATGCAGATAACACCCATGTTCAGATTTTGCAGTGCATGCTGAGCCCTGTATTATCACAGCTATAGCACTATCCCATGAGCCTGGTGCTTCAAAGGTAATTTCATCATGTCTTGACAAGAAATAGTCAATGACTGCAATGTAAGCTTCACCATCAATAATGAAGACTCCACAACTAGGGATTTGTGTTGAGGTGCATAGAGTTTTAGACATATCAGAGAGAATAACTGATGCCAGAGAGAACAGCTGCTCCTACAGGCCAAGAGAAGTGTAGAGAGGAATTTTAAAAAATGCTGCTATGCAATAAGTATAGCAAAAATAATAATAAAAATGTGTCCTTTCATTCCTTTGACACCAGGGTTACTTTCTTGGAGCTTGAAGGGCTTTAACAGGCAAATGACTGAATATTTAAATACAGTAGATGCCTCTTCATATGGTTATCTTATTTTAAGAGTTGATGCTCTACTCTTTTCAGTTCAATTCCAGCTCTGAGATTTTTAGGACTTTCAAGAGAAAGGAGAAGTAGAAAGAAGGGAGAAGTGGCTTTATGGTCTCTTAAGGTATTTTTTTCCCATTGTGATGTCTACGGAAGGGGAAAAAATGGGGAGGAGGAGCTGAAGTCCAATGAAAACCTGAGCGCTGATACAGTATTATCTTTGAAGGCACTCTGGAAAATATGCCTCTGACTCCTCTACCCTCATTTTAGCCCTATAAGTATGTTAATATCCTGGAAATTTAATGAAATTACACACAAAATCATGTAACTTACTCCTCATGCAGAACTTATATGTGAGAAAATGCAATTTAAGCTCAAGTTTTTGCATGCTATAGTATAACAATCAAAGGATTTATCAGATCACACAGTTACAAACTATCCTAACCTATCATTTTCTGCACTAGCTGTTCTTTTATTGGTATTGCATTACTCTTTAGATGCTCATTAAAGCTTTGAGATTAGCAACAAAATATTTACCTGTTCCAAATCTCATTCTTCCCTGACACTTGTAAGATTCAGTTGTCAAAAACATATTAAGTCCTGAAAATCTGGGGCAATCCCCAATCTTCGTCCCTGAAGCATTTTTCAGAAATCAAATAGGATTTTTTTTTTTTAGCTCTTCTTTCTCTTCTCATAAACTTATCTGTTGCTATAGCAAGATTGTTGCTCTCTGAAAAGAAAAGAAAAAAGAAAAACCAAAACCAAGCAACATCAGCTTTTGATGAAACACTGAAAGCAATTGTGGCACTTTATTAGAAGTGCCAAGGATTTGTGTGATTCCTGTGCCTTTCATTTCTGAGTCCTCTAGAGTTTCATTTTGTCCCCTCCCCAAATTCTCACAAATTTGAATATGTCTGGAATTATTTCTTTACCCTTGTGACCTATAGTTAACATGCTGATGAGACCACATTGTTTGTGAGAGCTTGTATTCAGTAAATCTTTTTATTAAATTATTCTTATTTCAGTAACAGAAATGCAGAAAAGCATTTTATAGATATGCCCTCAGATCAGAAAAGTGCTGAGAGAGAGATAGCCTTTCTGTCAAATATTTTTTAAAAATTAAAACAAATACCTCAGTGACTTTAAACATAGGGAATTACTTTACTCCTCTCCCCTTCTTCTCACTCCCCAAGAAAAGCCCTTTTTCTTGACAAATAGAGGTCCCAGCTCATCACAAAACCATTATGATTTCTTGATCCTTGGATTTCTTCATTTCTGAAATTCAGTGTAATTGTTTTACAATTACAATCAGAAGTGAGGAAAAAATATCTGGAGAGGTGGGATCACACCCCTTCTCCTGCAGAAAGCATCCAGGGCTCCACAACAGTCATATGGGATATGGCCTCTGTCAGCAGAGCTACAAGCCCAGGACACTGCCCTCGGGAGAGAAAGGCATTAGTGAATGTTTCTGGACAAAAAGTTGCGGCAAAGTATCTATGAGGTCCTCATTAACTCCTCATCTGAGTGGCTTGCAAATTTTAATGGATTTATCTTCACAGGGTGGTGCTGAGTATGGACTTGTTT
Source organism: Balearica regulorum gibbericeps (assembly GCF_011004875.1). Classification (NCBI taxonomy): domain Eukaryota; kingdom Metazoa; phylum Chordata; class Aves; order Gruiformes; family Gruidae; genus Balearica; species Balearica regulorum. The sequence continues at coordinate 15,331,154 of NC_046220.1, forward strand.
TTTACAAATAAGAATCAGAAAAGCTAAGGGCTTACCTACATCATTTGATAGCAAGGCACCACATCATCAAGTGTATGTAGGAAACCAGATGATGTTGATGAACTGTTGTCTCCTTGAAATGAGTTTGGGGTGATGAGATTCATTTCAGAGCATCTCATGGGCTCACTATCCCAATACTGGCTGGTGTACAGCATGCACTTCTACCATGTGCTTTAGTTTCATCAAGAATAGATCCAGTTTGTGTGCTCCACTATTACAGAAATCACATCTTGCCAAGTGGGAAAGATCAGAATATTTACTACCAAACTCTCCTCCTCATCCACAATTAAAATTTATTGTAACCACTTCTTTTTTTACCCAGGACAGTACATTAACATCCCTTTCATCATTTTAGCTCTCATTCCACTATGTATGTGTTGCCCAAAAGGGTGTGAGTCTGATGTGTGGCTGAGGGAGGCCCTCCTGTTGAGTCACAAGGTTCAGAAAAGACCCCTTTGCCTTTTAACCTCCTTCTCAAAGAGGACCCTTAGTTGCGGCTATGTCCAGTCTTAATTCCAGACTTGATCAATGGTTTATGTGTAAAGGGTTATGTGTGTAGCCACTTATCAGAGCCAACATTTGCCTGTCAGAGCCCCACCGAGGACTTTCACTGAAACAGTTTCGCAAAGTTGAAAAGAGAGGTAATTTATTGATGCAACAGATATAAAATGTTTGGAATTGTTGTTGATAAACACACTTGCTGCAAAAATTTTGAGCTCCAGTTAATAGTTAGCGCTTTTGTTAATGATAGTTTTTCCCAGGGTAACATCCAACATAGTTGGAGGCACAAGTCTTACCAAAGAGGTGTCCCTGCTTGGGGAGGAGAGAGGTCCAGAGCTGTCAACCTGTCCCGGTAGTTGGAGTTTTTGTCCTCAAAACAGAGGATTCTAAATGCCAGATTTGTACTTTTGGCGAGATGGGACTAAGTCAAGTAGTGTGTGCTGATTGGCCATTAACAAGGCACTGCTGATCAGGGGGGTGTAGCTGAGAACAAAGGTGTTCCGTACAGAGGTGTGGGGGGTCTGTTCAGCTTTACCAAAGTATGGTCGGGCTGTGAAGCCTCCTGCTCACCCCAGGCATTACTCGGGTGCCAAGCTGCTCATCCCTTGCCTTTGTTCAGGTCCAGTGCTTATCAGTACAAGATAAGCAAGTTGCTCAATCTGTTCTCTTGCTCAAATCGGACACACACCCGCACCCTGCCCACACCCCCCCCACCCCCCCTACCCCGCTACTTTCTGCTGACTCACAGTGATCCTGTATTCTGCACCAACGAGCCCGGACGAGTCCAGCATCCCATAGTAGGGAGAACTGGTCTATATAGAACAAAAATATAACCCGAATTTGCAAAACTCTGTAACAGTCAGACTCTTATCTTATAAAATCTTAAGAATATTTCTAGAGAGATTTTCATCTCCATCTCAAGAACTGCAGCCGGTAGGAAAACTCCCTGTCAGTTTAAAGAAAGTTGAAGTATAATAAGATGTGCTAACCTCTGGCTAAACAACTAGTTGAACTTCAGACATTTTTCTTACATAAAACTGAAGAGCAACTATTCCAAGTTTACTCATTACTGCTAAAATTACATTACAATATAATTATAGATCTCTGGTTTTAAATGCAAAAGAAAGCACTAAGTGGAACTTTTAAATCTAACTTTAATCAGTGTAAATTATTTTAAGCAGAGCCTTAGTAAAATTACTTTATGTATTCTTTATAATTCCACTTAGTATAATATCAAATCAAATAGCCTTGTAAATAGATTTAAGATGTGCAGCAAATGATGATGGCAACATTGCAATTATGTGCTAAAATCACATTGTTTGGAACCTGGTGTTACCTACAGTGCACACAGAGGGACTTACAGTCTGGTTCGGGTTTCTTTTGCTAATGAATCCTACACAAAAGAAGTTTTACCACTGACAGAGACTTTAATTTCTGCACAGATTGCTGTAGAGCTACTGGCAAACTTTGTTTTTGACCTTGGGACATTTAGGAGTCTAAGAAGAGATGAAAAATTTTCCAATACCTAAGAAAATACATTCTTCTTTCAACAAAGTAAGAAGAATGAAGAAATATTGCACATCTTTGCTGTAACTCTGAAGAAAATGTTACACAGCGAGAGGCTTCAATATGCATCCAGTACTAAGACCTTTTTCTTTGTCTCATCAGTCAGTTGGGGAAAATGTTGGGGATAAGAAGAGAGAAACCCAGTAGGTTGAATTCCTCTTTTCTTTTTTTTTTTTTTTTTCTCATCCAAGATGCATACCATATACTTCCCTGGAGGCAGTGCAGAGGATGAATGAGACAGGCATCCTTTGCTATCATTCATGACATCTGATGATGGCCAACAGTCTATTCTACAGGAGGACAAAAATTATTTACTCAAAGGAGGAAACTTCTGAATTACAAAATCAATGATGGTAATCAGGCTGTTGTATTCAGGACAAAGCACTGAAGAACAGATGCACAGGCATATCCATACTGAGATCTGGAATCCAGTTTTAATGGATTGAACTACCTTTCAAGCACCTCCACTGAATTAAGTTTAATAAAACACTGCAACACAAGAAATAAACTCACAAATGGCATAGTCAAGCTAAGACCCATGGGAATCAAAGGAAATGCATCTGTTTTGGCAAGCACTGAGCAGGCACAGACAATTCTGTACTGTAACCTACTCAGCAAAGCACAGCTCAAAAGCCATTTTGAAATCTGTTACCTACAGAAGAAAGAAAGGATACTGGGGTAACAATAAGGATTGCCATTAAGAGCTTTGATACTCTGCTGTGTGCAGATTCAGGCCTACTAGATCCATTGTAAAATAGCCAAGAGAAGATTGCGTGTTACGTATAGTGAATTATTTATATGTGGTCCTGAGGAATATTTTTGCATATAGGAAGAAAAAGTGGACTCCTAAAATATGCAGGAAGTTTAATGTGAATTTTCCCTTAAATTTTGAGTTAAAAAGCTAAATAATATATGTTCTTCTGTGTAGGTTTCTATCAGTCTGAAGTATTTCAAACACCATCAACGCAGAGCTTTTTTTTGGGGGGTTGGGGGCAGGGGGGAGCTGTACTTTGGTTTGGGTTTATTTTAGGTGGTACAGCAGGCTCTGATCCACAGAACTTTATCTTCAATAACTTTTTGATCAGGTAGAGAAGTCATGTCCATTGTACAGAAAGTAAACAGCACATTATAAAGCAAACAGTTTCTATAGTAGAAATAGTAGCATAAATAATTTACAACCAATCAATACCAAAGAAATCTTCTGCACTGCCTGGAAGCTGTCAATGATGTGGAAAAAATGTGAATGACCTGAATTTCTTTCTTAATGTTCTGTAGATCCTGAGTTAGTCACTTTCCTCATTTAGAAGGAGCCAAAGTGCCGTGCCTAGTGATTGCACTCTCCATCTATTCCCAGTTTTGAGCATCACTAAATCTACTTTCAACTTTTGAGATTTGGAGTAAGAAACTGGCCTCAAGAGTTAATGCTGACCACCCAGCCATCGCAACAGAAGCAAATTCATGGTTGCCAAATTCAAAGTAGCAAGAGTGAAATGTTCCAATTATAATTCTCCATCTCCTAAAGCAACCAGTTCATACAACTTTAGTCTGTTTTTTCACACAGAAACTTTAGAAAAAATATTTATTGACACAGTTTTCTTAAGTACTTTAAGATCTGACTTGCTGCAGCCAGCCGTACCACTCACATCCCTTCTTTGCTACTGTGTGGATCCAGGAGAGCTCAAGATCACAAACGGATGAAAAAGACTCAATGTCTCTGATCTTTTCATTGAGTCTTGATTTTCTATATAAAGAGAATTATGCAGGAGTAAAGTTTATCTAGCTTCTGGGTAAGGAATTTATAGCACTGTGTGAAAAGAATAAGATATATTTTCAGTAAGCTAACACAGAACCTGTCTGATGTTTTCTGGGAGATGGTCAGCATCCACCTGCCTTTTTGTTAACTGCTGAGACAAGGTAACAGATCTGGCCACATAAGAGCAAGAAATGTGTGAAACATGGGGTTTTTTTCCATTTACACTCAATATACCTGATAATTCCAACAGGGAATTACTTGAGAAATTTGATGAAGACCATGAGAAGTAAGATTTCTTGGAAACAAAGCCTGGAGGAAGGTATATGCAAGGTAAAGTCAGGAGAATGTTGGAGTCCCAAAGCAAAAGACGTTATAGCAAGTCAGGGGTCTGTTGTCTGAAGGAAGACAAATTTTCAGGAAGGGAAAAAACATGGAAGAGAAAAATGGTAGTAGTATTCTTATGTGGGGAAAAAAAAAAAGTAATAAATTTTAAGAGAAAACTGGTTCTCACAAGAGAGCAAAAGACACGAGTGAATATAGGAAATTTCAAGAAAGGTGATAAAATATAGGGAATGAGGAAAGCCAGTTATTAAAGAGTGATAATTGATGGCTCAGAGCTGAAAGGCAATATGTGACAGTGTTAATCAGTGCTGCTTCAAATAAAAGGTATGGAGAAAAAGGAGCTTAGTATTCAAACTTATCCAGAAACAAAAAAATAAAATGAAGGTGGGTGGGCATAGTGATCAAGGAAGGGTAGATAGCAGTGACGAAAATAACAATAGACTCCAAACATATTCATATAAAATACTTCAAAAGATATAAAAGAAATTACCAGGAAAAGCAAATGAAAAGTATGAAGTTGCAAAGAAGCCAAAGACTCACTGAAGGATAAAAGGTAGCTTGACCTAAATTAAAGGGAGAAGGGAAAAGAAGGTTTTCAGTAAAACGTGATTCAGTAGAAGGGAAAAAATGAAAAAAAATAAGAGACTGAAAAATACGATGTTAAAACTATAGACTTAAAAAACCTGCTTCTGTGAAAAATCAGCTCTTCATCTTCTATACAAGGTTCTTGACACTCTCAACAACCCATGTATCGAGAAATGAGGACTGGTATCAGTGCAAGTGCATGGTGGAGGGTAGTTACTGTGCTCTGTATATTATTTCATCCTGGCTCCAAATTCTGGCTGAATGTCTCAGTATTATTTTGAGGTATGTATATTGGATCCACCTTCTCTGAAGTTCTGAGAAACAGATTTTGCTATCCAATATTGTATCCAATATTGTTAGTAGTACTAATCTGAGAAAAATATGCCTCCTACATTTGTGCTATTATCTACTTCACAGAATCACAGAATGGTTTGGGTTGGAAGGGACCTCAAAGACTATCTAGTTCCAACCCCCCTGCTACAGGCAGGGACACCCTCCACTAGACCACGTTGCCCAAAGCCTCATCCAACCTGCTCTTAAACACTTCCTTTTTACCCTTCTTAAAAATGGGGGTTATCTTCCCCCTCTTCCAGTCAGCGGGAACTTTGCCAGACTGCCAGGACTTCTCAAAGATGACAGAGAGTGGCCTGGCCACTTCATCTGCCAGTTCCCTCAGGACCCGTGGATGCAACTCATCAGGTCCCATGGACTTGTGCACCTTCAGGTTCCTTAGATATTCTCGAACCTGATCTTCTCCTACAGTGGGCGGTTCTGCATTCTCCCAGTCCCTGCCTTCTGTGACCTGGGCAGTGTGGCTCAAGCATTTGCCAGTGAAGACTGAGGCAAAGAAGCCATTGAGTACCTCAGCCTTCTCCATGTCCTGGGTAACCAGGTCACCCATTTCATTCTGGAGGGGACCCACATTTTCCCTCATCCTCCTTTTCTCACTAACGTGCCTGTAGAAACTTTTCTTTTTGTCCTTAGCATTCCTGGCCTGATTTAATTCTACCAGGGTTTTGGCTTTCCTAACCTGCTCCCCGGCTGCTTGCAGTGTGCTTTGCTGTTGCTACTAGGAGCAATGCCAACAATATTTAAGATGACAATGCAGTGAAGTAATGAGTATAAACCAGACAATTCTCTGGGTTTCCTCCTAGTTTTGTTCTAAGTTTTAAGTTTTTCTTTTTGACTTTCCAGATTTTTAACATGCATCATGCTTACATCTCATATAAGCAGTTTCAAATGTCATTAAAACTCTTTTATTCTTCTGTTCTTAAACAAGAGTCAGGACTTCTTGCGACTTTCATGGGAATAGAGATATAACAGATAGTTAAAAATAGAACCAGTGGAAAACCGTTTAAAGGTGGGTTTGGTGGGGTTTTTTTTGGGGGGAGGAACTTGAAGTTTTGATAGGACAGTGTGGAGCCATTTTGTTTTGGATAAACATTTAGTATTTTATATTTTAATATAATTTCTAAGTATAATCTTTATTATTTTAGCAACACTTGATGTTGAAATTGCCAAAACAGCTAAAGTAACTTCATTATAAAATTGATTCTTAGTCTAAGGATGAAAATTTTGTATTTTCATTGCAATTAACATGTTTGCAAATTATAGGGTTTCTACCAAATGGAAAAGCCACTTCTGGGACCATACAGAGTTGATAATCTTTGTACTAGGCAAATCCCTTTTAGCAGCTGTATATTAGATGAGAAATTGTCTTTCCTCAGAGTATTATGCCTGAGTATGTCCACTGCTTCCTCTTGCCAGTTCTGCAGAATATCTGCTTTATCCTCTGAATCACACAGCAACCGATGTTTTGCATTTTTCATCTTTTGAAAAAGATGAAGAACTTGTAAACTTGATCAAGAGTACGAAGTTGTCCTGAACACACAAGGTAATTTTTTTTTATAAACCAAAACTTAAAGCAAACAACTCAGATGATAATTCTGCAAACCAATACTAACAAGTTTCAAATATATTTTAAGGGGGTAGACTACATCCAGTTGCAAACTTCGCATCATTCAGAGCTGTTTTGTTTGTTCATCTTTGATTCATAAGTGGATGCTCTAGAATAAGAATTTCACAAGGGTATTTCTTTCTTTCTTTCTTTCTTTATTTATTTATTATTTTTCTTATTGGGGGTGGTGGTAGTGTTTTTTGTTTGGTGTGTTTGGGGTTTGGGGGGTTTCTTGTTTGTTTTTGGGGTTTTTTTTGGGGGGGGGGGGTAGGGAGAAAGAAAGATCTGCATGATGCTTTAATTGTCAAGAAAGAATAAAAAACAAATGAACTGCTAAAGATTCAAACCCAAAACCTCTAAACTGAAACATACCCCCAACTAAAAGATACGGCTAAAGAAATGAAATTAATACTTGACTTTCCTGACACTATGTGGTCCTCTGTATTTCCTAGAGAACAAATGAGTTCGAGTAGTCACTCCCAACAGTTCTGTAGTCACTCCCAACAGGTCCACAGGCTACTGGTGGTGCACAAGGTGTGGTTTGGTAATGAATTATGTAAGCAAGTGGCCTGCATGCTGTTGTTTTGTCTCTAACAGAGGGACAGTGTGCAGTTTCAGAGGGCTTTCAACATTCTGCTGGGAGGCAAAAAAGAGCAGCAAAAACAAAGAGTAAACTTTTGACTCTCCCTTTCCCATCTCCCACCACTATCTTTCACAGGGACCAGAGCAGCATATACAAATATTCTTCTACCAAAAAAATCACTTATTATATACCTTAACATTTCTGTGGCACTCAGGCAAATGATACTATTTATGGAATGATTCTGTATCTAAAATACCTCACGCACTTCTCACAGAACTGAATTCTATTAGAACAAGGATGACTTTTACAAAACACAGAAGATTTCATAGGCCAAGAAAGGAGTTCTACAGCATCCTAACTTTGTGTGTTGCATTAAGTCACTGTTCACTGTACATTTCCATCCTCTTCTGCTGCATTGCCTTCATATGTTTTAACCATTATGAAGACAAGGCTGAGGACATGATTATTATAATTCATCACTACACTGTGAAATATCTGTCTGCAGTCACTTTTAAACAGCAGCTCTGGGAAGTATGAACTGCCCCATCCATCCCAGTAGCTATGACTGAATTTAGAATATGACTATTTTAACAGCATTTTTAACTGTTCCACTGCTGATTACTACAAATCCTTTCTCCAGTCTCTTCCCAAAGTGAGAAAAATACAGCTGCATTTATCAAGCTGTTAAATGCTTTGAGTTGTATTAATACAAAAGCAGGTGTGTGGGGAGTGTGTGTGTGTGTGTGTGTGTGTGTGTGTGTTCGTGCATTCAAAATTTACTTTCTTCAAATGCTTACTAGAAAGAAGTTATACTTTTGAAAAAGAATATGAACTATACAAATAAATTCTGGATTGCAATAATTGGATAATTCATGACTCTGACCTACTTTCAGACTTCCAATGAAGTAAAAGGGCAAATTTAATTAACTATAGTATAATAATCAATATTATTTTTACTGTCACCAAAGAACCTAAACAATATTGGAGTCTGGTTTTGCTACTTGTTCACACATATGAAAACTAAAGCAGCAAATCTCCAAAGAGCTTTACTTTACTAGAAACATGAATAGCATAAGAAAGTGACATTTTCTATCCTTTCAGAGTCTGGTGTTGAAAAAGGAAACTAGGTTATTGCTAAATATGAGTTTTGTGAGTTGAAGATAAAAGAGATGTGGGTGAGAATGAAATACCTTTTGCTGCTGTGGGATAAAGCACATTTGATGATTGGTTTGTTTCTGCTGTGTTAACAAGACTGGTACAGTAGCTGAGGCTTTTTATGAAGAAGTGATAAATGTAGCTAGAAGAGTTAACCACTCCCCTCATGGGGAAAAAAAAAAATCTATCTCTACCATGTCAGCACACCACTATTGCTCCTTTGCATTGCAGCACACAAAGTAGCCAGTGATCACTGAATCTCCCAAATAAGATTCACTGTAGTAACCATTCACTGTAAAAGGTAGCTTTAGCCACAGATATGGGTTTTGTTTTCCTTTTTTCTTCTCTCAAAAGCATTATCAGTCTATTTCATCTGACTTCCATTTATTTCCCAAAAATGAAAGTTGATTCAGAAATTTACCTAAAAATATATTTTTCATAGACAGTCAAATAATTTTCATAAGTTTTCTTAAAAAAAATGAACATGTTTGTAAATATATTTCAGGAAAAACACAAAAAACTCCTCCTATGAGCCAATGTTATTTGCCACAGTATTGATGAGTTTCAGAATTATGTACTTATGTCTGTATATGTTTAAGTCTATTCACTGAAGGTATTAATAGAAATGGAATGGGATGGAATTGTCAAAAGAAAGCTAGAAGTCTACTCTGAGGGATTTTCTTATCATCCGGCCCACTTGTTCCAGAGACTGAAGGTACTGTTTCAATATTCTCGTTTTCTTTCTTTCTCAATGTCATCTATGCCTGCGCTTTTTTTTTCTTTGTGTGCTCAGTTCTCGTGGTCCTTTCTGTAAAAAGCATACAAGGATCAAGAACCAATTTTGATTACATTTCACTGCCAGAAGAATCACAATATTGCAATATTCAAGCTTGTCTGGGCAATTAAATTACAGTTCTTTAAGTCATGCTTTTTCTTCTGTTCTTTCCCTCTTTTACTACTTTCACTCTTTCTCCATTATTCAATCTTATCACTCTTTTGACTTTGCTGTTTTCTTGCCCCTTCTTCTCTTCTCCTATTGTTAAGCTTGACTCTATTTATTAAAATCTGTCATCCATGCTTAAATTTCATTTTTGTATTCCTCTTCTAACCTGTCATCTTTATCTGTTTACATCAATAGAAAAGTCATTGAAGTGTTTGAGATATGAGTCAAATCTGAAGTGATTCCCAAGGTCTTAGTTACCCTTCCTCAGATGCAAGACACATACACTAGATCAAAGAAAATAACAGTTTGAACACTACCCCATATGGCACCATGCTGTTGGATCCCTTTTTTGCAGATATTCTATATGTCTACTATAGTTTCTGTTGCTATCATCATCATCATATTCATGGTCTCTGACTTAATGTTTAAAGGTTTAGTGGTGCAACGATGGTTTTAAAAGAGAAAGTATTTGACATTTGCCACTGCATAAAATAAAACACATTGTTCTTATACTTTATTCTGCCATTGCTTAGGAAGTAAGAATGAAAAGTCCCTGAAGACTTTGTTTATCGTGGTTTGACACACACATACATATATATATATGTCATATAGATTGCTGTTTTGTCTGATTCCTCTTCCCCTGTCTGCAAAGGCAAAAACTTTTCCAGATCCAACCAACTTCTCAGAGCACTGTCTCATGAACACAGGAATCTTCTCATTGCTCCTAGACTTCAAATCTGAATTTCACTTTTAAGCCTGTGTATTGTTCTTTCATTCTTTTTCATTTTATTATATCCCTTTTCAATTTATACTTCTTTTTTTGCTTTTGTGCAGACCATGCTTATAATGACATAGTTCAAGTTACTTTAAATGGGCTTTCTCCAGATTTGTAGCTGAATGCAGAAATTAATTGCAGAATTAATTATCTTTTTTTCAGAGACAAAGTACTATTTTTTTGTTGGTTTTTTGTTTTTGTTTTTGTAAGCCTAGGTAGACCATATAGACCTTCTGTCTCATTCATCTTATTTTTTAGATGCTCTTATACTACCCAGAATACAGACCTTTCAGAAAGGGGACTTTTTTTCCAAGTTATTAAGCACCAGAGACCTCTATTGTTAGACATTATCTGAAGTTGTGAAGTTGCAGCATTTAAAAAAACCCACATGGTCAAATTCCTGGTACAGCTGTCTGAGGGAATGTAAGTTTATGGCGATTTCCTTCTTTTGGCATGTATATTTTGCACACAACTTTCTATCAGTTTAGCAGCACAATATTTTTATCTAAATGAAAAGCTGTTGTCAATGCAATACCTGAGATATACCTAAAGATTTCACTGGTTTGCAGAAACATTAGATATCTGTAAAGTTTTCTCTGAAAACAAGAAAACTGCTGTAAGAGACATATGTCTGAATGACATAAGTCATTACAGAAAGAGGGTTTCATACATGGAGATGACAATTAAAAGCAAAATTAAAAAGTACAAGGCAGAAAAAAGGAACTGCCTCTGCTCCTTTGATTTTATACTAAAACTGTCTGAAGTGCTATTTTTACAGGCCTTCCACTGGTGCTTACAGAAGTATTTATAGAAAACAATTAATTAGATGACTGCATTTTTGCAGGTTTGTGGGTGTGAATGTTAAAAAGATACCATGTAAGTTACTAGAAACTGGATATCTAACTTGCAGTGAAAACTGTTACTGGATTCCCATAGGCATTTTTGAAAGGCACATCTTCATTTACAACTGTGCACTGATTACTTTATTTGCTTTATCAGGTTTCTCATCCGAAGGACTTTTATCCTTTGTCTTAGTTCTTAGCTCTGTTTCTATAATGTTTTCATTAGCATTTATTATCACTCCCTGTAATTCCCATGGTATTATTTCCATCCTCTAACAGGATAAATGATGTCAGGCAAAGAAGGAAGAGGGTCTGATGAAGCCTCATGAAGAAGGAATACATGAGGTATACATTGAACACTCCACAGATACTCTTCCTTTCTGACAAAAGTTTTTAAAAAGTGAAATAAAAAAAATTGGAGTTAATTTTCCCCACAGCAGCCCCCACAGTGCTGTGCTGTGTGTCGGTAGCCAGCAAGGTGTTGGTAGCACACCAGGGTTTTGGCTGCTGCTGAGCAGTGCTGGCACACAGCAAGGCTGTCTCTCCAACATCCCCCTCACCAGTGGGCTGGGGGTGGGCAAGGTGTTGGAGGGGACACAGCCAGGGAACCCAACCCAAACTGGCCACAGGGATATTCCATACCATATGACCTCTGCTCAGCAATAAAAGCTGAGAGAAAGGAGGAGGAAAGGGAGGACATTCATTATTTATTACATTTGTCTTCCGGAGCAACCGCCATGCGTACTGCAGCCCTGCTTCCTGGGAAGTGGCCAGACATCACCTGCTGATGAGAAGTAGAGAATAAAGCTTTTGGGTTTTTTCCTTTATTTCCATATGCAGCCTTATGCATTTGCTTTATTAAACTGCCTTTATTTTGACCCATGAGGGTTTTTTTCTTCTTCTTTTCTCCCCCTCTGTGCTGCTGAGGAGGGAAGTGATAGAGTGGCTTGGTGGGTGCCTGGAGTTCAGCCAAAGTTAAACCACCCCTAAATTCTAGACAAAATGAGTCAATTTTAGCTAGATCTTACTGCTACAATAACCATTATTTTTAGAGTACTACAGTCCAATTTAATTCTATTTCTTAGATCTCCCAAATTACCTGTATTTGATGCATAATAATCACTATGCCATGGTAAATAACACAGAAAAATAATATAGAACTGGTAATGATAAATGAATACTCAGGACCATGTCTTCTTAAGCTTTCTTGTAAAAGACATCATGTAAGATTTCCTTTAGCTTCATCAGCTCATAAAAAGAATAAATTAAATTATAATATCTATAATTCCAATTCCCTCTATAACAGTATGAAAAGATATACTTGAAATTTAGTAAACCTGTAGAAAATATATATTGACTTAGCATTAAATAATAGCTTTTACATCAGCAGGGAGTTTTCTCTTCTACACTGGGCCAATGCTCATTACCACTGAATGCATAAATGGCAAAAATTAAGTATTGGATTCAGGTGCAGTTTTCTGTGTGTCTGTATATACAAACTCACAAAGATTCACCCTCTTCTGCTGGCTGAGGGAGGCAGTGCTGGAAGAGTACCAGAATCCTTGGATTCAGAAAGGTCTATTGGGCACAGTAGGACTAGGAGAAGCATTTTAGTAAGTTGTAGGCTTTCATAACATCTTTTTGATGGCATCTCCTGATGGTGAATTGTGCTTGAATAGACATCATGAAGACATACAAGCAAAGAGAAGAGAACTTAGGAGATACATTGGTCTCACATTCATCTTTACTTTGTCTTTCAGTAAGTATAAATCACATTAGTTTACCAAAAAAGAAAAATCAAAAATCTAAACATAAATGGAAACTGTAGCAATAAAATAGAATCCTGAAAGCTCTTCAGCTTTTAAAACAGATTGAGCATACGGACTTTTCTGTGAGGCTTGTCATGTAGACAATATTATTTTTTTCCAAAGAAATGCCATTTCATTACTTTCATTGTGAGAAGAAAAAATTGAAGAACAGAGACCTCATGACACAGACCAATTCTTACTTCTCAAATAGGGCTATTAAAAAGTGAAGATCATAGAATCATATAATTGTTTAGGTTGGAAAAGACCCTTAAGATCATTGAGTCCAACCATTAACCTAGCACTGCAAAGTCCACCACTTGGGGAGGGGAGGGGAGGGACGGGACCTGTAATCACTGGAAGAAATAGCGGTGTCTTTGCATCACTCTCATCTTGCTCGCTTTGCTACTTTGTGTTTTTTAATGTTATCACAAACATCATCCACAAAGCAAATATGACTCCTCTTTATAGTATTTTCTGTCTTTTCTTCTTTCTTTGGAAATACTAACATTGCAACACCTGCATAAAATGAGGACATATTAAAGTTTCTGCATTCTCTCTCTGTAATTCAGAGGAACACCTATTCCTTTGAAGTCAATTCCTAAATTATAACTTCAAGACAACTTCTACACCTCTCACACACATACATTTACACATTAAAGCTACCTAAATAGAGTCTGATTTCTTTTCAAAGGATTATAAAACATCACAAAGCAATCTGGCACACAAATTGTTAAGTCTGCCTGATAACACTAGGGCTACTGAAGAAGGAATTTCAGAATCATCATGCCAGTCACAGTATTGACTAAATATGTCTTGTATTTCTGGTCATGCTATGATTTAAGATAACCATTCTGGCTCTCATGGCTCGATCATGGTTCTAGGAACCAGGTATGAGTTTGTTATTTGTATTCATTTACTGACTGTACAGTAAAATTCTGTGACGTTATGCAACTGTTTCAGGTAGTAAAATCACTGATGAATTCAAGCCATTTAATTATTGACTTAGTCATCACATCTGTCATGGATTTCTGTGTTCAAGTGATTCACTTCTATTAAAATGATGATCACAGTAATCTCTATGAGCTTACATCTGAATGCACACGAGCTATTGGAAACTGAACTTAGGATCATGGTGAAAAAATCAACTCTTTTATTGCAATGACCATGAGGAAAGTAACCCCAAAATTTAGTTTCACAAGATGGAAACAATTTCACAATCTGCTTTTTTTTTTTTTTTAATAAAAAGAGAAAAATGCTATTATTTTAATCATCTATAATCCTATTAAATTCTGTAGGAGTATTACAAAAGGTATAGGTCAAAAGGCAAAAAGAAATGGGGTCACCAGTAAAAAAGGCAAAGTCATATCCATTCCTTTTCCGAAATAACTTAGAGAAAGAACTGAGGAACTTATTTCAAGCTTGCCACATGCCATGGAGATCAAAGATCCCTACTTTTGTCTCAGATGAACTATGATGTCCACAAGACGTAGAATGTACAGCCAACATCCACCACCAAATAGCAGAGACCACAAAGCCACAGAGACTTTTAAACTCATTAGTAAACACTTGACCAACAATGAATTCCTATCTGCTTGAGTTTTTTGAAATATGGTTTTGGTCTGAAAGCAAAATGAAATTCCTTTCTAACAGTTCAGGCATTCAAGAGCTTTCCTGAAACAATTTTGTAGGAATAATTTAATCAATATGCACAGTATTTCTTTTTGTTGTATTTACCCAGAGCTAGTAATAAAAGTTATGACATGAACCCTGCATTTTGCAAAAGCAAATGTTCATGATTACTTCTATTTCTAAGAGTTAACAGAAATCCACCTGCACCAATCTTATATCTGAGCAGATATGAGGAGTGGAGAATGAAGAATAACAGTGAGGGATTATGTCCTGGTTCTGTCACAAAAATTTCCCCACATGATAAGGTAAGTGAATTTTCATTAGAAACAGAAAGATTCAGTACAAGAAAATCAAAATTATTCCATTATTTCTGTATTAGCATAAGCATCATAGTGATTATTTTATTTATTAGTGTAATTGCATTTCATAAAAAAAACTTGCATCCTCGAAACATAGTCTGTAATCAGATTTGAATATACATTGAAATAATTACATGCTTGCTATACCATAAATAATTATGAATCCTGACCTTAACAATGCTACAAATTAAGGATTTTGCTTGATGTTGCTACTAGTAACCATTTAAATGCATCTATGCCATAGCAAATTAACATTTGCTACATGCTGGGACCCTGATTAGATATAGTTTCTCTTAGTCTCTCTTGATCGAGTTGTTCTACCTTGTACAGATAATTAAAACATTCATTAGAGCAAGAACCAAACCTTGGACACCCAGACATTAGATGATGTCTGTCTGCTAGCCCCCAGACAGTCCCTATTTCTGCTCTTTGATCCAATGAATAAACAGCTGTCTTTCTATTTGAAATCAAACAGATGATAGAGAAATTTACTCTAAAACAAACTGTAATCTTGTGATTTTGGGTATTCATTGTCTAAGTGAGATATATTGGATGGAGGGACTTGCATATAGAGTTTCCATTTCTAAGGTAGTTAAGTTTTCTGCTGTTAAGAGAATATGCTCAGAGATTTTCCTCTATTTTGACCAGCATTCCATTATGATATAAGGAATCTTTTGCTGATGAAAGCTATGTCAAAATTGTCAGAATGAGTGAGGTGAACACTGGTCTTGACACATACAGATTTCTTCAGATCCTTTTTTTCTGTCTGCTACTTCATTTACTGTTAAAAACAAAACAAAACAAAACAAAAGCTAAACAATATAAATGAAAAGGTCCAGAAGGACACAAGTGTCACAGAAACAATATAAGAGAACCATCATCATTTGTGAAAACATCTTTTTTGCATTAGTATCACAAATTGAGATGCAACCAGACTAGATACTCACTAACCAAAGAGTGAACAGTTCTTGGTACCTTGCAAAGTGTCTTTCTGATATATTGGAGCATCTACTGCTTGTGAAGAATATCAACATGAAAAAAAAGTAAAACACCTTAGCACCTTAGAAATCTTACTCCAACCTGCATAAATTCTTATTAATGAAAGTAGTCCATGTTTCAGATCACTGATTTAAGCTAGCAGCAGGAGTAATGGCATATTATAGGAGTAAATATTTGCAGACTAAAGCTCGGTAATATCTGCATCACTGCAACCTATTTGGCAACATTCAAAAAACTGCTGAGCCTTACTGCAGGCCCCAAATTTCTGCTAGCCAAGGTAGACTCATTGTGCCTCAGAGGCTGGAATTATATGCTTTTGAAGTGAAAGATATATCCTTCTTAAATCAATGTGAAATTCCTAATGAAAGAATGTGCAAAATATGGTAAACACTATATAATTATAATTTTCAAAATTTTTTGCAGGGTGGGAAGGGCAGTTTGGTGGAGACACTGATATATACTTGCACACAGTATATAAAAGCACATAGAAGGAAACATAAGGATTTTTGTGGAAAACAAGACAGGATCTCTGACTAAACAAAGATCTCAGTTTTGCAACAGATTGTTGTTGTTTATTACTTGATATATAGCATCTTGAAAGCTACACAGATATGCTGTATATTTTTTATTTTATATGACACTCATTTGTTCAGAACAATTAGTTCTGTATATTCTAAACAGTAGGTACTAGCAGAGCAGGAAATCTAATTCATTTTTAAAGACAAAAAACTGTTTATGTACTTATAATGGACTCAGGAGCTCTAAATTGCATTCTTTATGAATACTAAGTCACACTATAAAAAAGCAAAAGAGAAAACCTCTCAGCTGAGCACAACCATTTGCTTCCAGATTTCCACTGAAAAATCCAGTTATTCTGTACTGTAAATTTCTGAAATATCTTGCCTTCCAAAGGAGGTAGATAAAACTACTTAGACATCATAACTCCAGTGTTTAATGGCATTTGAAGGTGGAAGGATTAAACTGATGAAGGCCTGCCTATACGCTTCCAGATAGATTCCCCTGAAGATACATACCCTAAAGTAAATGAAAGAAAACATTAGTACACCCCCAAAATAACCTAGCATTTCTGAAATGACTGAGATTTTGAACAGCTAGCTTCCTTCTACACAAAGTGGGACATTTCTAAATAACCTTGATAATAAAGGGATCAATGCTCAGATGAAACCTAGAAATTTCTTTTCCCAACTGTCAATTCACTTTCACAGTGATCCCTAGTTCAATAATCAAAACTGGAGCCGTCTAAAACCATCAGTGAGTTGAGGAAATGCAGATCTTTAGAATATTCAGTGGGTAGCCTTCATTTCTGAAAGCCTCTTTTGGAAAAAGGCCAGCAGTAAAAGCACAGATCTGAGCTCATCAGGGTGAAAGCCAACACTCAAGAAGTTAATAAAAAAAGTCTACTTGATGCTAGGTTTTGGAGGTTTCACACATTTTGTTTCTTTATCTTGTATTTAAAGCACTGTTGTGTTTAAGGGATACACTTCGTTTCTCATCTCTTCCCTCTATTCCTTTCAGCAGTTTTAAGAACATCTCAGAACAAAGAGTTCTCTTTCCTCCCTCTTCTTCTTGTTGTTGATTTTTGTTGTTGATTTTTGCTGATTTTTGTTGTTGAAGTTACATCTGTAGGCAATAAACATGTTTGGGTTTTGGGTTTTTGGTTTTTGTTGTGTTTTGGGTTTTTTTTGTTTTTTGGGTTTTTTTAAGCAATTCAGATTAGTATTCTTTATCTCATTGCTTGGAGACTCCTAAGGACAAACATACTATAAAATGTTCTCATAAATTAAATTTAAGTGTACTACAGAGGTAACAGTGATAGCAAAAATGTCATGCTTTGGCAGCGGGTTAGTGGAGAATGACCCATTTTCATATTAAAGTGATAAAATCTGTATGATAAAACACATAAAAATCATAACATTTTTATTGCTGAGGACCCAAAGAGATTTAGATCAAACTTGTATCACCAATTTATTCTGAATAATCTGGGAAAACACTGTATTCCTGAAGAAACAAGTAAAAAGAAAATATGTTTACTGCTTCTCCTTTGGGACCTGGATACTAAATTCAAATGAGATTGAAAGAATTCTGATATAATAAAAGTAATAGTTCATATACAAAAGAGATCTTTTTTCTTTTTCTTTTTTTTTCTTCCTCTTTTTTTTTTTCTTCTGTCTTCCTTGTTTTGTCATGGAAAAGTACACAGACAATATGATTACCATTTTAAACAGGTAGTCTTAAAAGTCTACCGGTAATTAAGCTTACCAATAATGGTCAGCCACCCTCAATTTCAGTAGCAGGTATTTCCCAGTTAATTTATATGGGATACTTAAAATTTTAAGTCATCATGACACAAGAGAGTGAAAATAAAATCACAGCATCAAAACCATCTCAATGATTAACTTCTTTATAATGCACTGTGGTGTTCATCACCATCATTCATCACTATCCAATTATATGGATCTTTTGGCTACCAAAACGACAGCAGCTACACTGTTGACCTCACGAGGCTTTGGAAAGTCACAATACTCTTGAGAGGAGATAATTGAAGAGCACACTTATGCTCATTTTTCAATCCATAGTAAATTACAGTATGCACACACAAAGACGAGAAAATATCTCTCAAATAGCTCTCAGACATCTAATTGGTTACAAATAGTAGTTTATAGCTAATTGAGTGAAAACTGTAACTGAAAGAATGAAAATGCACAATTGCACTCTATCAGTGGTCAGAGTTCTTTCTTTAATACTTCACAGATACTTATTATATCATGAAAGCTTTTTTTTTTTTCAAATTAACATGTTTGGACAGTTTCTGAGGTAAATAGCTGGAGCATCATTCATTTCAATCCATGTCCATCTATGTAAATCAAAGATTAACCTTAATTTATGCATCTACAATTGATTTTGAATTTTTGGTTAGTTTTCTTACTTGTTAAAGCATGAAATGGGTGGTATTAGGTATTAAATATGTGTATATGTATATATATGTGTATGTGATACTGATGTACACTTTATGCATGTGGATGTGTATGCTCATATATTTACAAACTGCATTTTATCTGTATGTCTGTGTACACGAAAGTGCAGACATTTTTGTATTCTTAAATATTGCAGCTAAAGTCTTCATTTGAGGCTTCTAGAGGGAAACTGGTTGATAAATAAAGATATAAACATTTCTGAAAGAGGTATTGTGCAATATTGCATCCCTACAGAATTGAGCTTGTATAGAATTACTGTTATGGACACATGCTAGACAGTGACAGCTTTCAAAACAATTTTCAAAGAAAATAATAAGACACAAAGATTTTCTTCCTTCTAAGCAATCCGCAATCACTGATGAAAATTTAGACTTAAAATGCATATGAAAAAAGGAGTTCCACAGTTTCTGTGTTTTACCTACTGCACTGTCTGTTTCTCCTTCACAGTGATTTCACGCTTCTACTTACAAGGTAAATATGCATAACGTACTTTTTGACATGGTTTTCATGATGTCCTCTATACTAGATAAATGAAACTAAACAAATAATATTTTATTCTGTTTTGTGGGATTTTTTTGGTGTTATTTTTTTAAATTTTTTTTTTATTATTAAGAATCTTCAAAGTTGCTGTGAGAACATAAGAAAGTACACTATAACAAAGAAGCCTATGAACATACATTTTGTTAATACGAACTGAATTTTAGCTCTCCATTCCCGTTTCCCTCTATGAGAAGGAATCTCAAGATCAATTTAAACATCAACTAGGCAACTCTAGTGCTGTGCTCTTATACTGTGGGTTTGGTCAAAGCTTTTTCTCCTGTTGTTAACCATAAACATTCCTTCTCTCATGTCTCAAAACCAAAAGCCTCTGCAGTTTATCTCAGAGCTGAACCTGTCTCACATTGTTTGCTATTAAGGTGTCAAAGGAATGTATGCATCAAAATATGGCACAGTGACCTTGAATCATAACCCCTACTAGGTTGAGATATCTTGATTCTGCTGACCAACAGGCAGAATTAAGATATAATTTTCAAAATACCATAGGGAAAGTTTATGACAAATTTAGAATGATTTTGTATTTGTGGAGTACAAACAATAAACTTGTAAGACAATCATCACTGAAATAAATAGCTATTCACTTTGGTGAGACGTGAATAACAAAGATACAAAACATTGTTCAGGTTCGCAGTGGAGTGCTTAATTACCACTATAAAATTCTGGGTTTATTGTAAAGCATAGACTAACACCAGGTTTATCTGCCCCACATTTCTCATTTATGACACTGAACATACTCTTTTCAAGCCACTTTTGAAATTTGAAGTTCATCAAGACACTTTTTCAGAATTTTGTATGATGCCAGTGAAATGTTCAAAAAGCACTTATGAATAATAGGTGAATGTATATATTAAAATGCATGGAAAAAAATTAAATAAAGATTATTTGTAATTTTTTTAATAGTAATATCAATAAATGTTTTTCTCACTTAAACTTATTTAGTTATAAAAACAAGATTGTATTCTTAATTTCATGGTGTCCTGGTTTTGACTGAAATAGAGTTAATTTTCTTTCTAGTAGCTGGTATAGTACTGTGTTTTGGGTTTAGTATGAGAACAATGTTGATAACCCACTGATGTTTTTAGTTGTTGCTGGGTAGCTGTAGTGTGTACACAAAGTCCAGGACTTTTCAGCTTCCCACACCCTGCCAGGGGCACAAGAAGCTGGGAGAGCACAGCCAGGGCAGCTGACCCAGGCTGGCCAAAGGGATGTTCCCCAACATGTAAAACGTCATGCTCTGAATGTTAACTGGGGAAGCAAGCCAGGAAGTGGGATCGCTGCTCAGAGAAAGACTGGGCATTGGGTTGGTTTTGGTGTGGGGTTTTTTGTTTTTTTTTTCTTTCTGCATGTGGGGAGCAATTGCATTTATGCATAATTGTGTTGTTATTGTTGTTGTTATGATGATGATGAGGAGGAGGAGGAGGAGGAGGAGTGGCTGAGGAAACTGGGGTTGTTTAGCCTGGAGAAGAGGAGGCTGAGGGGAGACCTTATCACTCTCTACAACTACCGGAAAGGAGGTTGTAGCCAGGTGGGTGTCAGTCTCTTCTCCCAAGTAACTAGTGAAAGGACAAGAGGAAATGGTCTCAAATTGCATCAGGGGAGGTTTAGATCAGATATCAGGAACAATTTTTTCACCAAAAGAGTGGAACAGGCTGCCCAGAGAGGTGGTGGAGTCACCATCCATGGAGGTGTTCAAAAAACATGTAGACGTGGCACTTCAGGATATGTTTTAGTAGACATGGTGGTGTTGGATCGATGGTTAGACTTGATGATCTTAGAGGTCTTTTCCAACCTTAAAGATTCTATGATTCTACTATTATTATTATTGTTGTTGTTGTTAGTGGTGGTGGTGGTGTTTTGTTGCCTTGTTGTTATCATCATCATCATCATCATCAACATCATCTTCTTCCTTTGTTATCCTACTAAACTGTCTTTATCTCAACCCAGGAGTGTTTTTTTTCCATTCTCCTCCTCATCTTACTGGGGAGGGAGGATTGAGGGGGCTGCTGCGTAGTGCTTAGTTACTGGCTGGGGTTAAACCACAACACATGGTGACATAAGAACTTTCTGAATAAGGGTGGTACTTTTTGGTGTATGGGAGAAACAAATTAGTATAGATGAGGGTAAATTCTTGCAGCCTAAAGGGACAGAGGAGTTGTGCTTAACTGACCCCGTGTGCACACACTGCCTCCAGGAGTCAAAAGATGGAAAAGCTGAACAGAACTAACACAACAATAAACTTAAGTCTCTCCCTTGACCATCCAGGGTGACATGTTCCTTATAAAAAGCCAGTATAATCCTATGAGACAAGAATTAGAGCTGGAGATAGCTAAACGTACGTACCCCAATGACGATGGTAAAATAGTACAAGGAAGACTGTGACAAAAGCTAAAGTATATCAAAAGTAAAGTTAAAAAAACATAAAAGTATTTAGTAGCAATTTTGCCAATATTTCTTTGATATTTTCATCCACTGTTCTCTTGCTTCATTTTCTAAATCTCAAGATATTCTATTAAATACAGCTCTACCAAGCAAACACCTTTTACATCTATCTTGTTGAGATTGCCTGTTTCTCTGTCCCCTGCTGGCTTTGGATCTAATAAACTCTGAGGTATCAGAGCTGGGTTGTTTCCCTGCCCTCCTGCCCCATCATCTTCATTAGAGACTGTGAGAAAGCTAAAGGTCCTGAATCCCAATCAGGATGGAATGATTTCATTAAGAAATTAAAAACAGAAGTTTCAGATCACTATAGAAAATTCTCTATAGTTATTTTTCCTCATAAAATGTTGTATAATTGCTGCTACAATGTCAGCTAATTGAGATGGCAAAGAGTGTATTCTCAGTTTTTTGAAAGATGGGGTAGCTTCTTATTCAGACTTTCGTTTACAAAGCATCAGGTTCACTAGAGCTGTTTGGATGTCCTAATGAAAGGTCACCAATTAGAGAAGCACTAAAACTAAATTATCCATTTGTTTACTACCATGGTTAAATTATATTGTGAGAAGTCTGTGCTTTGGTATGCATACAGCAGTATTCTTGAAAATCATTGGTCTTAAAATGCCAGTGCCTTTCTTTGTATTAACAGCACAAGAAATTAAAATTCATTAGCCTGGTTTGTGGGTTTTTTGTTGTTTTTTTTATTTATTAATCTGAATACGGTTAACAGTGGGCCTTTGGAAGGAAAACACACACTCACTGTGACAGTCTTTGAAGACTGCCATGTAAATTCTACGTGATTTTTATATTATTTTTCTGGAATAGTACCATGTTCCTTTGCATTTGTTTTTCTTGTCACTTATTACAAAAACTCAAGGAAGTTGTATCTCACACAAAAGAAAGTTAATTTTTTGATGAATGAAAATATTAATTGCATTAAATCAATTAAATCCATAGATAGTTGCTTAATTAATTTAGTATTTACAGTAATATTGATATTGTTTTACTGACAACTTGTCCCTGCCACCCACATCTACAATACAGGCTGAATGCAATAAAGCAGTGCAAAAAGCAGTGGTAGCTCACTGTGGAGATGTGAAAAGCCTGCATTTACAACAAAAAGGCCAGTTTCTTCTTCACTGACAGAAAACTTCATTATTCTGGAGAGTTCTGCAAAATTATTGGGTCTTTCCATAGTCTTTCCAAGAATGTGCCAGCCTAATGCATAATTCAAGGTGTGGGGAGATAGACATTAACATTATGTAGTACCACAAAATCAACACTTGAGCAAAGATAGCCAAGAAGTAAAATACTGTAGTGAAAAAATTAAAGTATTTTATATGAGAATATTAACAAGAGAAATATTCTCGCCCAAAATTTTTTGAGGAAGATAGGAGAGAGAAATATTCTTACCAGGTAACACAATCTGAAGACAAGAAGATGAAACACTTTTCAGATCCATGCATTTATGCATTCATAAAATTCCCACAAGAGTATGGTGGATTTATTTTCAATATGTCAGTTTTCAGCTAAAAGAATCACATTTTTTTCCTCATTAACCCTTCGATTCTATTTAAAGTGTGATTAATTTTAAGGGTGGTCTTTTCCCCACAAGGAATGCTGCCTGATAACATTCATTTTTCATAGCTAAGAGAAATCTCTCCTAAAATAGTATGGCTTTCACTCTACTCCAAAAAACTGTATTGATTTAGATTTGGATTAATTTGGAGTAAAAATATCACAGCTTAACATCTGCTACCAATAATGTTCCAGTTCTAATTAAAAGGGCAGTAAAATGTCTTATTTTGTTTTGTCTCTGAAAATGTGCCAGGGTCTGACATAGCTCTTCATCAGGTTCCTGACAACCTGAAGCTCTAGACCTGTGACTCTGAGGTGACTGAAGACAGGACAAGGAGCCAGAAGAGTTACCACAGCACTCATGTCTACCCTTCTCTCTTTGTCAGTTCGAGCTATATTTGTCCATTGATCCAAATAGAATTTTTCTGCTCTACAAGGCTGTAACCAATTGCCAAAGCCTGGCATGAAAGTGACAAAAATCATAATCACAAAGGTCAAATACAAGAAAAAAAAAATAATCAAAAAAACCCCAAACGAAACCCAACCCCCCCAAAAAAACCCAATTCTCCTCACTTGGCCAAGAATCTAAATAAAAATCTGGATCACTCTGGGACACTTCTGGATACTTCAGTAACCGGAAATTATGTGGGAAGACTGAAAAACAAAACCAAAACAAAAAACAAACCAAAAACAAAACCAAAACAAAAGCACCAAAAAAACCCAAAAGACCTTCACAGAGACTTTTATGTCCAATAGAAGAGATGAATGCTGCTGCTGGTCTTTCAAAGAACCATCGATGTTCTCACAGCCACTGATAATCTTACCCTCTCCATTCACAAGTATGTACTCAAAGAAATTTTGCAGAAGTTAATGGAGTTATTAAAGTGTACAGCCACTGAGAGAGACAGACTAAGGGAAAACAACACTGGATGTTCTGAAAGAAATTCTATACTTCCACATTTCAATGTACTGCTACACATATTTAAATATAAAGTATCTACATAATAGTTTAGGAATAATATTAAATAGAGTAGTAAAAGGGTTTACAATAAACAGCGTTAGATACCTTCAAGATTCCAGCTGTGTTTTGTGGCCAGAATGTGATAACCAACTCGATGTCTTTTTTAAGTACCAAAACAAAAGTACGACTGTATCATATTTTATACTTAAAGAGATTATCAAAATATAAAAATAATTGTACATATGCAGATATGCCCTTGCAAGATCTACAAGCTTCTTCTAGGACATTTTTCTTTGTTTGTTTTTTGTTTGTTTCTTTTTTCTTTTAATATCATTCCTGAAGTACTGCTTACATCAGGTGATGCAGCATTAGTGTGGAAGCCTGCTTTTACGGAGCTTTGTTAAGCAAAGCAGAAGATTATGTGGTTTTGATCACTTTTCATCTTCTGAGTAAGTTTATTTTTTTTTCCCAGTGCAGTTATTTACTTCCTTTTTCAAGTAATATAGCATTTTCAAGTCCTATTGAGAAAAGTATCTGAACGCTAATGTTCACTGTACATGGGGTACATTGATTTCTCATAAGAAATCAACTTCTCTCCTTCAAAATGCCTGTGGAAAATGAATATATTTCTATTTGTTCATATACCAAAATTCCCCATGAATTCTCCATGAATTTTCATGTGTTTAAAAAAGCTGTGTTATATGGCATTTGATTTGTGAAGTAATGTTATCTTTGTAATTTGATTTGGAAAAAAAATTATTTTTCTACAGTTTTAAAAAATATAAATATTACATAACAATTGTAGAAGCAAAAAATCATTTAAGACACACTGTATAAAATGTAATAAATTGCATAGGCAAGCATCCTCTATTAAAGTCTCTGACACAGTATACTATACTAATAAAAGCAGTGAATACTTTTCTCTAAAAAAAATCAAAAGGAAAATTTGAGATACAGAGACAAAATAAAACTACTGATGAGTAAAATAAAAGGTTTTCACATTCTTTTGATTGTAGGTTTTAATGTCATCTTAACTAGGGTACTTATGCAGGTGTGTTTTGTGGTTTTTTTTTTTTTTAATATGACAATGTCACTTGCAAAGACTAGAATGACATAGAAAAGATACAACTCCAATCCTTACTAATCCTCACTTTCATGCATTTGCTTTGTTTTGTATATATTTAATAGCAGCTGAACAGTTGTACAGGATAAAATGACTCAAATGTTTGAGGTTTCTGTCTTATCCTTTTGTCAATTCTTCCTTTTAGCTAAATCTTCCCTTTCACCTCATTACACTATTTAGCAAGTGACTCAGGAAGACAAATATTCCTTTTTTTGCATAATATTTACATATTTCAAGTATATATACTCTTTGTTACTTTTTAATCTTCTTGCCAAAGTATGTACCTTGAAATCCTGACTGTCTCCAGCCCTCCACCCTCCTGCCCCATCTTTTTCATCTTAGGCTCCTAAGTTCCTCCAGCCCATAGTTTTCTGAAAATAAGGAACCCAGAAATGAACTCTAAATCCAAAAATGAGATAATATCATATTTCACCTGTTTCTAGATTTATTTTTATGCTTTTTGTGCTGTGTGCAGCCAATATTTGTATATTTGGGGAAGCTTCATTTCTCTGCAAAGTGATGACTAAGCTGCTATTCACCTTCATTTTATATCACTTGATGCTTAATTTCTGCTGCTAAATGTATATTTCAGATTATTTTCACTAATTTCATTCACTGTCTTAAGTAATGTTTTCCCCAAGATAACCCCATTTTTTCCCTCCGCTATTTCTGTTCTAACAGAGGATTCATGCTAAATCTATGGAATTCAGTAAAAGTGCTCTTTTTGACATTAATTTACCTTTCCATGTGTTACGTCTCTTTCTCCTTTGATGTTTTACAATTGAAAGGAGTTGAGAATGTTCCCCACTAGCAATGAATATTGCAATATTAAAGATATATGGGCTTTGCAAGATAGGGAACTATGGGGGGAAAAAAAAGAGTCTGGAGGATTCAAAGACTTCTGCAACTGGAGGCTAGGTGTAAGCCACAGGCCATTTCTAGGCTTCATTCCCTTTTATCTCCACAGTTTCCTAAACTTTAACTCGTCTGACAGATACAAACCAAAGAAATTCCACAATCTCCCTATCTTTCTGAGTTGTTTTTTTTCCTTTTCACATAGGGCTATGCCCCTTAATAAATTCATTTTTCTCAATTTTATAGTCATGGGAACAATCTTATGCAGAATTAAAAGAAGAAGGATGTGACACTAGTATGTTTATTTGTAAAACTGTGTCTCTTCTGGAAGCAACTCAGCAGGGTAAAGAAAATACTTCGTTCTTGCCAGCAAAATATATCCTGTTTGCAACAAATGTGATTCAGTTCTTTCCCAGTACTTTTGCCATTTACATGTCTTCTGCAAGGAACCTTCCTTTTTCAGATAATCCATACTGTCACTTTCACAGTCAACAGCTAGGAAGATATGGACCTACTGCAGATCTGATACCAGTATAAGATGTTATTCATTCTTCAGTCAAATGGTCTGACACAGAGGACTGCACACAGATGATCATGCATGCTTCTCACATGCCACATGAAGAAAATGAAATACATATACTCAAGTGTTATATCAAAATCATAATCACTAACTACTCTGTATGAAAGAACTACAGTGATTCTGAATGGGGCATGAGTTGCTTTGCATGCTTGATCATCGCAGGTGGGGCAAAAGGAATTTCACTGTTTCAACCTGTTTTGTCTCCTGTGACACATCACATTGCTAGCAGCTCTTTTGAATTCTTTTGAATTTTTGGTGGTAATGTCATCAAAAGAGCTTTTGTCCTCAGGAGAGAAGACAAGGTATTTTGACAGACAAAAGAAGGAACTGATATGATAAAAGTAAAAAAAAGCAGAAAATTGATGGTGTTGGGTTTGGTTTTTGGTTTTTGGTTTTTTGGGTTTTTTTGGCATGTTGAGTTCACTGGTGTGTTTATGTCCAAAAGCATTGCATGGGGTCTCTACAGAAAGGTGCTACTGCAGAGTTCATGAGCTTTACAAAATATAAGCAACTCATTATCTTGTATAGAAACTGACATTGGCAAAATAGTAAGTACTGCTGAGTTTATGGATTTTGAACAACCCAGGTTGAGTTGAGACATTTAGCCAGTAACCGAACAATGGGTAAGAACTACAGTGTTTAAGGATGGAGCTTCAGGACTGGCACAATGACAGTTAAGACTAGAGCCATGTATTGCTTTTTCCTCTTTTGAACTATATCTAATCACCAAGAAAATACCATTCAGTCATATTACTATGGGAATTTCAGGGGAGCTCCTCCTAATCTATTTTAAGAAAATGGAAGAACTGGGTGTAACATAGGAAGGAGAAATCTTGCTGCAAAATATAAAATTCTAGCCATAAACTTCGATGAGTCTTGGGAATTCTAGAGAAAGGAGTGCAAATAATGAGAAAAAGATAGACTGTTGTTAAGTTTAATTTAGGGGTCACATTTTGAAATTGTTTACTTGTAAACTTTTTGTTGCAATCTGTATATAAAAGCTTGACCAGGCTACTTTGCTTTACTGTTAAGCTTCTGTCATGTTAGGAGCAAGGTAAGTCTGCATGACACCAATGAGTGTAGAGTTATCTTTCTTCATAAAGTCACCAAATTTGAATAGATATGCAAAAGTCCCTGTAGAGAATCTGACTCGCATAAGTTTAAGACACTCAGGCTGGAATGTATTAGTTAGCCATGAGTTTGCCATTACAAAATGTTAAGTTATGGGAAGGAAATCCCTTTGACAGACAGAAGTCAGCATTTTTCCAGCAAATAGTAGATACCTGAGATGCACCTAATTTGCCTTCCTACCTAACTCAGCAAACTTCACAATTTCACACATGAGCATTCTTAAATAAGACTACTGCTGCTTTAGGGGCAAACTAGTTAAGACTATTGTCATAATTAATTTTACTGTGATTCTAAATATAGTACGTACATGTATACATACACAAATCTCCTCAATGAATTAAGTCTCATGTTTGTGCATGAGCTATCACTTTAACGTTAACATCACATTAATAATTCTGAAGGAGAATGCAGCATAACATAAAAGTATTTACCCCTTGCAGGTTGCATAGCATCAGTGTGTATTAAACATCTGCAGAGCAGAACATATAAGCAGAGTAAAATATTAGCTATTTGCTACAATGGACATCTAAATAATTTAATATTTTATTAGTCATTTCAGACTTCTTTTATGTTTCCTTCTTCAAAATACGATGACTGTTGAACTTGTGAGAAGAGAAAGAGTAAAACACAAACCAGTTATTAGCGCTGCTTGATCAATAAAATTCTTAGTCAGAAGGATACTATTAAAATGCTGTGCCCATGAAGATGCACATTTCAGTTCTTCAGTGCTTTATCTTCAATAAGTTCAGTGAAATACAATGAAAGGAGACTTCGATACCTGGCATTTTTCTATTTGCTGACCAATATACCTCCATCCTACATTACTAAAATCATAGGGGTTTTTTTGAAACAAATACTGGTGTTTTGTGCAAAGGAGGAGCTGATATTTGGATGTATAAGCACAAGAAGGAAGAGAGCAGGCAGAGTGCTTTCATTCTTTAAAAATAAATAAATAAATGTGTTATGGGGGCAAATTTTTTTTACTTGTTTTCGAAGAAGAAGAGCTAAAAAGATAAAAGACTAAAGAACCTCAACTTTCACTTGAATCATGCCATTAAAAGTTTTTATAGTTAATACAAGTGATTTCAGGATAATTCCAAACTAATTTTTCCAGAATTTTTCACAAGGCCAAGCACACTGCTCAGATTTACCATGGGTACAAAATACAGATATAGATACAGGTCAGGCACATCTCAGACAAAAGTAAAATGTTTTCTGGGTAGTTTTGCATCATCACTGTAAAACAAATCACAGCACTTGAAGGTACAACTTTCACACCTACTCTCATGCTATGCCTCCAAAATGTAGATGAATTGCTACATAATTTGGGGAACAAAGATATTGTATTTCTTTCCTGCATTTATCTGCATCTCTGATTCTTTTATGTCAATTACATATCTTCAACTTTGGTCTTTCACAATGCTCAACAATATTGTGATGCATCTGGCTCATTGTTAAATCAACCTTCAATATCTTTTTGCTTCCCCACAATTCGATCAGCTCTGCACTTACCTAACACCTGAATTGATCAATGAAGTACAGCAAATGATAGGAGTCAGGCACCACTTTTTTCCTTTGCCACATTCATGACAGCTTTATTATATTGCTAAAAAACATATTCACTATCACAGCTTTATTATATTGTTTAAAAAAACACAGCTGCTTTCAAATCAGTATTTGTGTCATTTTAATACAAAATGAAGGAGCAATTTAAACTTACCCAGTTATTATATTTTGCATCAGCAAGAACAGAAAGACTAATAATTAAAAGCAAATTTTAAAAAGAAGTCATTCTATGGGGAAAAAAAGGAAAAAAGAAAAAAAAAGAAATTCAGCAAAATTAGATTAAATCAATTAACCAGAACAACCAGAACCAATACCTATGAAATCTCTCTAGAAACATTTACTAATAGGAAATTCCAAATCTTCTACCGTGTTAGGTCAGTGCAACCTGTAATGCAGCATTGGTCTGTCAGGATTGGGAGAGGCTATCCAGGGAGAGCACACCGGTGTGTCAGTTCCACTCATATTCACAAGAATAGGAAAAGGAGTGTATCCCTGCCCATCCCCCCTGTTTGTGAATTCACAGGGCAGGATTTTGCCTCATTCTTGATGTTGATAGTTTATGCCTCACAGCTTCTTCTGGCTACAGTTTCAAGAAGTTATTTTTCATTGAATAAAAAAGCATTTTCTTTTATCTGTTTTATATAGATATCATACTAACTTCCCTCTGGTTCTTGTACTGCGAGGTTAGGTGGATAAACAGTTCTGTGTTCACCTTAATTTTCATGATCCTGTAAATTTTGATCAATTCTCAGTCATGCCAACCTTCTTCTCTCCAAACTGAAAGAGTACCAGACATTTCAGTTGTTCCTCTTAGAAAACAACAGTTCCATATTGGCCATTTTGAGATTTGTCAGTCAGCTCTTAATCTACTTGACATCTGCTTTAATTGGTGCTTCTTTCATAAAATAGGACATGATCGAGTACTAAATTCAAAGCTTTGTAAAAAAGCCAAATATGTTACTTAAATTATAAACCACATCCGTATTTACACAGGCAATAACCGGAAATTTTAATGGATTAACCTCCTTTGACAAGAACTACCTTCCAAAATATACTGGTTGGCAAAATTTCTCATTCCTTTAATTCTTCACTGATCTAATGCCCTATCCACTTTTCCATTTTCCAGGATCTCAAGATGTGTAAAAGCTGGGAGTAGTTCCTGGCTGCTTGGTAATTAAGCTACCCAATTTTTTTTTTTTAAATTATTTATATATATATGTATATAAATAATTTAAATTCCTTTGACACAATCAGAATGGCAGAGTGAAAAAAGAGTAATTCATACATCTTAATGGGCAGTAGGGGAGAGTGACCTTTTTTTTTCTTTCTTAATTTACTGTTTATACATGTTTTGAAGTGCAGGGAAAATGTTAACCTGGGAAGCCCAGTAGTGATCCTGAGATGTGGCAGAAGAGATGTGGCTTCCCCCAAACCAGAGTACAGCCAGCATGCTTACCTGCCCGCAGGCACGCCGGTTATCTCTGGGGGGAAGCCTCCAGCTGCCCCTGGGGTAGGGAGCCCCAGCACACTTAGGCAAAGCCCTGCATCTGATAACTGGACTGTAGGACACATGGGGGAGAGCACCTGCCTCCAAGCACACAGTGGCTAACGAAACACCGATGCCAGCCATATGCACTCATCTCTCTGGCTACGCTGCTAATGGGTTGGTGAAACACATTGTGATGTGCATCTCAGGAATCAAACTTCAAAACTTGCTTTCTACCACCACTCCAAAACTTGTTGGTAGCTTAAATGATCCCTGAGAGTGCCTACAGAGAACTGAATCAGTCAGGCGAGAGTAATGTAGAACAAGATTAATTTTTTGTCTGTTTTAGTATTTCCTCCATGTCTGTGCTTTGAACTACCGGAAACATTATGTATATCTTCTCTTTGAATTTTGTGTGCCACAATCTGTATTTCTTCTCTTGCTCCATACCACAACACAAGCTTTTAATTATAGGAAGTGCAGTTAATACATAGGCATTTTTTCCTCTTTAATCATTGTCTAAAGTTAAAATTCAAAATGGAGAAAGGATACACTTTTATTACAAAATTACACAAAATATACTCAAAATACAAAAATGGAAAGGCAGACATGGAGCATAATAAAAGCAAGGGCAGTGATTTTCAATTTTTTGTGCTATTAAGACAGAAGCCACATAAATCTGAATTTTTGAATACCCATAAAAGTGGGTAAAAAAAGGAGGGGGTTTAAAATAATTAATATCTTCTCTATTAATTAATAATTGTTAATATATTATTTTATTAAAAATTCTATTTGATCAAATACATTTCAAGTACCAGAGAAGTGCCTGTTTGATTGCATCCATTCAAGAATAAACCTGAAGAATACTATAATGACATAAATACACAGTAAATTCAGTATTAAGAAATAGAGCTCTCATGACTCAAACAAGAACAAGTTTATATTCGTAGCACGTCATAAAGATGGTTTGTACTCAGCTTTTGTTTTTATTTTCTCCACTAATAAATACTTTTTTAAGAAGTATATTACTTCATATTTAATTACTGATGAAAATATTTTTCCATGGATAATCCTTCTGCCACACAAGTAGCTTGCTATCACATATCTGTAATAGACTTTTTGAATGCACATATTTAAATATAGACCTCACCTTTTGTGTTTATCTCAGTCAGAGTGCCTTAAAAGATGAATGGAGCATGCTGATTTTTCTGGACCTTCCATATATTTGGAGCTATGACGTGGTTTAGGCTCAGCCGGCAGCTGAGCGCCACACGGCCGCTCACTCACTCCTTCCCCAGCGGGATGGGGAGGAGAACGGAAAAACAACGGCAAATCCCATGGGTTGGGGTAAGGACAGGTTACTGGGACAGCAAGGGAGAGGGAAACAATCAACAACAGTGCTGATAACGAATAGTAACAATGGGTGATAACAGAGAACAATTTACCGAACCAACAACTGACCGACCAGACACTCAGCCTGCCGCCCCTCCCCTACCCGCCTAGCCCCCCTTTTATGGTGAGCATGACATCACATGGTATGGAATAGCCCCCGGCCAGCTTGGGTCACCTGTCCTGGCTCCTTGTGAAATTAACTCTACCCTCGCCAGAACCAGGACAAGCTAAATGGATCAAAGACCTCAAGCAGAAGAGAAGTTTCTGTGAGTAGGTACTTTTGGGAGAAGATCAGAGCAGAACAGAAAGCTCAGTCAGTGTTTTGCATCTAATCTGGGAAGATTTTTAAACATACAAGCATGTATCAGATCCCCATAAAATACTGAAAAACACAATATGGCAGCTATATGAAATACAAGGACAAATAAGAATAGCTAGTTATAACAACAATCTGTGAAATGCATAGATTATTGTGCATAACTAGATTTACCTTTAGCAGAGCAACAAAAAAAACTAATGGAAAAGCATGAAATTAAAATGTAAATGTGATTTTATTCTTAAAGTGTGCCATCTGTCTTTGTCTTCATTTCATAAATACACTTTTATGGAGTTGCAACTAGTGCAAGATGAGAGTGGAACACATTGGAAGGACAAATTCCCTATTCATAGGGAGCCAAAGTCAAATGATCCATAGCCATGTTAGCTTCAGCCGCCGTGTGAGCCAGGGGAGCCCGTTTAAGAGAGAAAGAGATCCTCAAAGCATCACAAGTGCCAAAATGTCACACTATGGCTCTGAATTTAGTCATAAACACACCTAGCCTAGTCTGTAGCAAACAGTGCAACTAAAAGTCATTCTCAGTAACTCAGTTTTCCACCTGTAGCACTTATTAAAGCTTCAGACAATGTGTAGAGAGGTTTAATCTGTTTAATCTGATTGAATTCCAGAAAAATAATCATGTGAACACACAGTTGGAGAATCAACTGGCTTGGAGGAAAAACATATGTTTCAGTACTTATAAGTGATATTTAATCTGTCCTGGCTTAGTCTGAAAGATGCACTAAAGATTTGCCAAGCCTTGACAAATTTGTGTGAAACTAGTGAATATATATTTTTGAAAAAGATTATGTAATGTGTTTATATCTCTACATATCACATACATGAATGTACTTGTGCGTGCATGTATATATGTATACATATTTATAGTAGGTGCTTGAATACCAACTTAGTGGAACATATTTTGTGATTTGAATAGGATTTTAATTCATATTTATATTGTTTAAAACCAAATCTAATCCCACAGATATAGCAGTACAGATCTATTAATCTAGACCTCAGTGTCCAATACTACTTATCGGGGTTCAAATGGAAAAACATGTAAAGAGAAATGAGTGTAATTCAGTGCGCCATATCACATTTTTAACATCGATGACTTGGAAACAGGTGTGTACAGGTAGAAAAGATAGCTCTAGACATTTTTCCCCTGGTGCATGTATGAAATTTCTATTGACATTGACAAAGAGGAGAATTTAATCTACTATGTACAGAACAATGCATTAAGAAGTCATCACTGTAAATGAAATCACACATGGCTATTTAGCTGTGACAGTTTAGAGAAAGAGTACGTTCTATTTCAGCATCTCTGGAGAGGGGAAGCACGTGTCCTCTCTCAGCAAGCTGATCTGAACACAGACAGCATGACAACATTGGAAGCAGATGTCTTTGAATTCCCTTCCAAACTATCATCTCCAGAATAAATTATTAAAAGGCTTATCTGTTCTGAAAACACTGTGAAAAAAAGAAGGGAAAGGGGTTTTTTCCCTTCTGTCTGCCTTGGGAATTTTTAGTAATTTTAAAAATGTTTAAAGACTCTAACATTTGTACAACTATTTTTACTCTATAAGTACCATTCTAGCAGACCCCCATCCTGTGCCTCAGTAATGGCACTCAAGACAAAATTAGGGTCTTCCACTTCATTTCTGTAAGTTTTGTGGAGTTCACAGAAAATTACTTTGTTAAATAGAATTTAAATTAATTAGTATTGATACTTTTTTCCTACACTATTTCTTTAGTGAAGTAGAACCCACCTACAACACCACATACAGGACAAACATAGCTATTGCTCAGTTGTGCAGTGAGCTGGTAGATGTAATCAAAATTACCACCCAGAGGAAGTCAGTGAAATAAAATACAGGCAAGAAAAAGTTTTGGGTTTTCCTAGAATTGGGAGCCTAAACTCTTTGCAAAGAATAGATTTTTACTATATTATGAATATTCAGAATTTATATGTAACTTGAATGACAGCACAATAGTTCACAGCTCAGTGTAGGAGTCCTGATTTAGGACTGATTTAAAGGTAAGAATGTGAGCTAACAAACAAGAGCACTATTTTTTCAACAGTAAGTTCTTTCCTGGAACAGCTGCTATGAGATAAGAGAGGAAGAACATTATTGCACAATCTAATCTCTCTATTCCCCATTAGAAAATGTTTTGAAAGGAAGTAGTTAAGAATCCAGTAAGGTTAACTTAATAAGTTGCAGACTTTTGGCAACATATTTCCAAAAGTATGATTCATAAAAAAGAAGTGTAAAGACAGTTGTGGGCAAATAACTCAAAAAAAACGTTAAGGAACGAGGAAGAAGAAAGAAAATGATGTAATTTTGCTGCAGAACCACATGGCTGGACAAGAGTAGGGCTCTCTGGCTAGCTCAAAGGCTGTCTGGATTTTTGTGTATTTTTTATCCCTCCTCTAGATGGGAAGGTGGAAAGAGAACATGGGGAAGAGAAGAAAGATTTAGTAACTAAGATGACATCTAAGATGATAAAAGGGCTATAAGGCATGCCATCATAGGCATGGCATGGCATGGTTAAAGAGCTGGCACCAAGACTCTGTGTGCAACAGGGCATTCTGGTAGCGAACAAGAGCCAGCAGAGCTCTCTGGCATGCCATCAGGAGTGAGGAGCCTGCCTGTGCCATCCAAGAGCTGTATGAGTACATGCCCTCAGTGCCTCTGAACAGGGAGCTCATTTACAGCAAGTACAATGCATGTCTTTTATAACTTTGAAAAGAAAAGGATATAGGACAATATGAGAAATAAGATTAATAACTTCACACGTTAACTAATGCAAAGTACTTCAGGTGGATTTTTTTTTTTTTTTTTTCATTTTGTGTAGTGTAAAAATGATTAGCACATTTGAAAAAAATTGAGCAGTCTTTGAACTCATTTACTAGTGACTAAAAATATTTGGCCTGCAGGACTGGCTTCAGTGGAAATTTCCTTATATAGAACAGAAGATTGTTTATACTTAGAGCATTTATAATTGCACTGTTATTACAGAGTATAGCGTAGAGTTTATGGAGAATATGAGCATTTGTACCTGTTCTCAGCTGTTCTGTTCAGTAACTGTATCAGTTCAACCTCTCTACTACACTCTCAGGAGACCCCGCCTGGAAAGGGCCTGTTTACAAGGGAATGCAGAGATAGGACAAGGGGTAATGGCTTTAAGGTGAAAGAGGGTAGATTTAGATTAGATATTAGAAAAAGTTTCTTTACTGTGCAGGTGGTGAGGCACTGGTACTGGTTGCCCAGAGAAGTTGTGGATGCCCCATCCCTGGAAGTGTTCAAGGCCAGGTTGGATGGGGCTTTGAGCAACCTGATATGGTGGAAGGTATTGCTGCCCATGGCAGGAAGGATTGGAAATAGATGATCTTTAAGGCCCCTTTCAACCCAAACCATTCCATGATGACTCTATGATCACAGAATCATAGAATCATGGAATTGTTTAGGTTGGAAAAAACCCTTAAGATCAAGACCAATCATTAACCTAGCATTGCAAAGTCCAACACTAAAACATGTCCCTGAGCTCCACAGCTACATGTCTTTTAAACACCTCCAAGGATGGGCACCCAGCCACTTCCAAGGGCAGCCTGGTCCAGTGCTGACAGCCCTTTTGGTGAAGAAATTGTTCCTAATATCCAATCTAAACCTCCCCTGGCACAACTTGAGGCCATTTCCTCCTGTCCTATCACTTGTTAGCTGGGAGAAGAGACCAACACCCACCTGGCTACAACCTCCTTTCAGGTAGTTGTAGAGAGCGATAATGTCTCCCCTCAGTCTCCTCTTCTCCAGGCTAAACACCACCAGTCGCTTCTTATAAGACTTGTTCTCTAGACCCTTCACCAGCTGTGTTGCTCTTCTTTGGACACACTCCAGCACCTCAATGTCCTTCCTGTAGTGAGGGGCCCAGAACTGAACACAGTACTCGAGGTGCGGTCTCACCAGTGCCGAGTACAGGGTGATGACCACTTCCCTCATCCTTCTGGCCACATTATTTCTGACACAAGCCAGGATGATATTGGCCTTCTTGGCCAGCTGGGCACACTGCTGGCTCATATTCATCTGGCTAATGATGATGATTCAGTTCAAAATTTTGGATTAATCTCATCTGTTAGAATTAAGAAGAAAATCAGTAAAATCTGGGTATAAATGCATCATCAACTTCACTGCTTGGCAAGGAGACCTGTCTCCTCTCAGTTCATCTCATTCATCCTACTGAATTTGGAAATCATGCTGAAAGCCTCTCTGTTAATATCCACAAGATATCTACTTTTTCTCAAGGTTTGACTTTCTGTCACAGCTGCCTCCTTCTTTTGAAGGAATGACGGTGAAACAGCTCATCTTCCACAGTCATTTGTAGACACACCTGGCTATAGATGACATGCATCCAAAAATACAATGAAATCTTACTATGCAACTACTATATTTTTTTATTAGAAAATCAGAAAGATTTCGTAAGGAAAAATTGTAGCTGGCAGTGTGATTTTAGATGATACAGAAAATTAAATTATACTTGTACCTGCCTGGAAGCAAACCAGACTCCTTCACTATTACACTCCTCAAGTTTCTGTGTATGAAAAAAATAATGCAATGATTTTTATGATACCTTAATGACAGTTGATGTTGTTCAGTTTTGTAAAGAATTAGAATCTGATTATAGCTCAGTTTCTCTGAAACAAACCCTAGATTTGGCAATGCAGAGTCTTTGACAGAATAAGCTACTGGGCAAGATCATTCAAACTGAAAAAAACCACCACCTCACAGAGACAGAAACTAATACACAGTGGAAAATATCTATCATTATTGGAGTTCTGTCTTCACGCTTCACCTTGTCTAGGCAGAGCATAAAGCTATACAGTCTACAGAAGGACATATAAATACAGTAATTTGAAAACAGATCAGTCAGACCTTTCGATACTAATTTTTAAAATTCTGTTTGAAGTACATGGTCTGAGTCAAATTTCTTTTTTGATGAAAGCCTTACATAGTCAATAAGAAAATAAAAAAGCTGTGCAAGGAAAAAAAATCAACAAGAAACTAAGCAGAACAATTTAGGATTTGTTTTTTTTCTTTGAGTCCTTAACATCAAACTATCATTGAAAGTAAATTACAGAATAAGAAATTCAGCTTCTATTGAGGCTTATAAGTAGTTTAAAAAGTGGTTTGTTCACCAAACTAGGGATAAAATTCTAACCTGGCTTACTTATGCAACACATTCTCTTAATACTGAT
The DNA here is from genome assembly GCF_011004875.1 of Balearica regulorum gibbericeps. Lineage (NCBI taxonomy): Eukaryota > Metazoa > Chordata > Aves > Gruiformes > Gruidae > Balearica > Balearica regulorum. The sequence continues at coordinate 15,369,216 of NC_046220.1, forward strand.
AAGTAAGGTAGGGTATATCTATTTGTAAAACCATATATGATTCTGAAAGATAGGAAAAATTATCTGAACAGGTCTTGTATTTATTTGGACTCCTTGGCATTGCAGGTGATACTTTTCTGGTAGATGTAAGCTTATGGTAAGTCAGTAACAATTCCAATCATCCTGTTCTATGTTGGTAATTCGGGAAGAGAGTGAGCAAAATAAAAGAAAAAAAGAAGATATCTCCCTAACTACTACACTTTTCATCAGAAAGATCATGGGCCTGAGATTATTCCTGATCATTACCAAGGTTATTGCAAAAAGTGATTGGAAGATCACTACACTCTGTCTGTTTTTCTAGTGTCAGACGTCTATCCTAACACATTACAGTCAGATCAAGTATTAATTCTTCCAATTTTGGCAGGAGTTGGGTTGGGGGGAAGGATGTCACAGGACCTTACAAATCATAAGGTTTAAAAATGAAGAAGTTCCATTTTTACCAGAACTGTGAACTCTGTTTATAGCTTTCTGTTGCTTTTGAATTTTCCCTAGAGTTCTCCATTCTTTTCATGTATTCTCAATCAAATTACAATTCTTTCTTGCTGTATTCAACCATTTGTTGCATGTTAGCAGTATGACATTATAGAGGCTTTGAAGGTCAGATGAAGTCTCAGTTCTGACATGTGTTTGGTACATGTGTGATAGCCCTAACTTAAGTTTGCTTAAGTTTTCTTTTTTTTCTTTTGCAAGCTTTGATGAGGAAGTAATGTCTGTTCCTGAGGTTCCTAGCTTATTGTTATCATTAGAACAAGAACTAGAATTGGATTAATATGAAAGAGTGATTCATAAATTTAAAGAACAATTCAAATAATAATAGATTTATAAAAGCTCAATAACGTTTTGTAACATGGAAATGAAGAGGAAGATTTCAAATGAAAGTACCTTAAAATTTCAAGAACAGTCAAGGTTTTATTTAAATGAGATCACTACTACTCTTCTTTCCTACATAGAGTGAAATTCAACAACAGCTATCAGAGGCATTTCTGAATTCTTCATAATAGCAGAGTAAGGCTTCTGGGGTTGAATAGCAAAATATCCAAGGACCTGACAGAACTGAATGGTTCAGTTGTTCTTTCACTCTGCTTTCTGTCAACACAGAGCTTCATTCAAATAATTTATTTGAAAAGTCATGGAGCATGCTCATTTTCCTTGCTAAGTGGAATAGCTATATTTACTTCCATCAGAACACCAAAGGAGAGTACAAATGATCATTCTCCCACATGTGTCTTATCTCCCAGTAAGCTCTCAAGGTATAATTGAATTGGTCGAGGCTATGCTGTTTCCTCATTTACCAGCCAGCATATACTGTCCCATGTATTACACATCACAAAATAATGCATCATGGTTATAGTTGATTGTCATCCATGGAAAATCATGAGATTAAAAAAAAATAATCAGACAGAATCTCAGGAAAAATAATTCAGGTGTCGAGCAGGAAGAATAGTGACCTCTTGCTGATGGAGAGGAAGGAAAGTTTCCTTATGGCTGTGTAGTTTTCTCTCTTCATTCTGTTAAATGGCACAACTCCCTCTAGCAGCAAAGGATTAGTCTCTGTGACAGAACACAGGGAGTTAGCAGAGACTATCCACTATTCTACATAATACCATCTAATAAGCCCACTCCTAGGTAAAACACTTATCTGTTTCCTAAAAGATAAATAAACTTCAAAGCATCCTTTGCAATGACAGTGTATTTTGCAAGAGATTGTGCAGAATCTAGAATCCATAGCATTGTCCTCCTCTGCTTTCTATATCCAATACAGAAATACCCAAAAATGCAGTTTAGTTTAAATTTTCTGGTATGAAGTGTTAAAAGAGATCCTGTTTTTCTTTATTCTAAATAAATAATATTTTTCTGCTATTGTAACAATTGGGTTTAGAATAGTTATCTGGTCAGTACGATAGAATAATCATGTACTTACGATGAGGATTCTTTACCCTAATTCTGGTTGCTTGTATTTTCCCCTTACTGTCCACATGTTTTTCTGTGATGATTTCAAAGTTATTGTTTGTTTTTGTTTTGTTTTGTTTTGTTTTTTTTAATTTCAGTGACTTTTTTCTTGAGTGATGTTTTCCAGGAAATTCTCCCTCCAGATAAAGAGGGGTTTGTTTCATATTCATAGTATTCAAATATTAACATCATATGGTGCTGACAAAAATGACCAGCTACGAAAAATCAGGTGCTTAGAAATTCCAGTTGTCAAAATATCTAAATATGGGCACCCCAACATGAATACATAAGATTACATGCATTTTAAAATTTTGTGAGTAAAATACCACTGTTTCCTTCCATTGATCTTTAGAGAGGTACATTTCTGCGGACAGGACATTTAAGTAAGACCTGCTTGGAGAACTAAAGATCTGTCTCACAAGGGACTGAGCAGATTCTGGGATACAACTTCCTCCTGTAACTGTAAAATAAATTTTACATTTCACAAAGGGATTTGGATTGTTCTACTTTTTTTATTCACCCATAAAATGAGATTCTGCTGGAGCCTCTATAAATCTAATTGAACATACTTTGACATGTACAGTAAGAATAAATCAGGATATCAGTGTTCCGGTGGAAACCACAAAAACTAAAGGCATAGTTATCTGCCTAGATATCATTCCTCCTCAAGTTATACTCCTTTGAATCATAAACACATCTGTTTAATGAACTTGTATTTTTCTGTTTTGTTACAATTTTCTGTTACTGGGAAATTACTGCTTTGACCATATTTCTTCCAATTCTCGTTGAATTTTTAACTCATCAAACTGTTAAATTTACTTGTAATTTTCATCAGTCAAATAGTTTATAAATACATAGTCAGTTGAAAAAATTCAGGCAGGATACATACACAAAGCTAATAGCACTCTTTGAAAATTAACCTATGAGACATACAATTTCAATTTATTTTCTAAAAATTTTACTTTTGATTTCAATTAAAATTTGGTGGTTTAACCCCAGTTGGTAAATCAGCACCACACAGCCGCTTGCTTACTTCTCTATCTTCAAGGGGATGGGGAAGAGAATGGAAAAAAAACTCGGGGGTTGAGATAAAGACAGTTTAATAGGATAATGAAGGAATAATAATAATAAATAATAATAAAAAAAACCAATCCAAGGCCTAGTCTGTTCCCAAACAGCGATCCCACCTCCTGACTCGCTTCTCCAGTCATATCCAAAGCATTAGGTTATACAGTGGGGAACATCCCTTTGGCCAGCCTGGGTCAGCTGCCCTGGCTGTGCTCTCCCAGCTTCTTGTGCCCCTGGCAGGGCATAAGAAGCTAAAGAGTCCTTGTCTTAGTGTAGACACTACAAACACCTAGTAACAATTAAAATCATCAGTGTGTTGTCATCAACTTTATTCTTATACCAAAACACAGCACTATAGCAGCTACTAGAGAGAAAATTAACATTATCTCAGCTGAAACTAGGACAGTATCCACCCATTATTCCATACCATCTATGTCATGCCCAGGTCCTATACTTCCCAATACATTCCAATTAATCACCATCACTTTTCCTGTCTTTTGATATGTACATACAGATATCATTCCCTTAGTCTATGAGCCATCACTCTAAAATATCTGTTAAGTTCATTTAGTCCATGCCTTTTGGGCTCCATCTGTCATAACAGTCTCTCAGAGCAGGAGCAATGGTGTGTGCACGCTGCATCTGGAGCTCGTAGCTGATGCATCTGGTGCAGTCCATGCTCTCACTCTGCAGGTAGAAGATGTCAGTCCTGAGGAAGTTGCTGAGTACTCATTGCTGGAGGCAATTCTCATTTCATCACCTCTGCACCTTGCTTGTTTTCAACAAAGTTCATTCTTCATTAGTCTGGGTGATTCTTACTGTAATACTGCTGTTATGATATATAGCAGTCATACTGGTGATGACATGCTATGTAGCAAATCATTGGCTATTCTCACCCAAAATCAAATCCTCCTGAGGTACACGCTGGACTTTCCCATCCTTCTGCATCACCCACCAAGTCCACGCAGCTCCTTGAGCAAAAGCAGTCTCACGGATGGGTTTGCCTTTGCCCAGGGCACCAGTAACCCAGACGGTCTTCCCTAACATATACTTCATGTGAACTACAGGAACTTTATCTCCTTCTACAGTATGTAAAAGTTTCAACTGGGCAAGGCCAGCTCAATTGGGGCATCCCCTAGTGTTGACTAACCAGGTGGCATTGCTAAACGTGTATCCCAATGTTTGAGGGTCGCACCACCCATTGCTCTCAGGGCAGTCTTTAGCAGTCCATTGTATTGGTCGATTTTCCCAGAGGCTGGTGTATGATAGATGTGATACACCCACTCAATACCATGCTTTTTGGCCCAGGTGACTATGAGGTTGTTCCGAAAATGAGCCCCCTTGTCTGACTCAGTTCTTTCTGGGGTGCCATGTCGCCACGGGACTTGCTTTTCAAGGCCCAAGATAGTGTTCTGGGTGGTGACATGGGGCAGAGGATATGTTTCCAGTCATCCAGTGGTTACTTCCACCATTGCAAGAACATAACGCTTGCCTTGGCAGGTTTGTGGGAGTGTGATGTAATCAATCTGTCAGGCCTCCCCATATTTATGTTTCAGCCATCATCCCCCATACCACAGAGGCTTTACCCACTTGGCTTGCTTGCTTATGGAGCATGTTTCACATTGATGGATGACCTGTGAGATGGCGTCCATGCTCAAGTCCACCCCTCGATCACGGGCCCATCTATATGTCGCATCTCTGCCTTGATGGCCTGAGGTGTCATGGGCCCACCGAGCTATAAATAATTCACCCTTACGCTGCCAGTCCAAATGCACCTGAGCCACTTCAATCTTGGCAGCCTGATCCACCTGCTGGTTGTTCTGATGTTCCTCAGTGGCCCGACTCTTGGGTATGTGGGCATCTACATAACGTACCTTTACAACCAGCTTCTCTAGCCGGGCAGCAATATCTTGCCACAATGGAGCAGCCCAGATGGGTTTGCCTCTATGCTGCCAGTTGCTCTGCTTCCACTGCTGTAACCACCCCCACAGGGCATTGGCCACCATCTGTGAGTCAGTATAGAGCCACTTTTCTCTTTCAGCAATATCTAAAGCCAGCTGGATGGCTTTCACCTCTGCAAAGTGACTCAATTCACCTTCTCCTGCAGTTGCTTCCGCAACTTGTCGCGTAGGACTCCATACAGCAGCCTTCACCTCCCATGTTTTCCCACGATGCGGCAGGACCCATCAGTGAAGAGGGCATATGGCTTGTCATTTTCTAGCAGTTTATTATATGGTGGGGCCTCTTTGGCACACACCACCTGCTTATCTGGCAATATTCCAAAATCTCTGCCTTCTGGAGATTGATCTGGCATGATCACTTGCTGGGTAACTGGCATTTTCTACTCAAGCCTGCTGTGTGACCAGTGTGACCCACTTACTTCATGCAGCATTAGTTGCATGGTGGGTAGACGGGACCCTCCCATGAACATCCAGCCCAGCACCGGCAGTCAGGGTGCCAGGAGGAGCTGTACTTCTTTACCAACCCCTTCCAAAGTGCCTCAAACCCCTTCATATGCTGCCAATATCTCTTTTTCAGTTGGAGTGTAGCGGACCTCAGATCCTCTGTATCCCCAACTCCAAAACCCCAGGGGTCGACCTCGAGTCTCCCCTGGTGCTTTCTGCCAGAGACTCCAGGTAGGGCCATTCTCCCTGGCTGTGCTGTAGAGTACATTTTTCTGCCCAGACTGGCCCAAGAGCTACTGCATGAACTATTTCCTGTTTAATTTGTTCAAAGGCTTGTCTTTGCTCAGGGGCCCATTTGAAGTTGTGCTTCTTCTGGGTCACCTGATAAAGAGGGTTTACAATCAGACTGTAATTTGGAATATGCATCCTCCAAAAACCCAAAATGCCTAAGAAAGCTTGTGATTCCTTTTTGCTAGTCAGTGGAGACATAGCTATTATTTTCTTGATCACATCCGTTGGGATCTGACATGCCCATCTTGCCATTTTCTTCCTAAAAACCGTATCTCCTGTGAAGGTCCCTTGACCTTACTTTGCTTTGTGGTAAAACCAGCTTTCAGAAGGATTTGGACCATTTTCTTCCCTTTCTTGGAAAATTCTGCTGTGTTGCCCCAGGTGCTCCGGAGCTTCACACTGTTCCAGTGCAGTCTGCATCAGTCCATGGTAAATGGTGGGGCTGTGTTTCCACCCCTACGGCAGTCAGTTCTAGATGTAGTGGATGCCCCTCCAAGTGAAGGAAAACTGTGGCCTGCACTCTGCCACAAAAGGGGTTGAGAAAAACGCTTTAGCTGTATCAGTTTTGACGTACCACTTGGCTGCCTTTGACTCCAGTTCTTATTGAAGTTCCAGCATATCTGGCATGGCAGCACTCAGCGGCAGCGTGGCTTCATTCAGGCCACGATAGCCTACTGTCAGCCTCCACTCTCCATTAGACTTCGGCACAGGCCATATGGGACTGTTAAAGGTGAGTGTGTAACCAAATAGATAATCATGGTGATGGGAAGGGAACATTCTGAGCAGAACGGTATGGCGATGGCTGGGTGATTGTGTTTCATTTGATGTTGCTAACCAATTTGTGGCTGCTAATTATGTCCATTGTGTAGTCCTAACCTGACGTGAACAATAGAATAGATAAAGCATGTAATTAGCAGTGGATGCAAGTAATATTTTCTGTCAAAATTATGTCCTTTGACTGAACTTCGTTCATTACAATCTAATTATAATACCAAAACACAGCTCCATTCTAAAAGCTACCCGCCGTCGAGGTATGACCACCCCTCACTGGGCATGCTCTTTGAATTTCTCTAAGTATACAGCTTTAAATCAAAACGAGAAAGCTCTTTACCAATCACAATAAGGTAACTATGTGATGTAAGTGTAATTTTGTAGTGATGTAAGTGTAATTTTGTAACCTAAGGGTATAAATATATAAGGGATTGAAGGCTAGATGTGCATGTTAGGAGCAGAGATCCCCCATGCACCCAGCACTGAATAAACGAATGTTGGCTTTCTAAACCGCATTTCTGTTTGGAAAGTTTTTATTGCCATTTGAGCGGTAACAAGCGGGTTCTGCTGATCACTCCTTGACTCTCCAGTTGACAAATCAGCTTATGGATGGGAATCAGGGAGTCTCGGTTGGTGCGATGTTGCCGCCAGTGCACCGTTGTGGTAGTGATTGGCACCTGTTGCTCTTCAACCCTCGACAACCCCACAACAGAAGGGTCCTCCGAGAGACTGGGCAAGGTAGACAGCTGTTTCATTTCCTCTGGCTCCAAGGCAGCTATGCCCAAATCCCACTGGTACCCTTTTGGGTCCTTGAAATACCCTCTCCAGAGGCAGCCTATGCCAAGGATGCACAGAGCCTCTGGGCCAGTCTCAACTGTGTGCTTTTGCCACTCATTCCCAGTTAGACTCACTTCAGCCTCCAGTACAGTTAGCTCTTGGGATCTGCCCGTCACTCTAGAAATACAGGTGGGTTCTGCCCCTTCATAGTTTGATGGTATTAAGGTACACTCTGCACCAGTCTCCATTATACTCCTGGGAGTCTGACATGCCAGGCCATCGAATCCACACAGTACAATAAACCCAGTTGTCCCTTCCCTCCACCTAGCTGGAGGCAGGGGTTCTCTAATCCTGGTCATAGGATTCATTAATAATAAGAAAACATTTATTTCTGATGCTCTAATGTTATGTCATCAGAATGCTATGGGAATTAGGGCTAAGAAGTAAATGACAATTCACATTGGTATTGTGTCTGAGAACTATTTTGTCATTTACAGTAAACTCAGAGATCACTTGTGAGCAAGCATGTACTCCATACTACTCAATATGCAGATATATTACTCCATAAACTGACAAAACTGCTAGTAACCTAACTAGGATTAGAACGGGACTGTATAATTCCTCATTGCTGTAGACAGCAGCCTGAGCTACCATGGGTAGTTTTTCAGTGATTTCAAGCAGATTTAGGTCTGTGGGCAAAAAAAATCTGCAGGGACAGGCAAGTTGTAGCAAATAAAAAGGGTAAATGTACAGTTTCAGTCGACAATGGAATGAATGGCTGTGGAGTAGTGGAAGAAATTAGCAACACAGATTTAACGGCCACCTTACATGAAGTGCAAAACATCCTTTTCCTTTGCTTTTTTTCGGCTTATGTACCACCTCCTAATGGCCTGGTAGGCAGGACAGACTTCCCATCTGTCAATCCCTCTGGTGCAAACCTGCAACACCTCCTGAACACCTCCCTTGCTTTCTTTTCTCAGTTGTTTGCACATTTTTTACTTCATGTCTTCCTTTCCTTAAACGTCTGTGTCAAACTATGACAGTGTCTGCTTTTAACTCAGCCTTGACTTTTGTGCTTGTCCCTTCAGTTTCTGTCGCTAACATCTCCTCTACTCTAATTCAGCATTTTGTCTTTGGGCACATGACAGTGGACAATTTAGCAATTTCTTCTTGAAATAAGTCCAGAAAGTCTCCACTTCTTTCTGCAAAAAACCTTTAACCTCTTCAACACCACCCACTCAGCCTGCTATGCGGTTTAGAGCTGGGAGTCTGAAACTATCAGCCTGTAGTTTGTGCAATTGGTTTCAAGGAAACGAAACAATACTAAAGAAAATTGGGGGTCCTGTATGGGTAGGGAGTACTTTTTCTGTCATACTGAAAAAGAGACTGTGCAGCAGAGAGCCCATGGAGTCTCCTCTCCTGTTTGCCATTTCTTCTAGGGAAGGGGAAAGAAGCTTATGCCATCATTTGTAATCCACTTTCCTAAAGAAACAGAATTGCATGGTTATCCCTCATGGCTAACTTTGGGCAGCTGCCAAATTTGGCAAAGGGGCAGGGTCCTGGAGTGTAAGGCCCGGATAACAAGTGAATGTCCCAAACACCCATCTTGACATGGGCAGGGACGGGCTGATGATGACCAGGGAGTGTTGACCAAGAACGGAGCCTGCGGAGGCAGGATAACGTCTGGTGAGACCACTCCTCTATTCCTGAAACACGTAAACAAAGACCATCGGTGCCCTGTGCACCATGTGCCTGTGACAGATCACCACTCGCTTGGTCAGTCCTGAAGGGGGGGGCAGTGAGACCCCCGGACCCCCATAACCCACCGGCTCATTTCTAGAACATTTCTGAACATTCCTGAGCACATACTGCGCCTGCTCAGTGATGACAGACCCCCGCCTATGGGGAGGGCACATTGGGTTATAAAAAGGGAAAACGTAAGTTTTCAGCGCACGGCCACCACCTGAAGACTACAACTTCGAGCAGAGAACATTGCTGGATTCAAGGGTGGTGATCTCTTTTCTCTCTCTCTCTTTTCTTTCTGGTTTTCTTTTCCTCTCTATCACTCTCTTTGTCTCTAACTTAATTTTCGGCACATTAGGGTAATATCGTCACACATTTTGCTAAACCCTTACTTTTCATAGTTCTGCTAAGCTTTGAGCATTGTTATGACTTTTGCCAAGCCTCTATCTTTTGTAGTTCCACTGAGTTTTAAGTAAATTTATGATTGGTTTGAACCTCTAAAGTAATTGTCATTACTTCTGATTACCGCGCAGAGAATTAAAAAGTTAACCTCACCCTCACCCCCTGACTGGGATGGGACATGGGGATGGCCACTTCAGGAAAGTCATGGTGGGACCTGCAGTGGTGCTCCAACAGGAGGATGGTATAGGGGCAAGCAGCCACACACCTGTGGGCCAGGCAGCTCCTGTTCTAGTGTAAACTTTCCTACTGTGAAAAAGTTGTACATCAATTTTATTCCTCTTTGGCAGGGCTTGGTGAAGTGTATTTTTAGTAGAAGCAGATATGTTACTTACATAAGCAGATGGAAAGTTGCAAATACAATTAAATTGTCTCATCTTGTTAACCATGTAACTACCTTCTTGGTTACTCTGGTCTTTATTTTATCTTGTCTTAATGAGAAAGAGGTTGGAAAGCAGGACATAATACTCTGAATTTCTTTTATAACAGGAGAGGAAGATAATTGACAGAGAAGGGTACTAGTTCGAACAGTGACCACAGACAACAGGACAGCTGTACTTGGCGTTATAGTGCAAACAGTGGTATGGTGTACAGTTTTAACCTTAACTTGATAACTACATGTACCCTTGTACACTTACAGGTTCATTTGGTACATGAAGACTTCAAACTCATTTGAGGTGTTTCAGTCAGATTCATAACACAAAACAAAGCCTCTTTCCTCCTCTCTTTTTTTTTTTTTCTAATTCCTTTGGACAAAACTGTACCAAAACAATAAAATAGGTTTTATTTCACTTAAAAGGAGAAAAATAATTCATGATGTTCGGAATAAAAAATACCTCAAATACAGATCTTTAGTCCCTCTTAATTTGCAGTTAAACTGATGAACCAGATATACTCCTTTAGACAAGTAAAAGTATTTGGCTAAAAATTTTCAGGGTAACTGGTAATTGAGTAACTCAGTTCCTGATGCCCTGATGTATGTTCGTGCTTCATGTTATGAGAAAAAAGATGATCAGAAAGATGGAAGTGCTTATGTGTGAAAAAAATTCTCAGATTAGAAAGTCAGTTAAGAGATTAAAAAAAAAGACTGACAAAAATTAAAACTGTGTGGAAAGGACAATGAAGGTAGGGTTATTCACTGTTTCTCACAGTGAAAGAAGAACCCAAAACCATTACAAGACAAGCATTGACCAAGCCCACAGAAATTTTCCTTTCCTTCCAACTCCAGCATCTATGGAGGTAATAAAAGACTTTGCTGCAGGTGCTGCAGCGGCAAGAAATGTAAACAAATTCAGAAAGTAATTAGATAAATTCGTGGAGAATAGATCTCCTGAGTGCTATTATAGACAACAGTCCAGATACAGCCTCGGGGTCAGAAAGTCCCCAAACTCATTGTTTCTGAGAAAAGTATGATATACTTCCCACCTCATTCACTAATTGCTGTCAGTAGGGATGGGGTACAGCCTAAATAATATTTTCTTGATCTAGTATGTTAACACTTATGCACTTTTCAGAGATAATAACCACCCCTTAGCTTCATTGTTTCTATTAAAAAAAAAAAAAAGTCTCCTGCATTTTTGAAAAAGCACATTTCTAAACCCATAGAAATTCTCAAGTTTTCTTTGTTTCATTTATAAAGTGAGCAAGAATTATTTATTATATCAGTACTGACAGAATGAAAGCAATCACCACATGTTTTTCTGTTTGCTTTCTTGGATTTTTTTTTTTTAAATTATTAATGGTTTCCAGCATGTATACTTGAAAATGGGTATTTATAGACATGCAGTCAAAATAATCAGGCACGCTGAGAGTTTTGAAACCTTGAGGGGGGAGGCTTAAAACCAAATAAACACTATTTCAGAAAACAGTTAATTACTGAAATCAAAGCTTGATGAACCAGAAAACTATTCACTGACAACATCAATGAAGAAGAAATACTCATATTTGGCTGACAGTGCAACATCAAAATTGCACAAATCTGAAGTGAGCTTAGATCACCAAAATTCACCAACTCCTTTGGTTATCACACATAGTATTTAATCTTTCATTTATTACATCGACTAGGGGAAAACAAACACTCGTGCAATAGCAGCAGAACAGATTTACCTTCCCTTTCTCCTTAGAAATGTTCTTATTTTGATGTACTTATACCCAAGCTGTAGTGGGTTGACCCTGACTGGCTGCCAGCTGCCCACCAAACTGCTCTCTCATTCCCCCTCCTTGGCAAGACAGGGGGGAGAAAGTAAGATGAAAATTCTTGTGGGTTGAGATAAGGACAAGGAAAATCACTCACCAGTTACCATCATGGGCAAAACAGATTCAGCTTGGGGAAAATTGGTTTAATTTATTGCCACTTTAAAAAATAAAGTAGGATAGTGAGAAACAAAGACATAGATGGAGGGTAACCTAGGTCACCATGGTCTTCTCCACAGGCTGCAGGAGAATCTCTGCTCTGGCATCTGGGGCACCTCCTCCCTCTCCTTCTTCTCTGACCTTGGTGTCTGCAGGGCTGTTTCACTCACATTTTCTCACTCCTCTCTCCCATGGCTGCTGTGCAGCATTTTTTACACTTTCTTAAACATGTTTTTGCAGAGACACCACCAGCATGGCTGATGGTGTCAGCTTTGGCAGAGCAGTGTGTCTGCTTTGGACCCAACTTAAACTGTCTGGAACTGGCTGTGTCTGGAGTGGGCAGTCCCTGGTGTCTCCTCAGAGAGGGTTACCCCTGCAGCCCTGGGCACCTGGACTTAATACACAAACTGAGCTAGATGGTCTATTATAAATAGACATCATACCCATTGCTTAAGTAAAAAAGTATTTACAGTAATTGTGTTTCCTTAACACAAACACTGCATCAGAGTATCTCTTTATCTGACGTGTGGAAAATCGCACTCCACAACTGGGAAAGTTGTAAAGTAGGTATGTTTATTCAGCGCTGGGCAGCACGGGGTCATCCCACCAAAATCGTGCGTGCTACGTCGCTACTTTGTTTTAGTTTTATACAGTGTAGTGATTACATATTCATAAGGTTACATAACATGCCTATACCTATTCATGACCTGTCCGCGTTTCATATTAAAATTAGTCTCAAGGAGTTATTTCTATAACTACTCCTCCCTGCGCTTGCGCAGTGCCTCCTGGTGGTGGTTGTGGGGGGTCATAAAGATGAAGGCTGGTGGCTCTTCTTCATCACCGCAAGTAACCTCTTGTTCTTGCGCAGACTCAGTTACTCCTTGATTCTTGTCCAAACCGCAAGGTTGGTTTCAGCCGGTCTCTTGAGAGAGACTTTTAGTTGTTATCAGGAGTCATCCTTGATGAGGTCCATGGAGCTTCTTGCTTTGCTTGATTTGTGTAAGCCCTCACACCACAAATTCCGTTCGTTTAACCCCTTCGTGCTATACAATTGCAAGCTAGTCAGTAGAAACGAAATTCCCAGTTCCCAGTTCCCCGTCTCATATCCTGAAGGACAACAACAATAAAATATTTCAGTGGCTCATATGCATTATTGATTTGACATGGTTTGACAAATGCAGCTGCATTCTGAAAGATAACAATTCATTTGACTATTTGTAGAAGACCGCTACTGTATGCGGTTTGTCTCGACATTGCTGCCACAACCCCACTTCCCTGTGTTGGCGTCCTGCCTCCGGGGAGGGGGCGCCACCCTTGCGGTCTGCGGAACGGTGCCGCCGTGTGCTTGCGCAAGAGCCAGGGCGCGAAAAGGCTTCCCAGGGAGTCAACACGTACCGCACGTGCCGCACAAACTGCACGTACGCAGTCACGATCTGCGTATGAGTGTGGGACCCCATGTAGGGGAGCGCACGTGCTCCGATAAAGAGTTTTTTTCTCTTTCTTGCTCTCCTCTTCGTGTATCTCCCGGAATCTGCTTCGACGAAACCTGCGACGCTTGGACACCATAGAGGGAGCTGATGGAACATCCCTGGACTCGGAGTGGTGGTAATTAGACTCGTCCCCAACTTGGACCTTCCCCTTCTCCACCTCTCTATCTCACTACCTCGCTATCTCACTACCTTGCTATTTCTCTATCTCCCTATCTCTCTCTCTCTCTCCCTCTCTTTGCTCTTCCCCACTCTCCCGATTGTCTCTTTATATATAGTCCTTATCTCCCTGTTCATAAAAAAATAAAGCTAAAATCTGACATCTGACGACATCTGACCTTGTTTGTGTCCTAATCTCGCCCTTGGGATCGTATCGAAACCTCCCCGATACTGGATTAGGACACTGTTGGACGAGATGTTCCATCCAGTTTGTATCCAGTATTAGTGAAAAAATTATGACAGTTTGCTGCAGGGTGTTGCCAAGGATCAGCAAGAGGCTGCTCCAGTGCTCTTGCAGGAGGGCTGCTCCAGGAAGGAGGAAAAGCCAGGAGCTGTGGGAGCCCACAGCACAGGCAGGGTGCAGCCCCACAGACCCCAAGCCTGGCTGGCGTGGGGATGGTGACAAGCCATGGCCATCAGACAAGGCAAACTAATGAGTCAGGCCAAGGTCTACCCAGATGTCTGTTCAGGAACATTAAGGGAAAGGGGTGGGAGCTCATTGTACGCAAGTAGAGAGTATGTGTCCCCATGGGGCTACTCAGGACTATGCAGGGCTATGGGTGCATGCAGGACATGGACAGATGAAAGCAAAGCATTGTATGGTTTCTTCTTTAGATTTCTTGTTGCTTTATTCATTTCCTTTCTTGAGAGGTATAGTTTAAGTGTATGATTTTATTTTCTCAGCTTTGGACTAGTGGAAATATACCCTAGGTTGAATTTGAAGAGGTAAAGAGATGTAAGAGAACTACACTCTCATCCTTCTTCTCCCCCCCCCCCCCCGCGCCCCCACCCCCCACCCCCCCCCAATTTGTACTGAGTTTTTATAGTTTGGCTGAAATAAACAAGCACCTATAACTGTAGCAAGTCACACTGGGGACAGTCCAAGGACATTCTCATCTCATCTTGGCACCTGAAAGATGAAGATGGAGAAGATATGATAAGTGAGTACCCACATGCTGAGTGTATCAGACATTGGATTTCAGTATCTGTTATGTTACTGGTCTTGGCATCATACTTGGCAAGTTACTTTGCTACTATGTTTTATACTACTTTTAAGTGTTGACTCTATATAGTGTTTTGGGCATATTCTACACACAGATCTGCCAGTCCAAGTATGAACCGGTATGGCCACTCCTCATTTTAAGGATAAAAACAACAACACACAATTGTTAGACACACTTTTCATTAGCCATAAATTTGGCTAATTTGCTATGAAGGATGAACAGGAAAAGAAGCGAAGAAGGTTATCCTTCCCCTCTACTCTGCCCTGGTGAGGCCACCTCTGGAATCTTGTGTCCAGTTCTCGGCTCCCCAGTTCAAGAAAGACCAGGAACTGCTGGAGAGAGTCCAGCGCAGGGCTACAAAGATGATGAGGGGATTGGACTATCTCTCGTATGAGGAAAGGCTGAGGGAGCTGGGTCTGTTTAGTCTGGAGAAGAGAAGACTGAGAGGGGATCTCATCAATGCTTACAAATATCTCAAGGGTGAGTGTCAAGAGGATGGGGCCAGACTCTTTTCAGTGGTGCCCAGTGACAGAACAAGGAGCAACAAGCACAAACTGGAACACAGGAAGTTCCATCTGAACATGAGGAAAAAGTTCTTCACTGTGAGGGTGACTGAGCACTGGAACAGGCTGCCCAGAGAGGTAGTGGAGTCTCCTTCTCTGCAGATATTCAAAACCTGCCTGGATGCGATCCTGTGCAACCTGCTGTAGGTGATCCAGCTCTAGCAGGGTGGTTGGACTAGATGATTTCTACAGGTCCCTTCCAACTCCTACCAATCTGTGAATCTGTGAAGTACAGATGGACAATTACCTCTCTTTTAATATGTTAAGAATAGCGAGGGATCTAATAAGGTGATTATATAGTTAGCCTCATAATTTCATATTTTCTTGAGAAGTATAGGCTTAAGGAATACAAAAACTTCAGTTCTGAGGTGAATGCAATGATCTCTGTGTGTATGCTTGTGTGTGTGTGCTTCTATGTGCACATGTGCGTATAGAGCAAGATGATTTTTTCCTTGCTTGTGCATTTTCCTTCTGAAAACAGATGATCCCTTACTCCTGGAGAAAAAACAGTAAAGTTTTTTGCACTTTTGATAAAGAATTCCTTTAAGTTTCCAGGCACCTAGCTCTTAACTGAGGTGATTTGCTGTATGCTAAATCATGTTTGAATGTCTGCTTGAGGATGTTGCACGCTTGCCACATCTGTCTTCTCAAATTAGAAGATTGCCCTCAATTCTGCTACAGTGTGACTGGGGATTACAGTTTAAAGGTTCAGCATTGATAACAGGCTCTCTGTTTTCCCCATTTATACATTGAAGTAGTAAAAAATGTTTTTGGTCAAACAACTGAACCATTTAAATAACACAAAGACCATCATGCTAATATCATATCAGAAAAGCTACAAAAGAAAATTTCCATAGTCCAGCTCAGATGAAACTTACTCTTTCCCAAGTTCTTCTGCTCAAAATAACATCACAAGAACACTTTCCCTCACAACAAAATATTTTGCATATATACACACAGAATCATATTATCACAGAATAGTTTGGGTTGGAAGGGACCTCAAAGACCATCTAGTTCCACCCCCCCTGCCATGGACAGGGACACCCTCCCCTCGACCACGTTGCCCAAAGCCCCATCCAACCTGGCCTTGAACACCTCCAGGGATGGGGCATCCACAACCTCTCTGGGCAACCTGTGCCAGTGCTTCACCACCCTCATGATAAAAAATTTCTTTCTTATGTCCAATCTAAATTCACCCTCTTTCTGTTTAAAACCTTTGAGTCCTGTCTTGTCACTACAGGCTCTGGTAAAAAGTCTTTGTTCATCTTTCTTATAAAACCTCTTTATATACTGAAAGTTCACATTAAGCTCTCCCCAGTGCCTTCTCTTCTCCAGGCTGAAAACCCCAACTATCTCAGCCTGTCCTCATAGGAGAGACGAACGGTAGTGCTCAAAAACACAAACAAAAAAGTGAATATGAGGAGGTACAGAACACTAGCTCCTCTTTTTTTAGGTTGAATTGACTGAAGTGGGTGTCCAAGCCACTGACTCAGATAGGTAGGCTTTTTTGCTAACAGCTGACAAAGAATACACAATCACAGGACAAGTAAAAATAAAATACTAAGTTCCATGTGTTCTTTTGTAGTAAAGTTTCTCCACTAGAATGCATATGCACTAATGCTTATACTCAACAATTTTAACAAAACCCTGGTAAAATGGTTATCTAGCCATAATCTCAATTTAATAAAAAAAAAAAGTTAACTTTTTCTTCTTGGGAAAAATGTCAAATAGAATGCTCTATTAGGCTAAGTATCGGAAAGAGCAAAAAAGGCCAAATTTTTCTTTGTTTTTGTCCCAGATTCGGGATGGAGTTTCTGTTTCTTCAAGTGTGTTTTTCAAAATATCACATTCTGTTAGATGTCCCACAAATTACACTGGCTTGGACTGGCCTTTAGATGTCAGTTAATATTTTTATGTCATGGATAAAGAGGTTTAATTTATGGTTATTTGTGGTTAAGGAGCTTAAAAGGGAACTGGCATTAGCAATTTAATTCCTCTTCCACACCATTCACAGATAACATTCGATCTAAGTCCACTAAGAAAAACCATCCTAGTGACCACAAGGACATCTTGATAGAGGTGAGTGGTAGCTCGCCTGCACCCTGGTCTGCATCCTGAAGGGACACAACGTTAAGTCCAGCCTTACTTTACAAAACTATGTAGCTTTATGCAGCATCTGTTGTGCTTCATACCAGGCGGTGCTGTGGACCTGCAAGTCAGCACTGTTTTAGAGTTTAGAAAAACGTTTTAACCCCTGAAAATGCTGAAAGTGGCAGAAAGCTTTGTCAAATTACTGAAAGCTCTCCTGGAAACAGACAAATAGTAAATGGGATCCTGGCAGTTTCCCATTGTCCTGGTTCTGGCGAGGACAGAGTTAATTTCACAAGGAGCCAGGACAGGTGAGCCAAGCTGGCCGGGGGCTATTCCATACCATGTGACGTCATGCTCACCATAAAAGGGGGCTAGGCAGGCAGGGGCAGGTTCAGTGTGGCTCTGGGACTGGCTGAGTGTCCGGTCAGTCATCAGGTCGGTAACTTGCCTTGTGTTATCACCCATTGTGAACATTCTGTTATCAGCACTGTTGTTGATTGTTCCCCTCTCCCTTGTTGTCCCAGTAACCTGTCCTTACCCCAACCCACGGGATGTGCCGTTGTTTTCCCATTCTCCTCCCCATCCCGCCGGGGGAGGGCTGAGCGAGCGGTGCGTGGTGCTCAGCTGCTGGCTGAGGCTAAAGCAGGACACCCGTCCATCTGGAGGCTTTATTTGATCCAGTAGTCCAGGACTCAAATCTCTGCAGATGCAGGTTCACCAGAAACTTGTGACTTAGGTTTTCAGACTGACCAATGCTCAGTTAGCATTGCAGTTGCCATCTAAACATCAGATACCTTGATTTCAGGCTTTGTAGTTGCCCCATGCAGTGTTTTACATCATTAGCTGTTAATTTATTTTAAAGAAGGCGCTGACTTCAGCCTCTCACAGAAAACCTCAGAGTAAGCTCAGCACAACAGATTTTAGTAGGCATCATTACTGGCGCTGTCCTTGTCACGCTGCCTTCTGAGTGGCTTCAAGTGGGAAGTTTGTCAAAAATGTGGTGGACGTGTCACTGCTCATCTTCTTTATAAAGGTGAAGAAAATTGGTTTTTAAAGTATAATGACAACATAAAAAGAGATATGGAAAAGAAACTGTAAAGAAAAGTTGGGAAGAAAGCAAGAACTAGGCCGTGAATTCACAAGACCAGCAGGTGAATAGGTGTCCCCTGCAGCACCCAAGGGATTACATTGTCACAGTCACATACACCTCTTAACTGCCCCAGGCAGCCTCCAGGACTGCAGCTGACTACCTGAGAGCTAACTCATGTGCTTTGTTCCATCTTGCAGTCTGCACAATAGATGAACCAGCTGTAAGAGGTCTAATAGCCACTTCCAGCTCAGAAGAAAAAGTGTGTTTGCTCATAATAGGGCTATCTGTCCATGCTTGGCATTCATCAGACTCACAGAAGATGTTTTTCTACATCATTGCAGCAGAAGATCTTGGAGAATCAACAGTAGCACACAAAATATCACACTGATGGACAAAGCAGAAATACATTAACAGGTGACAGACCATTTGGAAAAAATATTATCAGTATTCTTTTCTTTAGGTCAATCAAATGTATAAATAGTAAATTGCCATTGGACTACTTGAAGGAAAGCAATGAAAATGAATATTTAATTTGCTTATTGAGAAAACTTACTTGTCATGTACCTGGGAGAGTGGAAAGAAAATTACCTAGGATCCAGATAAATTTGCGATGATGTAAAGCAGAAAGGCTGCATGTGGGCCTGTTTCTAAATTCCACGGGAATTTCTCATTCCTAAAGCCCTGCTGTCAGTATTAGTGGTATCTTTACTGTGGTATACTTGTGAAGCTATTATGCTAAGAACACTGGTACAATCAGTATTTATTGCTATAGATTACCCTGAGACCATAATGCAAAGTAAAAGTTCTTAAGAAGAACTACCCATTAAAACCCTTAAGAAATTCTCATTAGACAGCAGTGAGAGAATATGATTCTTTAAAGTCATTGTTATTGTGTCAGAGAGATGTTTGTGTTTTTCTTAATGGTTTAGAAATCTCTAACAGGGATTGGGTATCTCTTTCATTCTTTGCTCTTAAGTGATCCCCCCCACAGACATTAACTTTCAACCACACTATTTTTCCTCTTACTGGATGGAGGTTTAATAGGCAAATAATGGAGGTTTTTTTCTATTATCTAAGCTTTGGTGACAGCCCCCAAACTAATTGTAAATGTTATAATCCTTCTTAAAAAGTTAAATCAAATTATTGGGAAGAATATTAATGAATTGTATCTCTGCAGATATTAAAAGGAGTCCTGCAGCCATTTTCTTAAATGAGTAAGATGGGGGGGGGGGGGGAGTGAAATAAAGGAATTGAAGAACAAGGTTTAAAAATTTAATGGATAACAACAAGCAGTAAAACTGTAGATCAAAGCAAGGTCAGCTACATACATTGTTGAAAAGGCTCTGATTTATGATGCTCTGCTGAGGCAAATTGACTGAATACTGTGATGGTTAAAGTCTGGTATGACTAGATTCACACAAATTTGAATGTCTTAGAAACTGCAGTGTTAAATTTAAATCAGTTTTGTGATTTCAGATGTCTTGCACTATGGAATTACTATTTTGTAATTTTCTTCCAGAGAGTATTTGACTGGTCCATCATAATTTAAGCTCATGAATTCAAGGAGCTGCAGCCTGGAGCTTAAGTTAGGAGGTTTTAAATGAAGGCTTAAACAACCTTTTAAGGCTTTGGTTTGAGGTATGAAACTAAACAAACTCTGTGTGTGTTACTGTGGTGGGTTGACCCTGGCTGAGGGCCAGGTGCCCACCAGAGCCGCTCTATCACTCACCTCTTTCATTAGACAGGGGAGAAAAGGTACAATAAAAAAAAAAAAACTTATGGGTCGAGATAAGGACAGGGAGAGATCATGCTCTAATTATCATCACAAGCAAAACAGACTGAACTTAGAGAGGGAATTCATCTTATTTATTACTAAGCAAAACAGAGTAGAGGAATGAGAAATAAACCCAAATCTTAAAAACACCTCCCCCCACCCCTCCCATCTTCCCGGGCTCAACTTCACTCCCGGCTTCAACCTCTGCCCCCCTCAGCGGCACAGGGGGACGGGGAGTGGGGGTTACAGTCAGTTCATCACGCGGTGTTTCTGCCGCTTCTTCATCCTCAGGAGGAGGACTCCTCTCATCGTTCCCCTGCTCCAGCATGGGGTCCCTCTCGCGGGAGACAGTCCTTCACGACCTTCTCCAATCTGAGTCTCCTCCACGGGGTGCAGACCTTCAGGAGCAAACTGCTCCAGTGTGGGTCCCCCACGGGGTCACAAGTCCTGCCAGCAAACCTGCTCTGGCGTGGGCTCCTCTCTCCATGGATCCACAGGTCCTGCCAGGAGCTTGCTCCAGCGTGGGCTTCCCACGGGGTCACAGCCTCCTTCAGGTGTCTCCACCTGCTCCGGCGTGGGGTCCTCCATGGGCTGCAGGTGGAATCGCTACACCCCCTCATCCTCCTTCCATGGGCTGCAGGGGGACAGCCTGCCTCACCATGGTCTTCTCCAGGGGCTGCAGGGGAATCTCTGCTCTGGTGCCTGGAGCACCTCCTCCCCCTCCTTCTGCACTGACCTTGGTGTCTGCAGATGTTCTTACATCTTCTCACTCCTCTCTCTGGCTGCAAAAGCGCTCTCTAACTGGTTTTCTCTTTCTTAAATATGGTATCACAGAGGCGCTGATTGGCTTGGCCTTGGCCAGCGGCGGGTCTGCCTTGGAGCAGGCTGGCATTGGCTCTGTCAGACACAGGGGAAGGTTCTAGCACCTTCTCACAGAAGCCACCCCTGTAGCCCCCCCTCACCAAAACCTTGCCACGGAAAACCAACACAGTTACCCTCAGGAATGTCTTCATGTACATACTACATGTCAACTGGTGGCTACTCAGAAAGATGTTTAAATGCCAGCAGCCAACACTGGGTGCCCAAGAATAATTTTGAGCAGAAAGGATTTGGTCTCCTACAGGCTACCTGACGAGGGAGGCTGAGTGGATGAGGCCCTCTATAGGCAGATAGGAGAAGCCTCACGTTCTCAAGCCCTGGTCCTCACGGGGGACTTCAACCACCCCAACATCTGTTGGAGGGACAACACAGCAGGGCACAAGAAATCGAGGAAGTTCCTTGAACGTGTTGATGACAATTTTCTCCTCCAAGTGACAGAGGAGCCCATGAGGAGAGGTGCCATTCTGGACCTCACCAACAAGGAGGTCCTGGTAGGGGACATCAAGCTCAAGGGCAGCCTTGTCTGCAGTGACCATGAAATGGTGGAGTTCAAGATCCTCAGGGCAGTGAGGAGGGCGCACAGCAAGCTCACTACCCTGGACATCAGCAGAGCAGACTTTGGCCTCTTCAGGGATCTGCTTGGTAGAATACCGTGGGACAAAGTCCTGGAGGGAAGAGGGGCCCAAGACAGCTGGCTAATATTCAAGGATCACCTCCTCCAAGCTCAGGAGCGATGCATCCCAACAAAGAGGAGGTCAGGAAAAAAAACCCAAGAGGCCAGCATGGATGAACAAGAAGCTCCTGGGCAAAGTCAAACAAAGAAGGGAAGCCTACAGAGGGTGGAAGCAGGGACAGGTAGCCTGGGAGGAATACAGAGAAACTGTCCAAGCAGCCAGGGATCAGGTTAGGAAAGCCAAAGCCCTGGTAGAATTAAAGCTGGCCAGGGATGTTAAGGACAACAAGAAAAGTTTTTATAGGCATGTTAGTGATAAAAGGAGGATGAGGGAAAATGTGGGTCCCCTCTGGAATGAAACAGGCGACATGATTACCCAGGTCAACGTGAGCCGGCAGTGTGCGCTTGCAGCCCAGAAAGCCAACCGTGTCCTGGGCTGCATCAGAAGAGGTGTGACCAGCAGCTCGAGGGAGGTGATCCTGCCCCTCTACTCCACTCTTGCGAGATCCCACCTGGAGTACTGCATCCAGCTCTGGGGGCCCCAATACAGGAGAGACATGGAGCCATTGAAGCGAGTCCAGAGGAGGGCCATGAAGCTGATTGGAGGGCTGGAGCACCTCTCCTATGAGGACAGGCTGAGAGAGTTGAGATTGTTCAGCCTGGAGAAAAGAAGGCTCCGGGGAGATCTAATTGTGGCTTTCCAGTACCTGACGGGGCCTACAGGAAAGGTGGAGAGGGACTGTTTATCAGGGAGTGTAGTGACAGGACAAGGGGTTATGGGTTTAAGCTGAAGGAGGGTCAATTTAGATTAGATGTTAGAAAGAAATTCTTTACTGTGAGGGTAGTGAGGTACTGGAACAGGTTGCCCAGAGAAGTTATGGCAGCCCCATCCCTGGAAGTGTTTAAGAGCAGGTTGGATGAGGCTTTGGGCAACGTGGTCTAGTGGACGGTGTACCTGCCCGCAGCAGGGGGGTTGGAACTAGATGATCTCTGAAGTCCTTTCCAACCCAAACCATTCTCTGATTCTATGATTTTCTGCTCAAAATAGTAGCTACCACTTATTTCTGCTGTTTATTGCAGACTAGTCTGGATTCAGCTTTGTGAGTAGGTTACTTTTGCATTTGGAAACATTCGTAAGTGGATAGGAGGAGGGAACTAAACTCTCACTCATGAAACTCCCAGTGCTGCACAGCTTGAGTTTTGAATGAGAGTATTTGTTCTTCCTCTGCTTTTACTGTTTTTCTAACAAGGAGTAATCCGATAGAGATCAGTGTGTTCTCTGACCTCTGTTTAGCCTGTCTCTAGTGAACGGGACCTGAAACACACTAAAGTAGGTAAGTGACAAATGCAGATATGGTGGTTATGGAAAAAAAGGGGTTTAGAGGAAAGAACAATTTGGGATCTTGTAGTTTTCTTTTATCTAAGTAAAGGAAAAAATAATATGACTAGATAGCGTGAGTAACTTAAAACCTTGACTGGAAATACTTTTCACTTGTTTTCTCCTACTTACTCCAGATTGGAAAAGTGATTATGTATATTCTCATTGAAATAATTTCCACAGATTTTTGTGGACTTTTTTCCATCTGAGCTTCTGTGTTATCTTTTGTCTGCCTTAATCTCCTTCAGAAGTCTGTTCTGACTGCCTCATTTCCAGCACTGTGCTGTATTTTGTGCCTAGCCATTTTGTCTGCCTACCTTTGCTAAGTTTTAAAAGGAGTCTGATATTTATGGCTTCAATTAATTTGACCGGCTAAGTTTTGTATTTTTTTTTCCTTTTTATTTATGGTAATTTTAGATATCTGCATGTTAGGCCACTTTGTATTAATAGACATTAATAGGTCAAATGACTAAATACAGTGCAAGTACAAGAGACAAAGTAATCTAAAGTTAGCGTAAGTGAGCATGACTTTCAACAAAGCCTGAGTAAAATCTCCATTGGCAGGAATAAGTTGATTGCATAATACATGCACAGCAGGGTAACATCACTTACTTTAGGATTCCACTTTCAACAGAGATTGAAGGTAGAGCACAGCAGGAAAGATGTGCTCTCCTAAAACCCAGGAATAAATAGAGCTTTCTGCATTTTTCCCTCCAGACATAATTTTGATTCCTGTGATCAAATAACAAATTCAGTTTAAATTTGGGGAGCTGTCAGCTGGTCAATTGTGGTACTTAAAGAAATATTTTCTCATTTTACTTTTTTTCCTCCCTATGTATCATGGAATTAAAGAAGAGAATCATGTATGTTGAAAAAACCCCTTAAGATCAAGACCAACCATTAACCTAGCATTGCAATGTCCAACACTAAAACATGTCCCTGAGCTCCACAGCTACATGTCTTTTAAACACCTCCAAGGATGGGCACCCAGCCACTTCCAAGGGCAGCCTGGTCCAGTGCTGACAGCCCTTTTGGTGAAGAAATTGTTCCTAATATCCAATCTAAACCTCCCCTGGCACAACTTGAGGCCATTTCCTCCTGTCCTATCACTTGTTAGCTGGGAGAAGAGACCAACACCCAGCTGGCTACAACCTCCTTTCAGGTAGTTGTAGAGAGCGATAATGTCTCCCCTCAGTCTCCTCTTCTCCAGGCTAAACACCACCAGTCGCTTCTTATAAGACTTGTTCTCTAGACCCTTCACCAGCTGTGTTGCTCTTCTTTGGACACACTCCAGCACCTCAATGTCCTTCCTGTAGTGAGGGGCCCAGAACTGAACACAGTACTCGAGGTGCGGTCTCACCAGTGCCGAGTAAACGGGGACGATCACTGCCATTGTCCTTCTGGCTGCACTATTTCTGATACAAGCCAGGATTTTTGGCCAGCTGGGCACACTGCTGGCTCATATTCAGCTGGTTGTCGACCAACACGCCCAAGTCCTTTTCTGCTGAGTAGGTTTCCAGCCTATAGTGTTGCATGGGGTTGTTGTGACCCAAGTGCAGGACTCAGCACTGACCCTTGCTGAACCTCATACAGTTGGCCTTGGCCCATTGATCCAGCCTGTCCAGATCCCTCTGCAGAGCCTTCCTGCCATGGAGCAGATCAACACTCCCACCCAAATTGGTGTCATCTGCAAACTTACTGAGGGTGCACTTATTATTAATAAAGATATTAAACACATCATTAAGTTTAAATAATTCTTAACTAACTAGTAGTTGAAGATTCAAAAGTTGTATGCTGGACCACAGTGAAAAACTTGAGCTCATTGTCAATGGGGAGTTTGATAGGACACTAAATCAGAATTGTTGCATATTTTCCCATAATGAGATTAAATATTTTTTGTTTATTAATGCAGATTCTGAACAGTAATGTTCATATATTTGACAATGAACTGGTGTTCAAAATGTTTGGTTTAAAATATTTGCTCATTAATTTACATTGTGCAGCTGGATATCCTCACTGGGATTCAAGTTCATAATCTAACTGGAGTATTTGATGGAGACCATAATATTTGAGATAGCAAGTTTTTGGGTTTTTTTTATAATTTTTATTAATTTTTTTCCCCAGGAAAAATACTGCTGAAATAGAACCATTTTCCTGAGTAAAAACTTAGGACTATGAAGGATGGACAATCTAATACTGAATAATTTAAAATCAGAGTATGATGAGGAAATCCCCATAAGTGCCTAATTAAAAATTATTTCAGTGTCTTATCCTCTTATTACATCTTCACATCGCTTGGGGATAAAATAACATCTATCTTGTTATGGACATACTGCTTGTAATATATGGACATATGGGTACTCTCATTACTAAACACAACCATATTATCACTAATTTGAGCATGTTAAGGTGCTTAAAGGTCCATTAACCAGCAGCTAATTTTTTCCAAACTCTTCAAGTGACTGGTAATTACCATATTGTCTAGCAAAAAGAAGGGGAGAAGGGAGGTGGATGGAGAGAAGAAATGTGTTAGTATTCTACTAAGCAACCATTTAGCATTTACATTCAACTCTGAACATATTAAATTTCCCATTCATTGAAGGTTCATTAATTCACGTCAGTGTGAAATACCAAGGCGGTTTGTGTGTCCGGACACTTCTTTAATTCCATGTCCCAAAAATAACCTTGAAAAGAAGCCATAGTCTGCAAATAATGACAACTTCTACTTAATGTAGAGAGTAGATAATTAAACAAATTTCTTGAAAGGTTATAGTCACAACTGTGTAGGAGTGCTGTCATTGTTAAGTGCTGAAAAATAAGAGAGACCTAGAGTTAAATTCATCTACATTATATATAACTCTCACCATCTTTTGGTTTGCTTTCAGTTGCACATGTAGTTATTAAGAAAAAGGAAGGCCATAATTATGGGTTCTCCCCCAAAATGTAATTCAGCAGTCAGACTTTTGGCATGCTACATTTCACTTGTGTATTTAAAATGAACAGAATCAAGGTATATAAGGTGTAAACATTTACTGTAGAAACTTTTCTTTCACTAAATTAATTGCTCTGAACGGCTTCTGATTTTTCCACAGCTTTTAATATTTATAAAAAATAAACACTTTTAAAAAATATACACTATCTCTGTGTTCTGTATTTGTACAGTAAAACTAAAATTCTTAGGGACATTTCGGTTGCCATTCTCTTCTATGAAGTGAATACTTCAGGATGATGTGTCTTTAATTATAGAATTGGTATTCCTTAATTAAACTGGAGATCAATTTTCTAAATGGGTATTATGATGTGACAAGGGACACTAGCTTACAGAGGAGGGTGGAAACTTTGCAGATAAAGATACAGTTTCTATGACGTACTTCAACACCATCCATATGCAGAATTTCAGGCTTCTGTACTGTTGCCAAACTGCATATCTCAACTAAGAGCTTGTATTTAACACAGAGGATTAATCAAACCTTCTTTCCAATCAGATATAATTTCATCTAGCATATTTTGTAACATATGTTGGTTTCACTGCCCTATGGGAATTTTTTCCCTTTCTTTTATATTTTAAGATTTCACCAAATAGGGTTTTTTCCTATTATTATTTACCATTGCTATGTGTTTTTACGAACTGAAAAATCAAGATGTGATTAAACTAGAAAGTGATTCAGATGCAACTCCATGTGTTGTGAAGGATGTCAGGAAAGAGATGAAGCTGTATATTAATTTGAATACTTTTTGACAGATGGAAGACATATAGAAAGAATCAAGAAAGAAGTGTTAGCACAACCCATGTTGGAAAAATTCTGCATCTGTTTTAGGATTTTTCATATATTTCTCAGACTTTCACAGAAATAAATTTCAGTTTTAATTTTATATTTGAGCATGGATATGATAAGAAGTATGAATTTAGGATAAGAAGTAGGATTTCATAGTATGACAAGGTATTTTGTGCTTCTCTTCTTAGAGCTGATAGCCATCACCTGTTCCCTCTCAGTTATTGTCAGATTGTGTACTGTGGTGGGTTGACCCTGTCTGGGGGCCAGGTGCCCACCAGAGCTGCTCTATCACTGCCCTCATTCTCTAGACAGGGGAGAAAAAGTACAATGAAAAGCTTATGGGTTGAGATACGGACAGGGAGAGATCATTCTCTAAGTAGTGTCACGAGCAAAACAGACCAAACTTAGAGAGGGAATTCATCTAATTTATTACTAAGCAAAACAGAGTAGAGGAATGAGAAATAAACCCAAATCTTAAAACACCTCCCCCCACCCCTCCCTGCTTCCCAGGCCCAACTTCACTCCCCATTTCTCTCCCTCCTCCCCACCAGCAGCACAGGGGGACGGGGAGTGGGGGTTACGGTCAGTTCATCACACGTTGTTTCTGCCGCTTCTTCATCCTCAGGGGGAGGATTCCTCTCATCGTTCCCCTGCTCCAGCATGGGGTCCGTCTCATGGGAGAAAGTCCTTCACCAACTGCTCCAGCGTGGGTCTCTCCCACAGGCTACAGTCCTTCATGAACTGCTCCAGCGTGGGTCTCTTCCATGGGGTGCAGACCTTCAGGAGCAAACTGCTCCAGTGTGGGTCCCCCACGGGGTCACAAGTCCTGCCAGCAAACCTGCTCTGGCGTGGGCTCCTCTCTCCATGGATCCACAGGTCCTGCCAGGAGCTTGCTCCAGCGTGGGCTTCCCACGGGGTCACAGCCTCCTTCAGGTGTCTCCACCTGCTCCGGCGTGGGGTCCTCCACGGGCTGCAGGTGGAATCTCTACACCCCCTCATCCTCCCTCCAGGGGCTGCAGGGGGACAGCCTGCCTCACCATGGTCGTCACCACGGGCTGCAGGGGAATCTCTGCTCCGGTGCCTGGAGCACCTCCTCCCCGTCCTTCTGCACTGACCTTGGTGTCTGCAGAGTTTCTTACATCTTCTCACTCCTCTCTCCTGCTGCAAAAGCGCTCTCTAACTGTTTTTTTCTCTTTCTTAAATATGTAATCACAGAGGCACTGATGGGCTCGGCCTTGGCCAGCGGCGGGTCCGTCTTGGAGCCGGCTGGCATTGGCTCTGTCAGACACAGGGGAAGCTTCTAGCACCTTCTCACAGAAGCCACCCCTGTTGTCCCCTCTGCTACCAAAACCTTGCCACACAAACCCAACACAGTAATCGTAAATCATGTCTCTCTCCTCTCTGCCTCTCCTCTCCTGAATAATGGCCCTAAGAGTCACAAGAAGTATCATCACATGGAAGCACCTCTTCCTTGGTTTCTTTTCTAAAGCTGGTAAAGGTTTTGCATAGCTCATTTAACTATCCTTGTTATGGTAAATGCCAGGGATCAAAATCCTTGCCCTTGCACATGCAATTAAATATAACATCTTGGAGGTTTTTAAATCTTAGTTAATTGGTTACATAATGTTAGCTTTAATTTACAACAGGTTTTGCCTGTAGTTTCCATTCCCTACAAGAGAATAACCACCCTATAAAAAACCAACCAACCAAAAAAAACCCCCAAAACAACCCCCCCAAAAACAACAGCACACCCCCCAAAACAAACAAACAACAAAATAACAACCAAAAAACCCCCACAAACATATGGGAAAGTAAATGCTAGATGGGTTATTGCAGGAGATACATCATCTCCACTGCATTATAGATAGACATCTGCTCAGAGAGGAAACTTGTTTGACAATTCTGCATAATAAATTATTGCTTCAATATTTATACCTCTCCTTGTTTCTCCTTGTGTGTTATTTAATGACCCATTTAACATGTTCCTAATTCCTTAGACAATATTAGAAATCTGTTTCATAAGTAAGCCTCTGTTTATACTTATTATTTAAACTTCAGAACACAAGATGGTTTTGCTTGTCTGAGGTTACTGTGTGCAGATTACCTATAGGTAAACCAGTGAAGTTACTTTTAAGAGGAATAATAATAAATCTTTGGGCTGAAACCAGCTAGTGAATAAGCACTAAGACTATAGATTATTTAATAGAAATTGTTTAGACTCACAGTAGCATTAGTAATGGCTATGGTCTCTGAACAATTTTTCTTTTCTCAGTTTTGCTTG
This sequence comes from Balearica regulorum gibbericeps, assembly GCF_011004875.1. Lineage (NCBI taxonomy): Eukaryota > Metazoa > Chordata > Aves > Gruiformes > Gruidae > Balearica > Balearica regulorum. The sequence continues at coordinate 15,398,286 of NC_046220.1, forward strand.
TGTAATACACACAGCCTTATGATTTGTGAATGTGTTCACTCCTCAGTAGCAGCTACAGGAGAAAGACAGTCTAAATTGTGACTGTCTATGGCAAGTACTGAGACTACTTGAGAGAACCTGTCGTCGTAAACATCAGCCAATAAATTACAGGATAAGCTGTTTAACAATCTTTTATAGTGGAACATGAACAAGACAATGTCAAAAAACTGAATGTGCTGTAAACTCTGAATAGAGACGGAATCAGGCAGAATCAAACAATCATTTATCTTGGAAGAGATTTCTAGATGGCCATGGTCCAATCCCTCAATCAAAGCTATGTCAGCTGAGATCTAGCTGTCCAGGGCCTTGTACAATCAAGCTTTTATTCCTAATACATTATCAAAATCTCCCTTGCTGTACCTTTTCTCTGTTGCATCTCGTTGTGACACTGCATAAGTCCAAGGAGGTATATAAATGTCTGGTGAGATACTCCAGCAGGGACTATTTGTGGATACATTGCATTGCCAGGATGTGCATATTAATGTCATTCTAACCTAATGATATTCCATCTTTCTAAAAATTATATCTGATGGAATAATGCTCCTTGGACTTAGTGCCAGAATACAACAGAGGCACATTCTGGTTTGTGCTAGATGCACACCTGTGTTTTATTTATAGCCAAGAAGGCAGAGATCTAGAATACTGCAGGTATTTGACAACTTAACAAATTTCCTGCTTATGCCAAGATAAGAACTGGAGTGGCAGTGTGTAAAGCTGTGCCTAGAAGGTACTGTTTGCATTCATTGCTCTGACTGGAAATTTAACTGCCAGTTACTCTAGGTTGAATCTCATATATGGGATTTCCTCTCAAGTCAGGCTGAAAAGCAACCTGATTTACAATGTACTCCAAAAAAAACCCATCTGTGATTTTCTATTTTGAGTCACTCCACTTCCATCTTTTGATGTTTCAATGTTAAGAGGTTGGCTGCAGATTATTTTATTTTCTTTTTTTCATGTGAATATGGCAAGAGCAGGCAGACTTGGAGAAGAGCTGCTGATACTTTGTGGTGTGAAGAAGTCTGTCACCTTAGAGGATTTAAGCTGTTGAAATATGGGCCGGATGAGCAGCAAGGTGGACTGAAAACTAACTGGACAGCCAGGCCCAAAGGGGGGTGGTGAGAGAGACAATGTCTAGTTGGAGGCCAGCAACTAGTGGTGTATCCTAGGGATCAGTACTGAGTCCAATGTTGTTTAGCATCTCGACTAATGATTTGGATGATGGGGCAGAGCGTTCTAGAAAGTTTCTAAATAACACAAAACTGGGAGGAGTGGCTGATACATCAGAGGGTTGTGCTGCCAAACAGAGGGACCTGGAGAGGCTGGAGAAATGGGCTGACAGGAACCTTGTGAGGCTCAACAAGGGCAAGCGCAAAGTCCTACACCTGGGGAGGAACAACTACAGGTGCCAGTACATGCTGGGGGTTGTCTAGCTGGAAAGCAGCTTAGCCGAAAATGACCTGGGAGTCCTGATGAACACCAAGTTAACATGAGCCAGTAATGTGCCCTTGCCTCAAAGAAAGCTAATGATATCCTGGGCTGCAATAGGAGGGGTGTTGCCAGCAGGTAGACGAAAGTGATTCTTCCCCTCTACTCAGCACTGGTGGGGCCACTCCTGGATTACTGTGTCCAGCTCTGGGCTCCCTAGTACAAGAGAGACATGGACATACTGGAGAGAATCTACCAGAGGGCCAAGAAGATGACAAAGGGACTAGAGCATCTGTCTTAAAAAAAAGAGAGGAGGAAATAGACACTTAAAGGCTAATTTAGGACTTCATTATTTACCATCCTTTTGTCAGACCCTCTAGCTTCTGAAAAACAGTGAATATCTTGTTCTATCTGATAAGCTTTTAAGTTCCAAACTTTTCCAGTTTCATGGACCTTTAATTCTGTTTTTTTTTGTAAGGATTTGCTTAAGTTTTTCTACACATACAGAAGGACTTATTTAATAAAACAGAGACGTTACTTCAGAATACAGCCTGTAGACTGAGCTAATGTGAAGAACTGTATACTAGCTGAAAACTGCAGCTGGTTTCTTAGTGGTGAAAAATAAAAATGTAAGAGACATAACTGCAAACAATAAGAGAGTGACAGAGTAACAAAAATGGTTTATGTGTTGGTGTAGGAAAGGAAGCAAACCAGACAGCAATTTCTAGTGTGTGCAAAACTACCTCACTTTTGAATTTTTCAAAAGATGTTGGGAAATTTTCCCAAAAATTCTGTGCAAATGGCTTTCCTGCACAAAAGTAAAATGCAAAATTTTATTCCTTTCCTTTCTCTCTCCCAAAACATATGATGAGAAGGAAACTCAGATTGAGAGATTCACAGAAATTTTTGTTTCTTTTGAAAGTCTTGTCAAGGACCTTGGTAGAAACATTCTCTTCTGTTTCTGGCCAAAATGCTGAGATTTTCTGAGTATTCCCATTGCTTGGTTACTGGCTGTTTAGAAGGAAAGATCTTGTTGCAGATAATCCTTTATGTGCTTGGTTCCACTACAGGGAAAAAAAAAACCCCACCAACAAACAACACACACACCAAAAAAAAAAACCCCAAACAAAACCAAAACCAAAAACCCCAAACCAAACAACAACAATAAAAACAAAAAAAACACTTTACTCCTTTTAAAACTACCAGTTTTGTACTTCGGATACCATTTTGAACCCACTCCAGCACTTTCAGATAACAGCATTGATCCTGGCCTACCTGTGCTTCCCTTCCCTTCCCTTCCCTTCCCTTCCCTTCCCTTCCCTTCCCTTCCCTTCCCTTCCCTTCCCTTCCCTTCCCTTCCCTTCCCTTCCCTTCCCTTCCCTTCCCTTCCCTTCCCTTCCCTTCCCTTCCCTTCCCTTCCCTTCCCTTCCCTTCCCTTCCCTTCCCTTCCCTTCCCTTCCCTTCCCTTCCCTTCCCTTCCCTTCCCTTCCCTCCCCTTCCCTTCCCTTCCCTTCCCTTCCCTTCCCCTTTCCCCTTCCCTTCCCCTTTCCCCTTCCCTTCCCCTTTCCCCTTCCCTTCCCCTTTCCCCTTCCCTTCCCCTTTCCCCTTCCCTTCCCCTTTCCCCTTCCCTTCCCCTTTCCCCTTCCCTTCCCCTTTCCCCTTCCCTTCCCCTTTCCCCTTCCCTTCCCCTTTCCCCTTCCCTTCCCCTTTCCCCTTCCCTTCCCCTTTCCCCTTCCCTTTCCCCTTCCCTTTCCCCTTCCCTTTCCCCTTCCCTTTCCCCTTCCCCTTCCCTTTCCCTTTCCCTTTCCCTTTCCCTTTCCCTTTCCCTTTCCCTTTCCCTTCCCATTTCCCTTTCCCTTCCCATTTCCCTTTCCCCTTCCCCTTCCCCTTCCCTTTACTATGTATGCTGGACTCTCTGAGATTTAGGACCTGGCGCTTTTTTTCTTTTTTTTTTTCCCCTCCCTCCCCATTGCTATGTTAAGTTCATTATGCTGATAATCAGCAACATCTTTTTATTAATCAGAAAATTTATTTTAAAAATAGTTGCATTTGTTCTAAAATTTCTCCTTAAGCATAACAAGTCCTTTTTAGCATAGAAAAATCTCAAGTGATGGAAAAAAGTTATCTGTGAAATACTTTTGTTACTGCTTTTGAAAGGAAGATGACTAGAGGAAGACAGCTCTTCAGAGAATATTCATTTATTTCAATGTGATTCTCTAAGAAAAAGATACCTGTATATCCCTCAATATCTATTTTGTTTGTGGATGAGAAGAAGAAAGCAAATATCAGTACAACCTGAAAACTTTTTTTTGGGTATTACTGACAAAAATATCAGTAAAAATTGAACAAAACTAATTGTTTAACATTTTTCACAGAAAATTTTTTATATTTTTGAGTGTCTCTTCATAAAAGTTGTCATTGTCATTGATGACAGTAAAGCAATTAAATGTTTTACCTAAAGTAGAGGTGTTTGCCATAAACTTTCCCTTCACAAGAAAGTTATATATAGGGAATACTGCAGAAAGGATTCTGAAAACATTCCTAGAATATATATATAGATACACAGACATTAAAAAATAAATACATAGAATACACATTGGAAATTTCTCTGGTTTTAAGTGCCTTATAAACTTCAGCCAAGGACTATGGCTTTCTTTTGAAACGGAAGTAAAAAAACCCAAAAACTAAAACACCTTGGGAGAAGAAGTTGCTTTCTGCGGGTGTTCTTGGAGGATCTTACCATACCTAAGAAATGGTTATGATAGCCACAGCGCAGACATTACAATGAAATTTCAAGCTTTAAATCACACATGTGGGAAAGCAAATCCTATGTCTTGAAATGATGTGGTAGTTGGTTTCAAATCTGCTCCGGTACCTCACGGCTCTGTCTGTTGGCAAACCCTGACGTACCCATGATGTGGCTAAACCAGGTCTCCAGAGCTGTTCCCCCACCAGGCATGCACCATGGAGACATGGGTGCAGCACCAGGCAGGCTCAGGAGGCCAAGGCAGCACAGGGCTGCTTATCAGGCTCCTGTATGACAAGTTGACACCAGATCAGGTCCACAGCAAGGCAGGGGCAAAATTCAAGCTGACAGTACTATTTCATAGTAAAGTATGCAGAAAGACAAGGAGACTTCCAATAAAGACAGCAATAGTCAAAAATCAGGACCATATGAAGGGAAGTTGACCTAGAAACGCCAAGAACATGTCAATCTTCACAACTCCGTAGAAAATATAGATTTGGGGGAGGATAGAGGAGACTGATTTCACTCCACATGGTAGATGCTGCACATTTCTGTGCTCATTAAAAAGAGCATACAGCAAAACTGGAATTGGATTTGCATATCAGCTTTTTTTCAAATTGTTTATTAGCCAGTGTATGTTGTTCAGGAGAGGCTTTTAAGCATATTTAGCACGAAAATTTGATATGAAAACAAACTATGTCATTAGAGTATCTGTTTTGTTATAAAGCAAAAAACTCAGGTTTGAAGCATTATTAGTATTGCTCTCACCATGAATTTCTAGTGACTAGCCTGCTAATTAAAATCACTTGCTGTCTATATACATGTTATTTCAGACTGCTGAATTTGGATACATCTTTTCCTGAGGTGTGGGGGTTTTTTGTTGGGTTTTGTTTGGTTTTGTTTCGGGTTTGGTTTTTTTTTTTTTGAGACTACAGTAGATACTACTGGCTTTCACTGCAGTGCTAGCTCCCCTGGGATTAATTTTTTGACCATATGTTTTATTAATTCAACTAACTTTAAGGTAATTTACTGAGCCATGGAGATGTTCTTCTTTTTTGGATATTTTATGCCTAAGCTGTGCACACCCGTGTGGAGTATACTGATAAGTATCATGCAGGTCTTTGCCTTAAGTGCTGATGAGTATAGGTGGAGGCAGAAGTAAACCAGAGTTAAGGGATAGAATTAAAAGGATAATAAGCTTTGTTGTACCTAATTAATTGCCTAACAGCTGCAGTTTTCTCTGCCACTTCCTCCTTTAGGAATATTACAGGGAACTCTAGGGAATTTAGAAACTTGCCATATTCATGAAACAAAAAGTAAATGTGAATTTGAGATCTATAAAGCAAAAATATAAATTTAAACTTTTATGACCTCATTCAAAAGTGAATGACTGGAAACTTAGTACCCCTCCAATTATGCAGTAATTTATAAAAAAAAAAAAAAAAAAGAGGTTATAATGGAAAAAGAGAACAGGGTAAGCTGTGAGGGTGCTCAGGAACTACAATGCTAGCTCCAGCAATGAGTTTTATATGACTTTGGGTTAATTAATTGTCTGGGTTTTCCTGTGTAAAAGCATTATAATAACATCACAGGAGGGATGGTAGGGCTAATTAATACTTGTAATGTGCTCTGAATACTAAATAACAAAATATGATTTAGTATTATCACTAAAATGATTTTATTTCCCTTTGGATATTTAGCCTTGTCACCATTAAGCTCTCCCTTACTGTGATGAGTTTTTCTGATGGGGAAAATTTGAAGAAGAATGTCAAAATCTGACTTTGAAAATTGAACTGTTGTTATTTTTTAAATTGTTAAGTTATTGGGGGAAGATGCAGAACTAAAATAAAACTATAACAAATAGAATAGTTATAGAAAATGATTAGATAAGAAGGAACATCAGAAAAGTCTGTCTGCATAGTGGTTTGCTTTCAACAACTTTGTGTCCAACTGTCTGGAGAAAAAAAAAATCAATATTTGGAGAATGTATACTTGTTTCGTGCTGAAGTGGAGTTTATTCCTAGTAAACACCAATAAAAGAAAAAAAAAAGTTTGCCTAATTTGGAGAGGGTAAGATTAGTCTTTTTGTATGACTAGACCAAAATTATTTCCTTTTTCTTTTCCTTTTTTGCTTTTTCTTCCTTGAATATTTTTAAGGCCAAATCTTTCAATTTTAAGAAAGCTTATGTTTGGCACAACTAAGCCTGTCACTGAGGAACACGTGGAACTTTGCAGAATGTCATCTATTGTAAAATGCTCTACATGCTGAAAAAAATTGATTTTATTTTTAGGTGTAATAAATTAGTAAAAAAAGTAGTATACCTGTGGGCTACAGATTCTGAACTGCCGCAACAAGGCTGGGAGTATATTTTGGCTGAAGGTATGTGGGATGGGATAAGATGGTGCAACTATAATTGAATTGACCCACAGGTGTTGCATTGACATTTGTTTAAATCTTATTGTAGTTATTCTTACTTCGAAGTATAAGGCTTGATTTTGCTATAAGATTCCTTGAAGATGTGCTGCAGTGAACTACAGCAATTTCATTAAGGAAAGAGAGGCTTCTGGAAAGGACAAGTGTTGTGCACCTTACGTATATTGTGTGCACATCCACATAAACATGTTCAGGCAGTTCAGCTCTCATATTTCCATAATCCTACCACAGATAGTGTTTGAAAAGCAAACCAAGGGAACGTGCAAATACCAGTTTCATTCCGAGTTTGATAAAGAAAGGTATCTGCTAAACAAATTTGGGCAAGAGGGACATCAAGGAAGAGAAGTGGAAGATCATGAGTAAAAGGTGAAGAGTGAGGGAAAAATGAGAGAAGAGGAGCATAGGTGTCAAATTCTAAGCAGCGTAGTAAGGGTGAGTCTACTTACTTCATTCCATTATTCCTAGTGAGCTCTGTTGGAAAGCTGATTCAGAAGCAAGGCTTTGCTGAAAGGGAGTGGGTATCAATTATGTAAAGGATTATTTATATTTCTTATTAGAAGTCAGAAGTAAAACAATTAAAAGGGTTAGGTAGCTGCTGTAGTTGAGTAGGAATTTGTTTATGCTTGCTAAAGTTCTTTGTGTTGCAACAGGCAACTGACACTAAAAAGCATTCAGTGCTATCAGAAATCCATAGAGAGTTCTTTCCCATTCCCTGTTTAATTCAAAGATTTCACCAAAAAGTAGTTTACAAATGAGCTACAAAATGTAAGGAATAAGGCCATTAATGTGAGTTATTACATATATTTCTATTATTAAAGAATAATATGTAATATAATATATATATTCCTATTATTTTAGTAGTAAGGTGCTGTGTCTTTTAAGTGGGTGCGCATCTGTCTCATAATTACAGCTTAAGGTACTGCTGCTGTTTACAGGCATCCAATAGAGATTTACAGGAATGTTATTAAAGCAGGATCAAAAGGAAGCTTTCTTAAAAGCCTGAATCACTGTTATTTTATTGCTTAGCAAGTCACTTGATTAGTAGATTCAGACAGCTTTGCTTAAAGAATTTAATAGGGTTTTCAAATGTAATTTCATATTTGATCTGGTTTTACCAGTGATATGTTCTTATTGATAACACAAAAATAATATTTTACTGTGTTGCTGGATGAAATTACAGCTTTTCTTTTAACAACCACTTAATCAGTATCTGAACAGAGGTCTAAACCTTGGGCTTAGCAACCTGTGATAGTGTTGTTTAACAGTGTTGTACAACACACTGATTAGCAAACAGCATGTGCAAGGGCTTCTTAACCTGGAAACCCCTCGGTCCTATGTTGTGAAGCTCTATTGTAAATCTTGAAGGATTTGTGAGAAGGAAAACCAGCATTTTTCATTGAGAGTTGGGTGAATGCTTAGCATAGGAAAAATATTCTGCGGAGAAGAATACAGGGTGTTTGAAAGATTCTGTCATACACTACAGTCAGAAAGCTGAAATACACATTATGTTTTTAAGAAAGCGTTTACAAGATCTAAGTGAGGATAAAAAAAAAAAAAAGAAAAAGAATATTGACTATTTGATTATTTTGACTGTCTAACCTGAAAATAGGATTGTTTTGTTTGTTTCTCTCCAGTAAGTGAAAACTGATGCTACACTGAGTGCAAATACATTGACTTTAATGGTGAATTCAGTTTTTTAATCTTCATGGGATGTGCCTTCTAGATCCTTAACTGGTATTTTAAATTGGTTTATAATTTTGTCTTCACATTAAAGCAAATCTCAGTTTGATGGCTAGAATCCAACCTAATAATTTACTTCCAAATTAAGGTTAAAAAATAAAGGTTAGTTTATTACCTGCATAACAATATTATTGATGACCCAGTGTAGCTGCTTTTGTTACAGTGTAACTATGCCTACCACTAGGTGATACTCCCAATTCTTTGTTAACAAGAGCTAGAGATGGTGATATATCTGTAGTCAGCCATTCAGTTCAACTTGAAGTCCCAGTCTGCGGTGAGTTGACCTTGGCTGGACACCAGGTGCCCACCAAGCCACTCTATCACTCCCCTCCTCAGCAAGAGAGGGAGGGGAGAAAAATAACATGGAAACATACTCTCATGGGTCAAGATAAAGAGAGTATAATGAAGCAAGAGGCTACACATGGAAGCAAAGGAAAAAAAAAAAAAAACCAAAAAAACAAAAACAAACACAAAAGATTTATTCTCTACTTCTCAGCAACAGGTGATGTCTGGCCACTTCCCAGGAAGCAGGGCTGCAGTATGTGTAGCAGTTGCTCTGGAAGACAAATGTCATAAATAATGAATGCCCCCCCTCCCCTTCCTGCTCCTTTCTCTCAGCTTTTATTGCTGAGCAGAGGTCATATGGTATGGAATATCCCTGTGGTCAGTTTGGGTTGGGTTCCCTGGCTGTGTCCCCTCCAAGACCTTGCCCACCCCCAGCCCACTGGTGAGGGGGATGTTGGAGAGACAGCCTTGCTGTGTGCCAGCACTGCTCAGCAGCAGCCAAAACCCTGGAGTGCTACCAACACCTTGCTGGCTACCGATACACAGCAGAGCACTGTGGGGGCTGCTGTGGGGAAAATTAACTCCAGCTCAGCCAGACCCAATACACAGTCCAATGAGGAACAGCTCTCATTTGTGTCAGCATTCCACTTGGTATTAACAAGTTTCCCCAACCTCCCTTTTACACCAAAATGGGAAAAGGAACTTGCAGAAATTTCTACCTGTAGAAATTTTCTACCATTTCTACTAGCAGAAATTATCCTGTGCCTGAAGGACATTCTTTGTTGGCTATTTCCAGACTACTTAAACTGCAGATGCAGCCCTTAATATCCAAATCAGTAATATATTAAATATATTGTTAATTTCCAGAAAAAGAAACTTGAAATTAAAATTTTTCAAGCTATCAAAAATTTCTGGCATTTATTTGGACCATTTTAGATTTCTCAGTGAAATTTTGTGAAATGATGACACCAGAGAGGGACCCTAACTGCCAGATATCCCATATATATGAAGGACAGTAGGAAGATTACATTTGTCAATATCCCATTTTAAACAAAGTGTAAAACTTTTTCATGTAGTAACATTACAGTGGTAGTTCTCCTCAGCTGGTTATCTATGGTAGCTTCAACTCCTTTCTGCAGCTGCTGATTTTTCCACATGCACTAGTATTTTGGTTTGGGGCTCAGCTGTAATCCCCATCTCTTGCCTGTGTTCTGTGGTGTAGGGACCGCTGCCAGAATGCCAGTGATACCAAGTCCATCATGCCAGAGGTCTATTGTGAATTATTGTTATTTGTGTAAGTGTTCATGAAAGTAACTAATTCTGCAATGTCAAGTACCTGCATATGAAGACCTCTAATCTCAGGGAAGACTAGGAACTACATCAAACTGGGTTTTGATATCAAAGTATAAGACAGTTCAGTACCTTCATCAGTGTACAAAACTGAAGGTCAAATACATTTGACAGTGAAGAAAGCCTATCTTGTAACAACTGTGCTTCAAAACACCCATGAACATGCAATGAAAAGCCCATGTAAGTCATTGTTTTAGAAGAGAAAATAAGTTATGTTGTTGTTGTGTAATTCTTATGTAATGTGTTTTGAGAGACCAGATTCAACATTTCATTAGTCCAATTTTGTGCCATTCTAGCCCTATTGACATTAATAGAATTAAACTGGTGTCCACCTGGAATAATGCAAAAGTAAATCTCATGTTCTGTTTTAATTTTTCCTCTTTGGTTACATTCATTTAAATTCCTTTTAAGTTAATGTCAAAAGCCTGTTGGGAGCAGAAGCATATTCTTTCACTGAAACTGCCAGCTTCAGCACAAAGCTAATCTACAGAGAGAAAGCAATGCTTAAGAATTATTCCTCAGTCTTTTCCTCTTCTCCTGTATTTTTTTTCCCCATTTTATAGCACATCCATTTGAATTTGAGTATAAAAATATACAAAAAGTGATACTAAAATGTAAGCTTTTTAAAGAAGAGACTTGGATGTAATATCTAGCATGGGTAGACTTTCCATTTCTTGAAAACACTTTGTACTCTGCCTCCAATATGTTCTTTATATATTCCCACAGCTATTTGTTGCCTGCATTTCGTCAGCAATTTACACTTTGCTAGGTGTTATACTCTAGTTTCTATGGAAAGTTTGGACCTGTTCAGAGGAAATTGCAATGTGTGATGACCAATTCTCAGGCAGATTGCTTTAGCATAGGAGATGGGGAAGCTCAGCTATAAATATGAAGAAAAGGCAGTTGGAATTCTCTGGCATGAGAGAGAATATTATAAAAATAAAACCCAATTATTTTAAAACTTTTTAAAGATAAAGGCTTCTTTTTGTTATGTATTAAGGAGGTATACATTGCAGAACTGGAACTAAAATCATTGGGTTATTGGTCCTGCAGCTCTTTAAGGAGATAAGTATACATTTAGTATAAATATACACATTGGAAGTGATTTAACTCAAAGATTTAGAACACAGTTTTAATCTTCTAGGTAAATCCATGATTTATTCCTTGCCTTGGTCTGTAAAAAGAAAACTGTTTGAAATAATTGGTAACATGCTGAGAATTCAGTGGATAAAAATCAAGACGTGCTAAAAAGAATGTTGAACTCACAAGTGGCATTAAGATCTAGTTCAGAGAAAAAAAACTGAAAGCTTGTGAGTGGAAAGATTTAACCTGGGAAAGGTTAAGAATGTAGCTTAAAAAAGGACTGTATCAGTATGACCAAGATCTGCTCTTTTCCATTAAGAAGGTTTGGCCTTTTGTAAAGTTAGAAGGCAGATGCAGCAATTGAATGAGACTTCACAACCTGCTGAAGTTCAAGAGCACTGAAGTACCAGCTGTGTGGTTTTTATTCCCTAGGGCAGTCATTGTTACAAGGTAAGACATGGAGGTTGCATCTTTCTTTTTTATGCACAGATTTTCAGGAAGTGGAACCTCTGCTTGAAGAACAGAAGTCAGCTGAGGATTTCATAAAAGACTGTCATGGTCATTACGTACTCAATTTGTGATTGGGAATGGACAGGTATAATAAAGAATTGAGGCTTATTATTCCTAGTCAGCATCTGCAAATCGGACGGTGATTCAGGCCCATCTCTCCCTCCTGCCTCCCCTTCACTGCAGACGTTCCATGCCATGCCACAGGATGAGTTTTGTATAAATGGACAATGTCCTGCAAAAGTGTCCAGTGCTCACACCTGATGTTAACTACAGGATGTTATGAGCGCAACCTACATGAGAACAGGTGACAGAAAGGGGGTAGGTGGGACAGAGGAGGAATATTAATGACGGCATGAAGGAATGAGTTTTTGACAGCATTGTACATATATTCTACTTGATGTCATACTTGCGATTTAGAGGGGAGATAGAAATCTAAAGCAATACTGAAGAAATCAGGGTGAGGTCTTAGGGTACATGTAAGAGTTGGCAGGATGGCTATATCTATGTGAGCCTACCTTAGCCCAGGGTACAGAGATAGGGGCTTTAAGACCAAGGTCAGTGGATAAAGACAACAACAACTTCTGATGGAGTCAGTGAAAGACATCCCTCTGCTGTGAGAGTGGGGATGTGGCTCTTTGATGAACAGCAAATCAGGCTGTTAGCAACAAGTGAAAAACAAGATTTCACCAACCAGCTCTGAAGTGGAGCTGCTCTCACTGAACAGACTTTAAAATGAACTGCAGACTTTAAAATGAACCTGCTAAAAGTATTCTGAGAATAAAGGAAGGAGACAGGAGAAAGCCAATACCCTCCTAACTGAACCACAATGGTGGCAGCACTTACAAACTTCTCATATAGAAAACATGCTATCAGACCTCTTCCTGAAATAGGGATTAGCCATATAATGGAGGATTCTTGTAAGATAAAAAAAGGCCATAATTCTGACAATGCCTCTGCCTGTGCCTTTGAAATGAACAGCCTGTTTTCAGACTAACTGTGAAAGACTCATGTGAACATTAGAACATTTTCTGATTGCATCACAGGCAAGAGAAAAGCAGCAGCAAAGTAGGAAAATCAGAACTGAATAATGGAGTTCATTAAGTGAGAAATGGAGGAGAAATGAAGGGGACTATGGTGATAAAGTAGAATAAAGGGCCAAATAATACTAAAAATAATGATAAATTTGCATTCATAATGTAAGGTACAGAATTAAATGATAAAGGCTTAGCAATGGCTTTAGAAAAAAAAAAAAATTATACACTAGTGACTTTTTCTATTCATTTAAAGTCCTGGATGTATGTTTACAGATGCATTGCCCTATCTATCTGAAGTCTGATAGAGCTACTTCTGGTTGCAGTCATACTTTGATTCAGGTAGAAACCTACCTGAAGTTTTTTTTCTTCTGCAGCTTTATTGTAGGGGAGGTGAATCTTATTCCTTGTTTCCTTGACTCAGTTTACAGCCTTTTGTTTCTGTGTTTACTATACCTACCTTTCCTGGCACTAACACAGTAGGGTTGCCATTTCTTCACCAGGGAAACCATTACCTTTCTAGCCTTGTTGCTCACAGAAGAACAAAAAATCAACTTGGTGGACTTGTCTGGGTAGGAAACCTGCCTTATAAGAAGCTGTAAAAGAAACTATCACTCACAAAAACTTTGCACTTCTCTGAGGTAGACATTTGAAATGGTTCAGTTGTGATTTTACTCTTAAGGAACTGGCAACAGGAATCGTTCCTCAGAAAATTTCAGTTTGGCTTCAGACTGCTTGCTCTGGCCAATTCATTAGAAAGCTGAAGACAACATTTTATTCATTTTGCCTTCCTGAACACCTGTTGCTCAAACAGGTATGTGGCTAATACGAAACATGCCAGCCAGCTCTGGCAGACTTAGACACCTGGGCTGCATGGACTGATCAGGTACCAGATCAGATCAGTCTTTGGGGAGACAGCAGCTCTTCAGTGATCCTGTGCATTTACAGACCATTTACATACTATCATGACAGTTTGCCTATTAGCTTCTGAGTTATATATTACATCATCATATTAAGCATGGTTTAACCTTTTGTTCTTGAAAGACATGTATGTTAATATTTACAGTATAAAAGTTCTTCCAGATATGCCTTCCAAATGTGATATTTCTTCATTAATATTTGTTATATGGTGTGAAATAGAAGCCTGAAAAATACTGCCATCGCTTGGACTACAGAACATATAGCAATGGATTGACTCCAGTTCTAGTGAAAAGATGCATAAATTTTCAGGTAGATTTTCTACTCAGCTTGATATGTTGTGGAAAGATACCACGTTGACTGAACATTAAGAACATCCTCATGACTTTATAATGAGGACAGAGGTTTTACAGGTGGTTGTATCTCCATGTCCTGAAAACAAACTGTATCTGGAGGAGGTAAAAAAAAAAAAAGGCAGGGAGTGGGGTGGTGGCGGGGGGGAAGTGTGGCCTAGCAAGAATTCAGAAGACAAGCAGTCAAAATGGAGACTCAAGACCCAAAAGGGCACTGAAAAAAATCTTAGCAGAAATATCTGGTTGGCAGAATATCTGATTTGCTCGTAATCACACACACACATATGTGAACTCTGACAAGGTTGAAAAGCCAAATATATTTGCACTCTGCAAAGTCCATACAGGAGCTTTTAGCCAACTTAAGCTACACAGGAGGGACTTCAGGTCTAAGTGCTGCCCTGGTGTGCTGAAGGTAGAACCAGCAGCTTTGCAAGACCCTCAAGAGGAAAGAATGGGGAGTATCAGAGCTAAACTAAGCTGCAGTGCTCCAAACTGATCTTTTGTTCAGACTAAATAGCAAAATATTGGTGTTTTTTTGAAAGTTTGTTTTGTTTTTTGCTATGAAGAAAACATTGATGACACTAAGCTGTGTGGTACAGTCGATTCGCTATACGGAAGGGATGGCTTCTAGAGGGACATGGAGCTGTTGGAGTGAGTCCAGAGGAGGACCACGAAGATGATCAGAGGGCTGGAGCACCTCTCCTATGAGGACAGGCTGAGAGAGTTGGGGTTGTTCAGCCTGGAGAAGAGAAGGCTCCAGAGGGACCTTATAGAAGCCTTCCATTACTTAAGTGGGGCGTATAAGAAAGCTGGAGAAAGACTTTTTACAAAGCCATGTAGTGATAGGAAAGGGGTAATAGTTTCAATCTGAAGGAGGGGAGATTTAGATTAGGTATAAGGAAGAAATTCTTCACTATGAGAGTGGTGAGGCACTGGAACAGGTTTTGTATAGCGGAAGTGTTCAAGGTCAGGTTGGACTGGGTTTTGAGTAACTTGTTCTAGTGAAAGACATCCCTGTCCATGGCAGGGGGTTTGAAGTAGATGATCTTTGAGTCCCTTCCAATTAGACCCATTCTAAGATTCTACAAAAAAGCAGACATTCTGATACTGATTTATGATGTTCTGACCTTAAACTGGAGAGAGGAAGACATCCTCCTGTAACACATCTTTTGGGTATTGCATTTGATATATTTTCTATGAAAATTTTAATTCTACTCCTTTTTCAGGTTGAGTTTTTTGCACATTGCTATAGCATTTTTTTGGAATTACTCTATTCTCAGGGTCTGAGACATTTTGTATTGCAAAATTTAAAGAAACTTCTAAGAGCTGAACAGATGTTTTGAAGACTGAAGATTGCCTGGATGAAGTCATAGAATCATAGATTCATAGAATGGTTTGGGTTGGAAGGGACCTTAAAGATCGTCTAGTTCCAACCCCCCTGCTGTGGGCAGGGACACCCTCCACTAGATCACGTTGCCCAAAGCCTCATCCAACCTGGCCTTAAACACTTCCAGGGATGGGGCCTCCACAACCTCTCTGGGCAACCTGTGCCAGTACCTCACCACCCTCACAGTAAAGAATTTCTTCCTAACATCTAATCTAAATCGACCCTCCTTCAGCTTGAACCCATTGTCCTGTCACTACAGTCCCTGATAAACAGTCCCTCTCCAGCTTTCCTGTAGGCCCCGTCAGGTACTGGAAGGCCACAATTAGATCTCCCCGGAGCCGCCTTTTCTCCAGGCTGAACAATCCCAACTCTCTCAGCCTGTCCTCATAGGAAAGTCAGTGAAGAGTAACCATGCAACTCTACTAAGTCAAATAATTTGTTGTTTTATCCCTCTTCAGATAAAATCTCTGGCTGTAATCAGGACATTATTGATGCAACTTACCATTGAGTCCTACACAACTGGAACTTCGTCAACTTTAGCTAATTTAAGAGGTCTCAGGCTGCCCACAGATATAAGCTGCTCATTTCAGAGATCAAAAATAAAATCATGGATCTGAGTTTCCTACTGACACTCAGGACCATTTCTAATAAAGCCCTGTGTACCAGTGTTCTTGAATTTTGAACTGAAAATCATTATTCTGCAAGATATTTTGTTTCAAGAGTTTATGAATGAGCTAAGTGTTGTAAATCAGCTCTTTTTTTTTTTTTTCTTTTTTCCTGTGGCCATTAAGATCTATTAAGCTTTCTTCAGAACCTACATGACCAAAAAAAAAAAAAAATCCATTTTTATTTATTAACACTATTTATTCACTTGGTAAATAGAGGAAGGCTGCTCTTCTTTTATTTTTCGGCAATTTTGTTTTATTTTTTGCTTAAATACATTCAGATCTTTAAATAAAACACCATTCACTTTTTAAGCCTGCTTATACACCTTTTTAGCTCCTTATTCAATAAACAAATAAATACTTAACATTCTGGAATTTTATGGCTTTAATCATCAGAGGTGTCAGAACTGTGGATTTTTTATTATTTATTTTACTCAAACCTTTTTTCCCAATACTGATAATAAGGATCTGTTTGCTCCTGAAGAGGTGATGCAATCTTCAGTGTACAAAGCCAAAGCCACTTTAAACACAGTGATAATTCTAAGCTACTTTTCTGATCAATGTCTAGTCCAGGTGCTCATTTGTTGGTTCTACTTTTCCTTTCCTTTGTTTTTTTTTCCTCTCACTTTTTCTTTCTAGCCTTGTCTTCCTTTTCTGTTTCTCTTTGGTAGACATGAACTTTCTTAATGCATTATTAAGTGAAAATTATTCTAGTCATATCAACCTTTCATGTGCTTTCCCTTGTACAGTGATAAATAGCCGTACATATGTGGGACAACTGATTATTTTCAACCAAGTTGGTTTCATAAAAGAGAGTAACTTTTTCAAACAACTCTCTTAACAGAATGATAAGCAATGATGAGAAATCTCATAGAATACATTTAAACTCAGTATGTCTATTTGTAAAATATATCTCTCTCATGTATTATTTTAAAAAAAGTTAGTTGAGCTCTGACTCCTTCCATTCATTTTGTATATCAGCAGGCTGCTCCATAAACTGTGATTTTATCCAGACAGGGACAATGGTTCATTCAGCTTCAGTCCCTTGCCTTACCTGCATCAGCACACCAGTGTTCCAGGAACATGAAAAGAACTCAAATTTGGGTTACACTATTCCCTTAGAAGCTCTGGTTAGTCTCAGGTACAAGCATTGATTCAGTCTGTAGTAAGAACCAAAGCAGATTCAAGAAAATACAGATGACGGGGTTTGAAATGACTTCCACAAATATTTAAACTCCTGTCTATACCTTCAGGAGTTCTGAATTAGTCATAATCTATCAGAAAAATTATTTAGCCATCAGAGGGAATATGTTTCAAAGGAAGACAATAACTCTGTTTAGCTGGACAAATCCTTAAGGGCCCAAGCTGTGTGTAGATTTAGGGCTAACAAAAAAACCCAAACCAAACCCAACCCAAAACAACAACCAAAAAGAAAGTGTCATGCTAACCTTATCTATATCTTTTCACACACTGAGCCTTTCCAGATGTAAGGCTGTAGTCTAATATTAATTATTTCTTTTCCCGTCTATCTCAGCTGATTATCCTCACAAATATTTTTGAAAAGCAGAAAAATTTAGACACACTTTTTTTGACCCAAAACCAAAACCAAAAAACAGCTCAGAAAAGCTTAGAAGAAAATTACAAAGATTCAGTATATGCAAGATATGAATTAAATAGGAAAACTGCTAATTGTACTTTTTTTTTTTTTTTTTTTGCCTGAGAGCAGCTAAAGTGAACCTACTATTTTCTCTCTTTCCTGTTTATGTTTCTCAAGCATGAGATATTTTCTCTTAAGGTTCAAATGTTGGTTTAGGTAGTCCTTCAGCATCTTACAGAATTACAAATTTTGGTTTTGATTATTGGTCAAATATTTCTGAAAATACAAAACCAGATTTAAGGTCAAATTTTTAGAAAGCTATTGAACTCTGATACAAGGTTTTTTTGAGGCAATTTGAGCAGTTTGAGAGTGGACAAAACTTAATGTGTAGATATAGCAGGAGTTGCAGTCAAAAAATGCAAAAGGAACAAGCATACAATATTAAATTTGTAGTAGAAAATAATATAGAAATAATGTTCTAATGATCATGATTAACATTAAACTTAAATGTTACAATTCTGAATCACTTTCATTTCTGTACTTGTTTTCTGGGAAGTACCTAGCTGTTGCCTGTATTACACATTCAACATGTCTGTTCTCTTATGTTGCATATCAGTTAGCCATTGAAAAGTCACCTTACTTGGATACATCAAACTTTAATAGGTAAACCAACTCTTCCTTGCTTTGTTCCCCAGCTTTATTGGTCCATGGATTTCAATCGCTGAAACACTGAATGCAGCACTTAAACAACGATGCTATTAGATTCCCTTCAGCCTTTTATTTTGCCTGATAATTATTATAAAAAAAATTGCTTCCTGAATAATTTCCCTCACGTGACATAATAAAAGCAGCTATAAAATTTTGTAATATATAATTAATGGTACTTAAAATGGATTTCCTTTTCTTTTAGAAGCAGGCTAAGGAATCAGAAAGAACTCAAAACACAAAAGGCCCATCCTTGCATTGGCAAAGAGAACAAAAAACGTTCTAACATTGCAAGTGAGAAACACTATTTATCTACCCCTCAGCAGATATGTAACTTGGAACTGATTCCATCCGTGAATGGGGATTTTCCTACAGAAAAGGTCTTTGATTGTCCTGGTTTTGGCTGGGGTAGAGTTAACCTTGCTAGTAGCTGATACAGTGCTGTGGTTTGGATTTAGGATGAGAATCATGTTGATAACACGCTAATGTTTTTAGTTGTTGCTAGGTAATGTTTACACCATGACAAGGGCTTTTCAGCTTGTTACACCACCCCTCCAGTATGGAGGTTGGGGGTGCACAAGAAGTTGGGAGGCAACACAGTGGGACAGCTGACCCCAACTGGGCAAAGGGATATTCCATACCATATAATATTATGCTCAGTATATGATTTGGGGGAAGCTGGTGGGGTGGAAGACGACGACTCAGGAACTAGCTGGGCATCGGTCAGCAGGGGTGAGCAATTGTGCTGTGCATCACTAATTTGGTATATTATTAAATAATGTTTAATTAATTATTTAAATATTATCACATTATAATATTTAATCATCTTTATTTGATTATTTAATATAATTAATAAATAATATTTAATAAGAATCATATCATAATAATTATCATCATCATCTTCCTTTTCTGTCCTATTAAACGGTCTTTATCTCAACCCACGAGTTTTAGCTTTTTTTTCAAATTCCTTCCCCCATCCCACTGGGTGGTGAGAAGTGAGCGAATGGCTGTGTGGCTGTTTTAGTTGCCTGCCAGTTAAACAGCAAGTGTCCAGCAACTAAAATTAACTTAATGGTGAAGTTTAAAGGTCTTCCTTTCCCACGAAGATTCCTAGTTTTGCTGATGTTATAGGATCTCAACTGGGAGATGTCTGTCCTTGTTCTGTTTTTTGGCTAAGATAGAGTTAATTTTCACAAGAAGCTGATATGGGACACAGCCATGACAGATGACCCAAACTAGCCAAAAGAATATTCCATACAATATGATGTCATACGCAGCATATACAGGCAGCTAGCCAGGGAGGAACAGCATCTCCAGGATGGGCTGAGTGTTGGTTGTCAGGTCATCTGGTTGGGTGAGCAAATTGCGTTGTGTATCAGCCACTTTGTATGTTCTAAGTACTGCTGTTGTTATTTTCCCCTACCTGTTCTGTCGCAGTAAACTGTCCTTATCCCAACCCATGAGTTTTACCTTTCTCTTCCCATTCTTCTTGCCATCCCACTGGGGAGAGGGTGGGGTGAGCCAGAGACTGTGAGGTTGAAAGTCAGTCCATTCATCAGCAAATTAACAGAATAAGTAGAAGCAAAGAGGACAACTACAATTTTTTAACCTTATTAGTCTTTAAATGGAAACAAGAATCTAGTGACTAGAATGCAGTGACTAGAATGTAGTGACTCAACAGTGATAATTACAAACTGCTGTTTAGTATAAAAAGTTTCCAGATGAAAGAAGAATAACTAAGATAGGAGAGATTTTGACTTGGTTTACCCATCTTTGAGGAACATTGTCAAAGAAGAAAAGTGTGAACAGCAAAAATGGAGGAAGAAATTAATTTAATTTGTGTGAAGTTAGAGCAGAAAACCAATTAAACTGGCTTCATGCTTGAGTAATCTATGGTAAAGAGCTAAATGTCAAGACTCTTAGTTTCAGAAATCTTTACGAAAAGCAAGGGTCTGCTTAATATCAGAGGTACATGTTCCCATACTATAAACAACATTCACTAGTCATGATATTATATGTAATGATAATTAATTTATTTTTTTTTTATTTTCATGAGTGGCCATTATATTGTCTTTACTGTTACAAGTTTCTGACGCTAATAAATTGTTCTGTATATTTTCTTCAATTTAGATATGAATAGTGCACAACCAAGCCTTCAAAGTTGCAAGATATACAAAAATAGCCAATTGAAACCTGCCAGCTACTCAAGATTGTTTCTACTATGTCTTTTAAAAATCAGTTATTGTTAGATATGTAAATATCCTTACCTAATTTGTGTGATTTATGTATCTCTAATACTACTTTAAGTTGATTAGAACACTTTAAAAAAAAAACCCCACACTAATTCATAAAATGTGTATTTGAAATTAACAAGTATCTGAGGTAACCATAATAATTTTGGTTTTTTACTAAAATCACAAAAATTGTAAATATTAAGTTGCAGATGACCACACTATTGTGATTTAACTCCAGCCGGTAACTGAGCAACCCTCAGCCGCTCGCTCACTCCTCCATCCTCAAGGGGATGGGGAGGAGGTGGGAAAAAAACTTGAGGGGCTGAGATAAAGACAGTTTGATAGGATAACAAAGGAAGATGATGATGATTATTATGATGACAATAATAATGATAATAATGATAATAATAGTAGTGATACAGGCGATGCACAAATGCAATTGCTCACCACATGTGGAAGGGAAAAAAACAATCTGATGCCCAGTCTGTTCCCGAGCAGTGATCCCACCTCCCAACTCGCTTCCCCAGTTATATCTGGACCATGACGTTACATGTTGGGGAACAACCCTTTAGTCCGACTGGGTCAGCTGCCCTGGATGTGCTCTCCCAGCTTCTTGTGCACCTGGCAGGGCGTGAGAAGCTGAAAAGTCCTGGACTTTGTGTACACACTAAAACTACCCAGCAACAACTAAAAACATCCGTGTGTTATCAACATTATTCTCATACTAAACGCAAAACACAGCACTATACCAGCTACTCGAAAGAAAAATTAACTCTATCTCAGCTGAAACCAGGAAACATAGAAAAATAAACAGCCGATTAAAACTATCAGTACTTGTACAGCTTTGATTTTGATATATATTATTAAGAGATGATTTGCTGACATTATCTATGGACTGTCATGGGGTGAAAAAATAGCAGCTATTAAATGATTCTTTCATTCCACAGAGAAAGACATAATGAAATCTAATCATAGGAAGAAAAACAGGAATTGAAATGAGAAAAATCTATTCTGATTTTATCTGTGAGGCTAAGTGGAACACACTGGCCAAACTAGGGGTAGTTGTCTCTTTCTTTCTGTTGCCACATCAAAAGCATAAGTCTTTCAGGAGATACTCTTTAGATTACCTTGAATTTTGTTTACAATCTGTAAAATACAGATTACATTTTCACTTAATCAAGGACTTAATTGAGTCTATACCTTCTTAACACTTTTGTCCTCACTGTTCATTGAGTGGCTGCATTTTATTCATACCATTCAAGTCTTGAAAAAAGAACTATTCATTTTTTACAAGTTTTTTGGGGAAGAGATTGATCTCAATAAAATATTTTATATAAGGAAAATAAGTGAATTTTTTTCTAGCATAACTTAAAGTCTGTTTTGTTAAAAAAAAAAAAAAGCAGGATCATTATGACCTCTATTTTATATGTATGGATCATATTTTATATGATCTACACAGAGATCAAGGCCAAAGTTGTCAAAACTGTAAACTCTTTTTTTGTGCCCATTCCAAGAAACGTAATGTTACCATCATTATAGCCTTTTATGTGTTCAGTATAAAATTACCAATTAATTTATTGACTGTTGCCAATGAAGATTTTTGCAAGTTCTATTCCAAATCTTCAAATGTACTAGATGATAACTGAATCCTTTTTGAAATGCTGCAGAAAAGAAGTCCAAATGGGGCAAAACCTGATCAGTTTCCACATGTTGTTCCAAGCCTTAATGTCACATTTTAAGATTTTGTGTGAAATACTTTTTGCTAATGCAGTCGATGTGTTCCTTATAGTTGATATCTCTGTATAAAGCATAAAATAGATCTTGTTCAAAGGCTGCACAATAGAAATAGCTGTTCATTTCAAGTTCTCCTTAAAAGTCTGTCTAACGTATTCTAATACTTAGCTCCTATATTTTGTTCACAGTCCAAATGAACAGCCTCAAGTAAGGGCCACAAAAGGTGGCTACCTGCTGCTCATTTGATTTTGTCTAGAAAGACATGCATCACATTCTTCAACAACAGAGTCCAGCAAAACACTTACAGCTTTGCAGACATTTTTCATATTTAGTTTTTTTCTTACAGACATCTTAGATTTTGGCAGTACATCATAGTGTCTTTTACCACTTCACTCATATAATATATGAGAAATGGTATGTTTTACTTTGGATTCTTGTCTCCAGTCCATTTTTTTTTTTAAGTTTGTTTGTTCATTTTTGCTGTCACTAACTTCATCCTTAAGGAAGCAAAATATTCCATGTAATACAAATGCCAAGTTGCTTTGTCTATTTTCTGTTTTATTCATTATTAGTCATGTCTTTTGAAGTTGCCTTTTCAGACTTATCTGCTTTACATTTCCTTTTTCAGCTCTGTGGGCCTTTGTTACACTGGCTTTTGCTTAATTTCAATGGTTTCCATGAAATTTTGTGACTCTGCACATTGCTGTTTACGTCATAGAAAACTGGCACATCTTTCGTAGTGCCTTTTGTTGTCCAGATAGGTTTCTACATGGTCAGTTTCACACGCACATATAGGACAACATTCATTATGTGGACCTAAGAAAGAAAAGTTCTCATTACCCTCTATTTTGGCACTGAAGCAGTTTTTCAGCAGTGAATCAATTCTTCCTATGAAAGTGGTACTATAAGGTACATTCTTCTTTATATTCCTGCCTTTCTCCTCAGATAGATTCTTCACAAGGAAACAGAATGCATTTAGGAAGTAAACTATAATAGTTGCAAAGGTGCAGGGTTAATTATTTCTAATTGTTATCATTTTTAAAGATGAGTCCTAGTTTCTCTTCTCGCTTGACATCCAGTAATGTTATTAGTCTGTAAGGTACAACACTAGGTTAGAGTACAAGGAAAAATGCACTGTAATAAGCAATAGAAGAAATGTTAGCTGCAGGCAAAGCTAGATTCAATTCTCTGCTTTCTGAAAGTCTGATCATATTTTTTACTCTTCAAACTTGCTTTTCCTGTTTTGTGTTGCTCAGGTACTATTACTAAAATAGACTTTCTGCATTAAAACAAACATGAGAACAGTGATATTTTTATTATTCCCTTCACCTTGAGACAAAGAGGGTATCTGTACCTCAACTACAAGACTTAAGGGGGCATTTTAAAGCACCTTTCTAAAGAGATCAACAAACAGCTACTGTATTAAAATTTGGTGAGCTTACCTCCCTGTACAAGAAATCTCAGAGGAAGCTACCAAGGTACCAAGCAATCAAGAAAGTAACAGTTAAACTACTGGGATAATTTAAGTTTTTATGACTACTTATGTTCTGTTTTGGATAAATAATGATCAATAATGTTGTCTTGGTTTTAAAAGAATCCTAAACATCTGTTGAGCTGCATGATGAACAACAGCTTTGTTGTCTTGGCCAAACCTATTCTTACTAAAAAATATCTATTATTATAAGTTTGCTGAGACAGGAAGAATTACATCATTGCAATTACAGCAAAGGCAATGTTCCTGCTATTGTCTCCAAGAGCTTCTCTTTCTCAGAGCTAAGTATTTCTACAAAGTTTAAAAGAAATAAATGTTGAAGAATTTTAAAAGAAATTCCAGTTACTGGAACTTGTGCATTTCTTTGCAGCTGCAGTGCAGATGTACTGCATCTCCACCACACTATTCTCAGGATAATACAAATTGTGATTGAGATAAAGAAACAAATAGAAGTATTGGGATACTGAACTGAATGTTTCAAGTTATTCAGAAGAAAGATCTACAGGTAAGAATGAACACAATTGTGGTAAGATTAATGTACCTCTGCAAACAGTATTTAAGCTCCTATTCTTACTGTCTGATAAGAATGTCAACTACATAGAAAAAGTTCTTAGCAAAAAAATGTACTTCATTTTCAAAACTTTATATCCCAACACATACAATATTTGAAATTTGTATGTGTAATGCTTTAGCTTATCCAATATATATGTTAGGAGATTTTCTACAAAGATAATGCTCATAAAAGCCAGATGTCACTAGATTGTCTTATGAAATCTAACTTATTTTAAATAATTTGCATTGCTATTCATTAGACTTTAAATTGTGAGGTTTTAAAAATGCATTTTCCCCTATGTTTACTCTTCTGTTTATTTTGAACATTCAAATGATATTGTCTTAAAAAAAAAAAAAAAAAAGTTTTTCTATGCAACTTTCCATGTGTGCTTGGAATTTCTTTTTGCTGTTGTTGAAGCAGGCTTTTTACTAGAGGAATTTACAGTTGTTGTTTTGGGGGTTTTTTGGGTTTTTTTCTTGGACTGGGAAAGCCTAAAATGTTCTTATTAATAATGTTTTGTTTGTTTTTTAATGTTCCATTTTCATCACTGATATGATGGCTCAGGATAAGAAACCATGGTTTTCATTCATCCAAGATACATGAAAATGTGCTTTGAATAGAAATTATTTATTTTGAATTTTAATTGAGGATTTTTTTTTTTTTTTTTTGTATTTTCAAACAATAAAAAGGGTGGTTTGTGAGTCATGAAAAAATGTTACGTTCTGTCGGAAACATTCACATAAAATGCTATGCAAAATATTTCAGGTGGCAATGTGCTGTAAGAACCTTGTCAGTAAGGCTACCGAATCATAAACAGGTTTTATGAAAATAGATTTCTTCAGTCATAGATTCTAGCATGAAAACAAACGCCTAAGGCAAAAGCTTTCAACTGCAAACTTGTTTCTGAAGGAAAACTCCCATCACCTCATGCCTTGTCAATAAATTTGCTTACCAAAGGTCAAGTAGTTCTCATTCTTGAACATGAATTCAGCTTTTTGATATATCTAAATTAAAAAAAATGAGCTGACAAGCCTTCTGAATTGGTACAATATCACCAGGATTTTCTCTTCTCCATTCATAAGTATCCAGAGCTGCTCCACTGGTGTAGACAACTCTTTGAAAAAACTTGAAAAAAATTGTCCATGAAAGGGTTCTGTGCAGAAATTATAAACCTGAAGTCAAACTGAAGATAGAGAAAGCATGACAGGTCATCCATTCCACTATCTTGCTGACACTAAAGTCATCCTAC
This sequence comes from Balearica regulorum gibbericeps, assembly GCF_011004875.1. Taxonomy (NCBI): domain Eukaryota; kingdom Metazoa; phylum Chordata; class Aves; order Gruiformes; family Gruidae; genus Balearica; species Balearica regulorum. The sequence continues at coordinate 15,423,816 of NC_046220.1, forward strand.
TACATTATTTTCAGAGTGTTTTCCTAACTTTACTGTTTTTATTATTATTACTATTTCTAAGGGACAAAGAAGAAAGCTTTTAATTATATACTACCATAAATTGCTTGTATTTGCTGGTGCTGAAATTTCATCTCTCAAAATGTTATTGCTAGGATGCTCCCACTGCAATTAAGCATCATGTGATCTGTATCATGTCATAAAATAATGAGATACAAATCTTATGTACAGATTATGCATTATAGAGAACTTTACCATTGCCCTCATGCTGTTTGCAACAGTGACACTGACTTATTAGCTTTGCATAGCACAGTCGCAAGTGAAACAAAGCATACATTTACAGATGAATTTCACTAATGCAATCCTTTCCAGGACAAAAATGATATGCTGAATAAACCAGCTAAGAGAACATTTTTTAAAAAAAATTATTTGTTCTGATGAATGAATACAGAAGAAATCAAAACAAAATCCCTTCTCTGTTGAGTTGATAAGGGAGAGAGGAAAAGTGTTTGTAGGTTTATAATGTCACTTACATCACAAAAAGACAATCCAGGATTTTCCCGCAGTATTATAAAATTGATAGCTATGCTTGTTCTCCATGTGAATCCTTTAATGCAACCTAACATATCACAATTCCTCTATTTTTTACTAAGAAATCATCATCTTGCAAGAATAAAAAAAAAAAAAAGCTTGTACTTGTGTAGCATAGTGATAGAGTAAATATTTCTGAGCTTATTATATACAATGATAATAGCATATCAGCAAGATTTTTGCTACAGAACTCATAATTATTTTGAACTCTATAAGCATCTTTCTGATATAAGTCCCTTTTTCATGTCTGAGTTCTGGGTGTGTAAGCTTTTACAAGAAAGTTCAGTGTGTTTCATTTAGGAGTGCTGAGATTAGTAGTAGATTGCTACATCCACTAGGCATTTGCAGACAAATTCTTTATTGAAAGTATTTGAAAGTGCATGGACTAGTTAGTATGAGTGTAATTTTGTCTCCCTCATATAGACATCTAACTACATTTAAATGTCCTAGGATATCCAGCATCAGAAGGATCATTCAGAAGGGCACTGGTCTGCAATAGGTCATGTGCCTTGTCTACCATATGGTTGTCTCAAATGCCCTAGTACATACAAAAATTGTACCAAGCAGTTACATTTAGGTGAACTAAGCTCTGTCCTAAATGACACCATAAAATCATGTGTGAAGTGGTAAAGGAAAAATATTCACAGCTCAAGTGGCTCTAAAATACTATTTCTTTCAGACAGGTTTTTCATAAAAGAATTCTTACTTTTTTACTGAAAAAAAAAAAAGTCTTATAAATCAGGTATCTATCTCTCCTCTTTTCCATCATGCTGCCAAAATTAAGTGCATGTTTTTGTAGGTTGGAGCGGCATATTCGAATGGAATTATTGGCTGACTGCTACAATACCTCTAGTAGGGTCAACAATGCAATAGGCACAATAGAGGGGAGAAAGTCATAGGATAAAACTGTAACTCAGAAATTTATAAATCATGAAAGACACCATTTCTGACTTACATAACAGTTAAGGTGTATTGTCAGTGTTCACCCATATACCAAAATGTTTCTTCTGTTAGTGACAAAACTACTTCCTCCCTACATATTTTCATAATTGTGATACAATTTCCTGAAATTCATCTGAAAATTTTCCTTCAGATCATATTTAAATACACAGCTGTATGGGCTCCTATTTCTATGTGATACTGCAATCCAAAGAGACAATGTAAAATCCTTCTTATTTTTCAGGGTACAAAGAAAGAAAACATTCCTGGTAGAACAAATGACAATGAGTTTCGTTTAGCTGCTGGTTTTGTTTGTTTGTGTTTTGGTTTTGGTTTTGGTTTTTGGTTGGGTGGTTTTGATTTTTTTCTTTCCCCCTCATAATTAAAGTAGAAAGGAAACAGAAAGGATAAAGGATAATTATTGTTTAAAGTTTTTACTGAAACATTGCAGACACTAGAACTTGCTTTTCCAAAACTAGCTACTTTGTCCCTGGCCAAACGCTATGTTACATTTTCGAATCCCTGAGCAAATCTCAGCTATCCTATTATTATTTTTTGCAACTTGTGATGTCCCTTATCTCTGAGAAAAGACCACGATCAGTTATTAACTCAAGCCTACAACTTACTCTATTCATCTTTTTCATTGAACTTCTGAGATAAAAAAAAGAAAAGGAAAAATAAAAAGCTTTTTCAGATATTGAAAGCTATTATTGAGAATTCCATAGCTTCCAGTCATACTGTGAGAATGCACCAATCTATTGTTACCCAAACCCTACAGCTTACTTATATTTGGCATTCAAACTCTTGCTTTTCTCAATTATTTAGTCTTCATGTACATCTCAGTAGACAATATAGAACAGTAAATTATTACATCTGTTTCATCCTGCAGTTTCACAGATTATTTATTTTGTATACATATTTCAAACAAAATCTAAATTAAACGAAAGCCAATGAAATTTCCATCCTCTGAGTTAGATTTTAGGTCTTTATGGAATCATTGAATCATTTAGGTTGGAAAATACCCTTAAGATCACTGAGTCCAACCATTAACCTAGCACTGCCAAGTCCACCACTAAACCATGTCCCTAAGCACCACATCTATGCATTTTTTAAGTACCTCCAGGGATGGTGACTCAGCCACTTCCTGGGCAGCCTGTTCCAGTGCCTGACAACCCTTTCAGTGTTAAGAAATATGGATTTCTCTAATAGAATAAAGATGAGGAGAAATCAACTCTGACTTTTTTTTTTTTATTGTGTGACCTTCTGATGACTTTTCCCAGGCCAATTTAACACACTGAAATTTTCCTTTCTGACAGCATTAAGGGCAGAACAACTGCCAAGAAAGCGCTCTAAGATTTTGAGACAAAGATGCATTTGTCACAACAATATATTTTCTTCCAAAAATGATTCTTCAGACTACATAAGTTTTCTGCTATGTTACAGTTTAGATGAACCACCAATTTGGATTTAACACATTTGCTGGCTAGAAAAGGTCAAGAGAGGACACAAGAAAGATGTATAGGGAGGATTTTTTTCCTTTTGTTCTTATAGCCTTGTGTTGTATTATGGGTCCAGCTTAGGGGGAAAACAGCATATTTTTTATAAACCAGAAGTTCTGCATAACCAAAACAACTGAGGAGGAGCAAAGGATATAGGATCAGGAAAATGATGTATTAACAAAAGAGGGTGAAAGGAACTGGAACAATAGCACATGGCTAGCCAGCCTCTATGATTCATTACATAATCAATACCTTGTATTAATCCTTTCCTCATGCACATAAAATAATAAAATGTTAATTTTTTCAAGGACAGTAGAAGTCATATACCTCTTCATGTAAAAGCTTTAATCCCAGCTAAAAAACCTGACTCTTAAAATGACAGCCACTAAATAAGACCAAAAACCTGTCCAGACCATTTTTAAACATAAGGAGCATTAAATTCCAGCGATAGGCCAAGTAACTTCTGCTGGTTCCATCTCTAAATCAGGATAAATAAAAAGAGAAACAAAATTTCAAAATCACATTGTTAAGGCCCAGGAGCATCTTATTTTAAGTGCCCTCCTAAAGTGAATTTTAATGGCTGGATGATTACAACTCCTCTACAGAGTTTATAGGAGGTTTCTTGACAGGCCCTTACCCACACATAAAGTGACATACAGAAGGAATGTTATTTTCAGTCTGATATATTGCTGTGCATTAAGGAAGGGTTGCTAGGAAATTGTTTCCTTTACACAATGTTAGAAGCAATTCTCACCAAGACAAATGAGAAGGGCTTTATGTTTTTATTTCATTGTTCACTTATTCATTTTACATTGTCTACTTCTATTGTTCTACTTTCTTAGTTTTCAGCAAGTACTTGATGGTCAGTAGGAAAGGAACCTTCTCTGAACAACTCTGTGTAGTTCAGTTGGTATTGACTCTCTGACACTGGTGTCAACTCGTCTTTCTTCAAACTTACATTTCTAATTGCATTTACGTTTAATATGAGTTTTACAATTCTCAATATTTCATCCTAGGGAAATGCCAATGATAACCTCTCATTCAAAGGAAAAACATATGCATTAGTGCTGTGGTAAATTTAAATGAGACCTTGGGAGAAGGAGGATAGAGGGAAATCTTAAGATGAAGGATCAAAGTACTACATCCACATTTAGTAAGAAACGAAGCTCCGTTAACTTCCACAGATATACAGAAACTGCATCAGCTAAAAAGATATTTCAAAAATCTGAATATCAGGATTGTATCAGCCATTTTATACCACCTGTCAGTTTTAAAATGGATGAATCTGCAATGCTATGAATAGATTTAGAAATCAAATGGACAGCACCAGATCCTTTCACTTTTTTTTGTTGTTAAATTATTTGTTTTCTAGACCTGCTTTTAAATAATATCTATGTCCTGGAAATTTCTTTACCCTCTTTTTTCGTAAAGTACCCTAGCTTTTTTCTAGAACTTGACCACTACGCTTATATTTCACAAATATCCTTAGTCACACCAAAAAAGTAAGTCTTGTCAGAAAATGAACCCACTATTTTTCCTACATACTTTACATTCAGTAGTGGAGTTCTCTCCCTTCACATTACAACAGAACTAATAGTTGCCATTATTTGTTTCTAGAGACACAGAGGATTTCACCTTCTATGTAGAGAAGTCGTGTGTACATACTGAGGAGCACAAGCAGAGCCAAGCTTTTACTCAGCCTTTATTTCTCCCTTCCCTGACTCAGATCCTTAAAGAATTCAGCAATTTCTTTGTTGCTAGAATGCATAGATTATTTATTTAAGTATTTATTATTTAATTATTTAGTGTAATTATTTTGCTCTCCAGGCAGACTTTTAAGGTAAAGAGAGTAGGGCATGAGCTTGAAGAAACCCTGAAGCTTCAGAAATTGTAGGATTTTAGCAGCTGGTTTTTGCAAGGTTAACCACTCTAAGACAGAATTTACACACTACCATTTTTCCCATAAAAGGCCTGTTATAAGGTCAATCCCGTATTGGAAACTTTCTGGGAGATATGTAACAGGAAGATATAATAACACCACCACCTTTTCAGCAAAAGGTATATAAATTTCAACTAAATAGAATGACATATAGGATGCTCGGATTAGAATGAAAAAAAACCAGAACCACCTAGTTTCTTTTCTACTCCAAGCTTATTCATTCACTATTTTGTGATTAGACAAATCCCTCCTATTTCCTTTACAAAGAAAATAGCTTCCAAGCTTTCAACTCCAAACGTTTCTGGCTCAGTAACTGTTCTCCACCCTTTTTCCCATCCACTGGCTTCTGTAAGATTCTTATAGCCTCTTCACACATCAGCTCCCAATTTGCAAGTATAGTCACGCTATTTTCCTACATTCCATTTCACCTAAAAAGAGTACTTAAAAGTTAGGATGGACTGCTGGTTTTCTTTTAGCAGGGGCTGAACATAGGCAGGCGATATGAACAGTCATATTACCACGAAATGACTACATGACCAACACCCACACAACTACCCCAGGAATCTTATTAATTTTCCTTACTGAGGATTAGAATATGAGTAGGCAAGAAAGAATTCACATTTATTTTTAATGAAACTGTTTTCAAATCTTTTTTTTGGATATTTTTTACTGTGAGTAAATTTGGTATTTAAGGAAACACAAAATCACTGATGTTGGAATCACCTCTGTTTATTACACCGTCCAATGCCCTTCTCAGAGCAGGGTTATCTGGGGCAAGTTGACCAGAACCATGTCTAGTCAGGTTTAGATTATCACTGGGAAACCTGCTGTAGTATTTGATCAAGCGGTGTAAAAAAAAAAGAAAAAAGTTTTTTCTTATATTTAAATGTAACTTCCTGTGTTTCAACTTGTGCCCATTGCCTCTTGGCCCATTGCCTGGCTCCATCATCTTTATACAGCCTGTCATCAGATATTTATACGCACGAAATCCTCCCTGAGCTTTCTTGTCTGCAAGCTGAACAGTCCCAGCTCTCCAGTCCTTTCATCATCTTGGCCCTTCTTTGAATTCCCTCCAGTATGTCCATATCTTTAATGTTCCAGGGAGCCAGGACTGGACACACCACTCTAGTTGTGTCTCACTGGCGCTGAGTGGAGTAGAAGGATCATCTCCCTCAACCTGCTGTCAACATCCCTCTTAATGCAGCCCAGGATACTGTTAGCTGTCTTTGGGGCAAAGACACGTTGCAGGCTCATGTTCAACTTGGTGTCAACTAGGACCACAGGTCCTTTTCTGCCAAGCTGCTTTTCAGCTGAACAACCTCTAGCACATCCTGGCACCTGTGGTTGTTCCTCCTCAGGTGTAGGACTTCACATTTCCTCTTGCTGAACTTTTTGCTGTTTGAATTATCCCATTTGTCCAGCCTGTCATGGCTTCTCAGAAACATGGCACACCCGCATGGTGTATCAGCCACTCCATCCGGTTTTGTATCATCTGCCAATTGCCAAGGGTGAACTCTGACCCATTGTCTAGGTCAATACCAAAGACATTAAAGAGTATCACCCCAATATCTACCCCATGGGTACACCATTAGTGGCTGATCTTCAACTGGACTTCTTGGCTCTGGTTACAACCCTTTACACCTGTCAGTTCAACCAGTTTTCAGTTCATCTCACTGACTACTTATCTATCCCATATTTCTTCAGATTGTCAATGAATATTTTACAGGAAACAGTGTCAAAAGCCTTACTCAAGTCAAGATAAGCAACATCCACTGTTCTGTTCTCATCCACCAAGCCAGTCATCTCTTTGTAGAAGACTATCATATTTGCTCAGCACAATTTACCCTCTGTGGTCACTGCTTCCACTGTTCCCAAGCTGGGGAACAATATTTCCACAAAACCAAATGGATTTTGGCAAGGGGAATGTTCACACTTACAACAAACCAATCTGCAAGAGGCAGGATGATCAAAAACCACGAAGTAGGTCAGGAGGTCAGCCTGTACTTTCAGTATTGTCTTTTGTATTTATTTAAAATCAAAATGACTCTTCCTTCTCTCTTCCTACTTCAAATTAGATTTTCATCTCAAACTTCCCAAAATTTCTAAGAAATGCAGTTTTTGACATACAAGAAGAGTATTTAAACCCCATAGGAAAGTATTTTAGATAAATATAGCTGGCTGAATATATAGATGGGGAACGGAATATTATTACATATTAAAGTTATTGATTTAAAAAAAAAAAAAAGAGTAAGTGCATTCCAATAGGAACACATGGAAATTGGAATCTGTGACTGTATAATGTGGAGTACACACCACATTGTGGCATTATATTTGTTTTGAAGAATTTATTTCGGCAAAGACTACGCAATTATAGCTGTGAGTATGCCCATAGAATAAAGGAAGAATTTAATTTTGGGTATGTAATTATGATTTCATTTCTAGGCCATAAGCAACAGCATAGACTTCCAAAGTCCAGGTATTTTTTCTGGCATTTATCATCTTGTTGTGGATTTTAAATAAAAACAGGTATAATCTGACAATTACAACTTTTGTTTCATTCTGTTGTTTCCTGCATCTCTTGCATCATATTCTTGACTCAGGAAATGTAATTTGTATTTAAAAGACACTTAATCTGGAACAAAATTGACTAAAAGTTCAAGGCTTTTACCTTTACCATTATAGACATAGAAACCCAGATACTCTGACCTAAAACTTGTCTCCCTTAGGCTCTCAGCAGCTTTATTTCTAGTCCTCCAATTCTAGTTTATTTTTCTTGTGCTTATTTTCATTTTCCACATTATCAAGTTACTGCAAATATATTGGAAAAAAGTGAAAAGAGACTTTACATAGAAATGTACTTATCTCATTACAAGCCCTAAGACATGACTTTGATTCAGAGGATAGAATAGACATTTTGAAATGAAGATACAAATAAAGTTTCTAAGCATTACATAATGCACTGGCAGCTGGCTCCTATTCTGAATTGGCTGGCTAGATGACCTGAACAAACCACATCTACCTAACTTCCTTATCTTCATGATAAAAAGAAAAATGAAAATAATATCCTTTGTACAGTGTTTTGATATCGATGGTGCTAAACAAAATGAAATATTTGGCAGAAAGTATTTGTCAAGTTCCAGAAAGAAAGCTTTTTACATCCCACAGGTAGAACTAAAAAACCAGAACAATACTAAGAATGTAAGCATGGAAAACTTTTAATATTATTAGAGACAAACATGTATACATACACTTCAGTGAATTCTTCATAACATCAAATTCACAAGTCCAGATACGACAGCTGGAAAATATAATTTTGTGACAATGACCTGGACAAGGTAAAATTCAATTTGTGTGTATTGCAAAAATAAGAAACTCTAAGTTCAATTCTCAGAAGAAAAGCAATAACAATTCCTGCAGTTTTCTTGTAGCTGCAGTCACTATGTTATGCTCCCTGACTGGTACCTGGGAAAAATTAGAGTAGAATAGAACCAAACTGATTTTCAGAATAAGCCACAGAGTTTTCTCAAAATCTAGGTACCAGAGAAACAGTACAGTTCTCTAAAGAAAACAGCAAATCCAAATTTGTGGTTTAAGATATTAATTTTCTTAGTTGATATCTGGCTTTGCATAAAGATTTTCAAGCCCATTTTTCACTTCGTAAGATGAAGATGGAACACTTCACAAAACCTGTAATTTTTTTAGCAGAGTTTGTCAAGTAGTGCAGCAAGCACACACATAAGTGAGCAATCCTACTACTTGGTATCATCCAACTTCAGCAAGCTTCAGACACTTTTAACTGAGAAAGGACACCGATTTCTTGCCATCCAGAACTTTAGTGGTCAGTTTTCCATGAACAACTCACGTTTCACCCACTGCACAGCCACAAATGGCCTACAGATCCTAAATGGGTTATCTCTCGACTCTGTTGTATCAGCCACAACAATTTCAAGCCTGGCTCATATGGTCACACATGACATTGGAAAAACAATCTTTTCTCATCTAATGCTGCAGAGGATAATCTAGAAAGGAAGCACCCCAGAACACCTCATTTTCCTTCTGTCTCAGGTACTCAGAACAATTTAAGTCAATCCTATCTTCTCAGTACGTCCTCAGGCAGACTAGTATTAGAAATATCTCACAGCGAACAGTGTAATGCACTGTTTTTCAAAAGCAAGAGGACCAGGATGGAAGACTAAGTTGCAACAGCTCTCCTATGCTATTATAAGCACAAGCCAATGACCCACTACTGTGGTCTCCAAGCATGGGGTTTTATGCAACCTAGCCCTCCAAGTACAGCATCTTTGACTATTCTGTCAGCCTAAACCAAAATGCCACAGGAATTTTAATATCTCATCATAAGCTGAACTAAACACAACTTCTTCAAATAACAGAGTGAAAAAAATATGCAGAAAATCATTACATCTTCTGCAATGTAATAGTAGATATTTAAAAATTAGAGATTGCAATCAAATTAATGTTCCTAAAAGCAAGAGTTTAAAGTGCTGTTTAATATATTTAAGATAAATAGAGGGGTGGGTGGAAACAACAGCCATTTTTGATAAAAGCTATTTACTAAGCTGCTGCAGGAAAATATGTGCTCCCTGTAATTCACTTTTACATCATATTATCTTCTTCTCTTATGTACCCAACTCTCACCTGCCTGAACACACATAGTCAGCTGCTATACTGTTTTTTTCTGTTCTATCCAGAACAAGAGGCATGCAAATGTAGCTGTCCTTCATTCCAGTGTTCATTTTTACTAAGTTAGAAAATACTATTTAATGCTAGATAATACCAAGAGGTAATTATATTACTTTAACTATTCATGTGATATTGTAGTACTTTAGCTGTCTTTGTTGCCTCCAAGAGTCAAAATGCTAATTACTCATAGAATCATAGAATCAGAGATTCAGAGAATCATAGAATTGTTTTGGTTGGAAAAGACCTTAAAGATCATCAAGTCCAACTGTTAACCTAGTCCAACCACTAAACCATGTCCCCAAGCACCCCATCTTCAGGTTTTTTAAGTACCTCCAGGCACAGTGACTGAGCCACTTCCCTGGACAGTCTGTTCCAATGCCTGACAACCCTTTTGGTTATTTTTCCTAATATCCAATCTAAACCTCCCCTGGTGCAACTGAAGGCCATTTACTCTTTTCCTATCACTTGTTACTTGGGAGAAGAGACCTTGCTACACCCTCCTTTCGGGTAGTTGTAGAGAGCAATAACATCCCAGCCTCCTCTTCTCCAGACTAAACAAGCCCAGTTCCCTCAGCTGCTCCTCATAAGACTTGTGCTCCAGTCCCTTTACCTGCTTTGTCACTCTTCCTTGCATCATATTCTTTGCATTCATCTTGTATTCTCCAAACAAGACTGCTAGGTAAAAGTGCCTTTCAACTAGCAGTATAGGTTTATTCCACTACTGTCAGATGCCAACATTTTTTGTTGTTCTTTTTCTTTCTTAGCCTCATAAGGCTCACTTGAAAGACAGACAATTGATATTGTATTACTGCCTTTGATCACAAACTATTAACATGGAGTTATATTTTTCCTTGATAAAATATATTTTTGTAATTGAATTTAAATATTTCTCATGCATAATGAAACGTTTTTTCTCTTACTTCTACTTCATTAATATGTTACCTTTTTCCTCTCAAAAGAAATACAATGTGCAGATTTTTTAAAGTGTTATAAAAGCAGGATTCGTGTTCTAAATGAGAACATTCAATTTCATACAGCCAGTAAATAGAGATGTGTTCTCAAATCTATGTATGAAATCTTCTTTGAACTTTTACAGAAACCTCAGTCACTAGAATTTTTAACCATGGGGAACAGTTACCCAAAGTTATTCTGAACATCACAAGGTGTTCGTGGTTGGTTGATTTGACCTTGCTTTAATTTTACATAAAATCACATCAGTAAAGTAGTTTATATTTTCCGTAGGTTTAACTTCATGCCATATTCAGTCATATTGAAGAATCACAGCAACTTTAGATCAATGAAAAGTCTGTGGCACACATCTTCAGAATGTGAGTCATGACATGGACAAAGAAATTCTCTCATTTACAAGGCAGTGATTGGTAGTCATCACTTAGATTTATCTACCACCAAAACCATGGGACATCAAGATATTTTATGAATGTGTCATAATTTTGTAGTAAACAGGTATTTCCTTGCTTTGAAAATAGATTGTACTAGAACTACTTTTCCTATATTTGCCCGTCCCATTAACATCATGTTTTAGATTAGTTTAATCCTATAATGACTCAAATTCCGTCTTTGCATAACTTGGAAGTCTTTTAGTTGTTAGATTGCAGACACTTTTCCTTTTTGTTCCATTTGCTCCAGTTGGAGCAATACTAAAAAAAAAAATAAACAAACAAAAAACTTCTTAAAAAAAGATTAAAAAAAATCCTTGCTGACATTCGTTATGGTCTTTGTGTTCAGCAAAGTTATCTTGGAGAACAGCCCAAAAATGTTTCCTTAAACAAACCTTCTTATAACACAGACAGTATAACTGTATCTATATATGGCTGTGTACTTATATATGCATATGTACATACATATGTATACATACATATATTTATTTCAGGTTTAAAATATGTTACATTTCTGGCTATAAATTAAGTTTTGTCATTCATATCACTTCTGCACTTCTCCAAAACATTTTTGGTCACTAGGGGCTTTCAAATAGCTTCCCAAAATTTTTGGAATTAGAAACAAGCTCAGATATTGCATTCATACAACTTAGCAAAAAGCTTTACTAAATTACTTATAAATGCATTTTTCCTCTGCCAAAGAAAAGCTATTTCTATTTCCTCTCTTATACTGTTCAATAAAGTTAAAATTCATTTAGGTTTTCTGTTGGGCTCATTCTTTCCTAATTGCTTTGTTACGATTGCCAAAATCATTACACAATAAATAACTGAAATCAGACAGGATAGACAAAGGAAATTCATCTTTCTCATTAACTTTAGAGCAGATTTTATAAAATGTAACAGAGAGAATGTTGGCCACGCTGATAGAAAACCTTATTGCTGAGGGTTAACTACAGATTCATGGAACTAAATCTGTGGTTTAAGTTATAGAGTGCTTTGTTGTATTTGGAGAAAGTTAATCTCCAGAAGAATAGTGTTTTCCAAGAATAAAGGTTCAACTTCTGAATGCAGATTTTTAAATATAAACTCAGATCGTCCTGACTTATTCAGAGCTATTATTTTGTGGGTCACTCCAAATGCAGGTTCACATTCCCTTTCATTTACCTTGTTCCAATTTTTCCCATAGAAGCAAAGCATTTTCTTCCATCTTTCCAATTCCAACAACTTTACCACAGCCTCAGTTCCCTTAATTTACTCAGCATATCAACAAGATTTTAATTCTCCATTCTCTGAACTATGGTGTGTTTAACTTACAAGTGACTTGAATTTTTTACTGGTTAAACAAATAACATAAAATGAAATCAGATAACATAAAATAAAATCTTTATGTGTTTCTCTGCAAAATTGAAGACTTAGAAAGCTTTTTCAGGTCCTTTAAAATTTATCTGCTTATTTACCTCTGACATGTTACCAGATGACATGATGTAACCAGTGAAATTTTAAGTGTGACTTCCTTCTAGCAGGGTTTTTTTTCTGGAATTGCAGCAGAAAATTGGAGCAGGGCACACGCATTTCTGCTAGCCAGCTGGCAACTGAGCATTCCTGCAAGCCCAATTTATTTCCACTCTTGCATGTCTCAGAGTTACTCTTCACCCAGTCCATCCTTCGCAAATCCATGTTCACCAGCTGGCTGTGCACAGACATGCCTGAACTGAAAAGACAGAAGATTTGCTATCTATGTTGTTTTAATTTTATAGGCACAGAATTACAGATTGCATCACAACAGAGTTTAAAATATGCAGGTTTTCCTTCACATTTCATATGACTCTGACTTCAGTATTCATACCACAGCTGAAGATACTAGAACTTACATTATACATAACCTACCTGTAGCTCTCCAATATCCAGTTCCATTTCAATGCTCACATTCTACCTTTTTAAAATGAGTAAAACCCACTTGTTTATACAGGTTCAATACATGTGTATCTCATCCAAACTTTACAGTTCTTCCCCTGAGAATATCTAGCCAAGTCTCTCCTGTCAGATGTTTTATCAAGAACATTGCATGCCAGGCCAGTGTCCTTTCCATACCTTTCTATAGAAATGAGCTTATAATTGCATGCTGCTGTTTAAATAGCTCCACCAGTGCTGAAATTTTCATAGAAAGCTCTCATCTGTCTCATCTGATGACTAGTAAATCCCAGACTTTTGCAAGGAAATTTCTTGTTGCAAAGATAAACTTACAGGTGAATATCATGCAAAAAGCATCACCAAATCCCACATGAAGCTCTACAGATGAACAATAGGAAGGAAAAGGATCAAACCACTAGGAAGCTAATTGGCTGCAATGTATTCTGAAGTGCTCCATTTTTTTACATCTTTTCATATCAAGGAAAAAAAAAAAAAAGCCAATTTTCATATCAAAGACATAACAGGAGAGAGAAGAGGGAGGGTTAAGAAATCATCATTTTGTTGTCCTAAAATATATATATATATATATATGAAGACTTATACCGTATTTGTTCCTTCTAGAGAGTTTCTTTGTAAACTAACAGTGAAAGAAGAGGGGAGGGAGGGGAAGGAAAGAAAAAAAAACAAAAACAAACAAGCAAAAACTACATCACATTTAAGAAATTACTATTGTCAATGACAGCAGACAACCGGCAGCAGGGTCAAAAAGGGGCATCAAAGGATACAACAGCCAGATACCTGAGCTGTAAGTGCCTTGGTGGAAAGAAGACATGATGTTTCATGAGGCAATTGGATGTTAGTAAAGCATTTCTGTATGTTCAGTGTACCAGTTACATTATAATGATAATTATTTCTAACCTTATGCTGCCTGAACACAGGTTTCCCTTTAAAGCCTTTGCTTTACCTATAAACATCCAATTATATGTGTATATATACAAACATTCAATCTACCAATGTTTGCATTATAGCCTAATCATCTGGTTAGTCAAGCAAGTTAGGTACTTGCTTTTTCTTCCACATACTAAGCTCTTAGTCTAGATTTACATCTGAATTTGAAAGCTGTAACTCAGAAGCTTAGCTAGTGACCAAAGTAATCATACCAAAAGTGATTGTTAGAGACTGATATCACAGACAACACCTGTGTGGGCAAACAGAAGTCCTAGCTGCCTGTCAAATAAATCTTATCACTTACATGTCACTTTTTTGAACCATCAGTTTTGTATCATGAGAAAACAGCTGCAGAAAAAAAAATCCACCAAAAACCAAACAAAAAACCGCACCCACCCCCAGACAAATCAAAACAAAACAAAAAAACCCCTGCTTGTAACCATGGATGTTCACATATCTCACTTTCCAAGTTCCACTTTGAATGATTTAGAAAAGCGAATATTAATCATAGAATAATAGAATGAGTTGGTTTGGAAGGGACCTTAAAGATCGTCTAGTTCCAACACCCCTGTAGGCCTCTTTGTGTGTTTATATAGTTCTAAGGGGTGCACATATCTACAAATTCCCAAGATTGTATGCTAGAATTACACCAGTTTCAGAGTTAATAAAGCACACAGCCTGGAAGCTCTTTTTGTGAGGAAATATTTAGAACAGTCTCAGGTGATACATCCAGTTTGAAAGTCACTTGATTAGTCATGATTAGGCTGTAGAGTACTTAGATTTTTAATTTCATATATTGTAACAATATCCGACGAAGCCACTGTTTTACAGAATTAAACATTTTGATTTATGGAATATATTAAGCATCTAAATACAGCAATACTGCCATAGTGACCTGCTGAGTAAAGTACTCCCGCATAATAAATCTGCAACAGTGGGTATGAAAGTCCAATGGCTTCAGATTCTTTTGAAATTTAAATTTTTTGTGAATTGTATCACAGAATGCTTTGAGAAACAGTTTCTATTTATAGAGAGTAATTATCTCTGCAAGTCCAAGGAAAACTGATTTGACCAGTGACTTAATTATGTCCATTGAAGGACTAATCTGAACCATTCTTCAAGGAAAACACCTTAGGAAGCACGTAATCTTAACTTTGAGGGCAAATATGGGAAAGCATGGTAGGCTACTATATTTCATTGTGTCCATAAAGCAGGATGGAACTAGTATACTGTAGCAGATCATTCATTATTTTGTTTGATTTCCTTTTCATCCTCTCAGTACACGGGAAGCCTGCAGTCACCTATCAAATCATAAATACAACATGCATCCTAATTTCTAAGTAACTATGTATCTTATCTGATGACTTGTTATTTGTTTCCTTTATATCATGCCATATTTTCATTACACTTGGCATGGCCAGACCTCACCTTTTTAAAGTGAAGCAGTTGTAGCTCTAATTAACTCTGCATGATGTTTTACTTTTTTCACTCAGAGGTGTAAAAACCATCTGTGCCTCTAATGTGTTACTCTTAAATAGTCCCTTAGCAAATTATGTGATTTCTGAACATTTCTACTTTAACCTTCAGCCTTCTAGTAGCATTTTTAGGTCATTTAAGTCAAACCAGGGAAATTTAGGTTTCTAATTCCAATTATCAAGAATCAAGTGCAAAATTACATTTCTAAATAAATTTCCACTACTTTTTACTTGAACCTTTGAGGTAATTGACATCATGAATCTTTCTGAACAGACCCAATGCCTACCAAAGTGCGAGACATATACAGATTAACATGATCATAGGGTTTAAATACTCAAATTTCAAAGTGAGACTAGGTAATAACTTTTTTATTATTATTTTTTTTGGGGGGGGGGGTAGGGGGAAATCACTGTATAGAAAGACTGGTGTCTCCTTCTTTTCTCAAAGTTGAAGTAGTATATCTGACTGGGAGATGAAGGAAAAAAAAACACTCACCCCATTGACATTCAACATATTCTGTACACAAGGAGAGAATACAAAGGCACAGTAAAACTTTTCCCTCATTCCCCACCTCACTGCCTTGCAGAAGACCAAATTTGCACTATGCTGAAAGACAGAATGTACTTGAATACACTTTCTGGTAAGTCTATACTTTCAGAGAGAGTATACTCAGGTTGCCTCAATGTCCTTATTCATTGGTCTTACGAAAGGCAAAGGTGTAGAGGATAGAGCTATGTCGGAGCTCATAGTTAAGCTGACTTAACATAATAGAAAAACAGAGGAAGGTATACTGGAAACAGAACACGATAAAAGCCGTTCTTGTCCTTGTGACCCAACTAGCCATACTTCTAGACTCCCTGTTTTCCATAACAGGCCTTTGATGCTGGATACCATCATCAGAGGCAACTTTCAAAAGTAGAAGTGCAGAGAACATGCTTTCCAGAGTTTCCAGGAGACTTATTTATGAAACATTTTTCTTGTAATTATAATTGAAAACTTATCCTTCAATATTTGCTTTTATATTTTACTAATAGGTACTACACCTCTCAAATAAATACATTTGATATTTAATTTTATTGGATTCTACATAGTTGCCTTTACCTGAAAAATAACCCACAGGTTATTTGTAATGTCTATGAAAGCATGCAGTGGTTTAATTAGACATCTATGAAAGTTTGTCTTTCCCTTTGTGGTGGATTGACCCTGACTGGAGGCCAGGTGCCCCCCAAAGCCGCTCTGTCACTGCCCTCCTCAGCTGGGCAGGGGAGAGAAAATACAACGAAAGGCTCCTGGGTCGAGATAAGGACAGGGAGAGATCACTCACCAGTTACAGTCACGGGAAAAACAGATTTGACTCAGGGAAATTAATTTAATTTATTACCAAGCGAATTGGAGTAGAGCAATGAGAAATAAAGCCAAATCTTAAAACACCTCCCCCCACCCCTCCCGGCTTCCCAGGCCCAATTTCACTCCCCATTTCTCTCCCTCCTCCCCGCCAGCAGCACAAGGGGACAGGGGAATGGGGGTTGTGGTCAGTTCCTCACACACTGTCCCTGCCGCTCCTTCCTCCTCAGGGGGAGGACTCCTCACACTCTGCCCCTGCTCCAGCCTGGGGGCCCTCCCACGGGAGACAGTCCTCCACCAACTGCTCCAGCATGTGTCCCTCCCACGGGGTGCAGACCTTCAGGAACAGACTGCTCCAGTGTGGGTCCCCCACGGGGCCACAGGTCCTGCCAGGAACTTGCTCCACCGTGGGCTTCCCATGGAGTCACTGCCTTCTTCAGGTATCTCCACTTGCTCCAGCGTGGGGTCCTCCATGGGCTGCAGGTGGATATCTGCTCCACCATGGACCTCCATGGGCTGCAGGGGGACAGCCTGCCTCACCATGGTCTTCTCCAGGGGCTGCAGAGGAATCTCTGCTCTGGTGCCTGGAGCACCTCCTTCCCCTTCTTCTGCACTGACCTTGGTGTCTGCAGAGTGGTTCCTTTCACGTATTCTCACTCCTCTCTTCTGTTGCACAGCAGTTTTTTTCCCCTTCTTAACTGCAGCATCCCAGAGGCGCTACCATTGTCACTGATGGGCTCAGCCTTGGCCAGTGGCGGGTCCGTCTTGTAGCCAGCTGGCATTGGCTCTATCAGACACAGGGGAAGCTTCAAGCAGCTTCTCGCAGAAGCCATCCCTGTAGCCACCCACTACCAAAACCTTGCCATGCAAACCCAATACAACCTTGGATTATTGCCTTGCTTTAGGCCCAGCCGGAAGCTGAGCGCCACGCGGCCGCTCACTCACTCCTTCCCCAGCGGGACCGGGAGGAGAACGGGAAAAAACCAACGGCAAAAGCCTCAAGGATTGGGATAAGGGCAGTTTACTGGGACAGCAAGGGACAGGGAAAAACAATCAACAACAGTGCTGATAACAAATATTAACAATGGGTGATAACAGAGAACAATTTACCAAACCAACGACTGACTGACCGACCAGACACTCAGCCGGTCCCGGAACTGTGCCGAAACTGCGCCGCCCCTCCCCTACCCGCCTAGTCCCCTTTTATGGTGAGCATGATGTCACATGGTATGGAATAGCCCCTGGCCAGCTTGGGTCACCTGTCCTGGCTCCTTGGGAAATTAACTCTATCCTTGCCAGAACCAGGACATTATCCACCCCTTATTCCATACCATCTACGTCATGCCCAGATTATTTCACTGACACCATTCTCTTACTCCATGGGCCATTGCTCTATAAAGTGTCCATTGAGTTCATTTAGTCCATGGCTTCAGGTTCCATCTGCCATTACAGTCTCTCAGAGCAGGAACAATGGTGCGTGCTGCTGGATTGTTGCACGCTGCATCCGGAGTATTTTTCATGGCTGGTGTATCTGGTATGGTCCATGCTCGCAGTCTGGAGGTCACAGATGTAATTTTCGATGAAGTTCCTGGGCACCAGTTGAAGTCAGTTCCAAAGTCCATCCTTCATTAGTTTTGGGTGATTCTTATGGTTATACTATTAATACAGTGTATAGCTATTAACATCGTACAATTTCATTTATTGGCTATTTTCACCCAAAATCAGATCCCCTTGGGGTACACACCGGACTTCCCCATCCTTTCTCATCACCCACCAAGTGCACCCTGGTCCCTGAGCAAAAGCAATCCCGCAGATGGGCTTGCCTTTGCCTGAAGCAGGGATAACCCAAACTGTTTTACCCAACATATTTTTCATGCGCACTACAGGAACTTTATCTCCTTCTACTGGGCATGGAAATTTTGATTGGGCAGGGCCAGCTCGATTGGCAGATCCCCGAGTGTTAACTAACCAGGTGGCCTTTGCTAAATGTGTGTCCCAGTGTCTGAGGGTCCCACCATCCATTGCTCTCAGGGTAGTTTTTAGCAGTCCATTGCACCTTTCAACTTTCCCAGAGGCTGGTCTATGATAGGGGATGTGATAGACCCACTCAATACCATGCTTTTTGGCCCAGGTGTCTATGAGGTTGTTCCAAAAATGAGTCCCGTTGTCTGACTCACTTCTCTCTGGGGTGCCATGTCGCCACAGGACTTGCTTTTCAAGACCCAGAATAGTGTTCCGGGCAGTGGCATGGGGCACAGGATATGTTTCCAGCCATCCAGTGGTTACTTCCACCATTGTAAGAACATAACGCTTGCCTTGGTGGCTTCGCGGGAGTGTGATGTAGTTGATTTGCCATGCTTCCCCATATTTATATTTCAACCACCATCCTCCATACCACAGAGGCTTTACCCACTTGGCTTGCTTGATTACAGAGCATGTTTCACATTGATGGATGACCTGTGAGATGGCATCCATGCTCAAGTCCACCCCTCGATCACGGGCCCATCTATATGTCACATCTCTTCCTTGATGACCTGAGGTGTCATGGGCCCACCGAGCTATAAATAATTCACCCTTATGCTGCCAGTCCAAATGCACCTGAGCCACTTCAATCTTGGCAGCCTGATCCACCTGCTGGTTGTTCTGATGTTCCTCAGTGGCCTGACTCTTGGGTACGTGGGCATCCAAATGACGTACCTTTACAACCAGCTTCTCTAGCTGGGCAGCAATATCTTGCCACAATGGGGTAGCCCAGATGGGTTTGCCTCTACGCTGCCAGTTGCTCCGCTTCCACTGCTGTAACCACCCCCACAGGGCATTGGCCACCATCCATGAGTCAGTATAGAGGTACAGTGTTGGCCACTTTTCTCTTTCGGCAATATCTAAAACCAGCTGGATGGTTTTCACCTCTGCAAACTGGCTCAATTCACCTTCTCCTTCAGCAGCTTCCGCAACTCGCCGTGTAGGACTCCATACAGCGGCCTTCCACCTTCGATGCTTTCCCACGATGCGACAGGACCCATCAGTGAAGAGGGCATACGGTTTCTCATCTTCTGTTAGTTTATTATACGGTGGGGCTTCTTCCGCACGTGCCACCTCCTCCTCTGGCGACATTCCAAAACCTTTACCTGTCTGGCCAGTCTGTGATCACTTCCAGCATCCCTGGACGATTGGGGCTTCCTATTCTAGCCCGTTGTGTGATCAGTGCAACCCACTTACTCCACGTAGCATCGGTTGCATGATGTGTAGAAGGAACCCTCTCTTTGAACATCCAGCCCAGCACTGGCAGTCGGGGTGCCAAGAGGAGCTGTGCTTCGGTGCCCATCACCTCTGAAGCAGCTCGAACCCCTTCGTAGGCTGCCAATATCTCCTTTTCCATTGGAGTGTAGCGGGCCTCGGATCCTCTGTATCCCCGACTCCAGAACCCCAGGGGTCGATCTCGAGTCTCCCCTGGTGCTTTCTGCCAGAGACTCCAGGTAGGGCCATTCTCCCCGGCTGCAGTGTACAGCACATTTTTTACATCTCGTCCTGCCCGGACTGGCCCAAGAGCTACGGCATGAACTATTTCTTGTTTAATTTGTTCAAAAGCTTGTGGTTGCTCAGGGCCCCATTTGAAATCATTCTTCTTCCGGGTTACATGGTAGAGAGGGCTTACTATCAGACTGTAATTTGGGATGTGCATTCGCCAGAAACCCACAATGCCTAGGAAGGCCTGTGTCTCCTTTTTGTTGGTTGGTGGAGAAATGGCTGCTATTTTGTTGATAATATCCATAGGGATTTGACGCCGCCCATCATGCCACCTTATTCCTAAAAACTGGATTTCCTGTGCAGGCCCCTTCACCTTACTTCGTTTTATGGCAAAGCCAGCCTGCAGCAGGATTTGGATTATTTTCTTCTCTTTCTCAGAAACTTCCTCTGCTGAGTTGCCCCGTACAATGATGTCATCAATGTATTGCAGGTGCTCTGGGGCTTCACCCTTTTCCAGTGCAGTCTGGATCAGTCCATGGCAGATGGTGGGGCTGTGTTTCCACCCCTGGGGCAGTCGATTCCAGGTGTACTGGATGCCCCTCCAAGTGAAGGCAAACTGCGGCCTGCACTCTGCTGCCAAAGGGATCGAGAAAAATGCATTAGCTATATCAATTGTGGCATACCATTTGGCTGCCTTTGACTCCAGTTCATATTGAAGTTCCAGCATGTCTGGCACGGCAGCACTCATCCGCGGTGTGACTTCATTCAGGCCACGATAGTCTACTGTCAGCCTCCACTCTCCATTGCACTTCCACATTGGCCATATGGGACTGTTAAAGGGTGAGTGGGTTCTGCTGATCGCTCCCTGACCCTCCAGTTGACGAATTAGCTTGTGGATGGGAACCAGGGAGTCTCGGTTGGTGCGGTATTGCTGCCGGTGCACAGTTGTAGTAGCAATTGGCACCTGTTGCTCTTCAACCCTCAGCAGCCCTACAACAGAAGGGTCCTCCGAGAGACCGGGCAAACTAGACAATGGTTCAATTTCCTCCGCTTCCAAGGCAGCTATTCCAAAAGCCCACCGGTAGCCTTTTGGGTCTTTGAAATACCCTTTCCAGAGGTAGTCTATGCCCAGGATGCAGGGAGCCTCTGGCCCAGTCACAATGGGGTGCTTTTGCCACTCATTCCCCGTTAGACTTACTTCAGCCTCCAACAGAGTCAACTGTTGGGATCCCCCCGTCACACCAGAAATAGATATCGGTTCCACCCCCTCATAGTTTGATGGCATTAGGGTACACTGTGCACCCATGTCCACTAGGGCCTTGTACTCTTGTGGGTCTGATGTGCCAGGCCATCGGATCCACACAGTCCAATACACTCTGTTGTCCCTTTCCTCCACCTGGCTGGAGGCAGGGCCCCTCTAATCCTGCTCATCATATTCACCACTCACCTCTTGCAGAAAGGACTTAGAAGTCCCTTCAAGAGGATCATAAGTGCGATCAGGCCTTCCACTTGATCTGGGGGATTGCCCGGTGGAAACTGGAGCAGCATCCTTTCTGGAAGGGTTCCTTTGTACAGCTGTCTTGCCTTGTAGCTCATGTACGTGTGCCTGCAGGGTTGAGGTAAGCTTCCCATCCCATTTCCTCATGTCTTCTGCATGGTCACGCAGGTAAAACCACAGGACACCTCGTGGTGTGTATGCTCTATATCCCCTCTGTGGAGCAGAAAAACGCTTGCTCCTAACAGCTGAAATACGGGTCTGTACAGGTGGGGAGTACGACATATCCTCTTTGAGTTGCCGGATGTCCTGGGACAGTTTCTCCACAGCCGAGACAAGGGAGGAAGAAAGGCTCTCTTCATATTGCTGGAGTCGGCCAGCCACTTCGTCCACTGTGGGTGCCTCTTCACTCTTCCAGTCAATTACTGCCAGTGAGTTGGCGTACGAAGATGGTGCACTTCGCATAAATTTTCGCCACATGGGTCGGGTACACTGGACTTCATCAAGGTCTGTGGGCAACTGTATTGTTGTCTGGATCGTAATAAACCATTTCCCACACAGTTAATTCCCTCAGATATTGGATACTTCTCTCCATGGTGGTCCACTTGCTTGCCCGACATACGACATCTTCACTGAAAGGATACCTTTCCCTCACACTTGACAGGAGTCGCCTCCAGAGGCTGAGGGCCTGAGCCTTCTTCCCAATTGCCTTGTCAATGTCCCCTTCCCTAGACAGGGATCCCAGATGCTTGGCCTCCCTGCCCTCCAGTTCCAGGCTACTGGCCCCATTATCCCAGCAGCGGAGCAGCCAGGTAATGATGTGCTCCCATGGAAGGTGGCTGAAGTCTTTCCACATATCTCACAGCTCACTCAGGGACAGAGATCGGGTGATCACTTCTGGTTCTGGCTCTTCTTCTTGTTCTCGTGATGGCCCCGGTTCATCATCATCTCTCACAATGCGAACCGATTTCTTTGTGTATTTCTTTTTGTGTATAGCAGCGACTGATATTGGTATGGGTTGATCTTTTGGCTCGGCTACAGTGCCTGTTGCAGGGGCCTGGGCAGCTGCAGTGCCTGTGGGTCCGCTCTCTCCCTCTGGGTGGTGCTGTCTACTATCAAGCAGTGTTTGATAGATTGTGGCCAGGGCCCAGCACAGCGCAGTAAGTTGTGTCTCCTTAGAATCCCCACAGCATTTTCCTTTCAAATATTCTACCATTTTATCAGGGTCTTGCAGTTGTTCAGGAGTGAAGCTCCAAACCATTGGGGGTTAAAAGGTCTCTAGATACCCGCCCATACTCTCCCACATGCCATGCCAGCCGTGACCATTCAGCCTTGGGGAAGATCCCTGGGTGGTATTCTTGAAACAATTTTTGCTAACCCTGAACAGGAGTGGGAAAACATTCAGGAGACCTAGCAATAGGAATATACTGGCCTGAACATTCCAAGGGTATTCAAAATTCTCAAAAATTGTTGTAACCAACCAAAAGGGAAAAAGGGAGGTGAAAGAGTGGGAGAAGGTATCCCCCCCTGTCTTCCCCATAGATCGAGTGCAGTTATTAATCAATTCTAAAAAATATTGACTGAGGTACAGGCCTGACCAAAATGCTACGTACAAGTACCAGCTCAGACTCATGACTGTCGATGATATCTTATCATAAGTCGTTATCACACAATACAATGATATGAGAATAGGAACCCCTCTCCCAGAGGTGATAAACAGCACTGCAGGGATTGCATAGAGTAAACACGGGTTTACAAACCAGAGCCATGGGACCAAACAGAACATCATTATGACCAGTGACTGTTTCAATAATATTATAAATTCTTATAACAACTTTGCTTTAACACACTTGGGTCAGACTTGCCCTTATCACAACCCCTCGGGCCCACGTTGGGCGCCAAAAAGGACTGATGTGGGTTAGGCCCACCCTGAAGCTGAGCCCCACGCGGCCGCTCACTCACTCCTTCCCCCAGCGGGACGGGGAGGAGAACGGAAAAACC
The DNA here is from genome assembly GCF_011004875.1 of Balearica regulorum gibbericeps. Classification (NCBI taxonomy): domain Eukaryota; kingdom Metazoa; phylum Chordata; class Aves; order Gruiformes; family Gruidae; genus Balearica; species Balearica regulorum. The sequence continues at coordinate 15,447,522 of NC_046220.1, forward strand.
AACGGCAAAGCCTCGAGGGTTGGGATGAGGGCAGTTTACTGGGACAGCAAGGGACAGGGAAAAACAATCAACAACAGTGCTGATAACAAATATTAACAATGGGTGATAACAGAGAACAATTTACCAAACCAACGACCGACCTACCGACCAGACACTCACCCCGCCCCGGAACCGCACCGAAACTGCGCTGCCACTCCCCTACCCGCCTAGCCCCCTTTTATGGTGAGCATGATGTCACATGGTATGGAATAGCCCCCGGCCAGCTTGGGTCACCTGTCCTGGCTCCTTGTGAAATTAACTCTATCCTCGCCAGAACCAGGACAATTATATAGTTAGTATTCTTCACAGGTGTGATGGAAAGAGACATTTCACAGAAGGAATTGTGCAGGGCACTATGGGACCACTAAGAAAAACAATAATGAAATATTAGAAATATTGCAGAACTAAATAGAAAATTGAATTGTTACTTATTTAGCTGAGGTTGTGCAGCCCCTTTTCATGGCTCACTTTGAGTTCTGGCCCAATTTAAAGATATTAGGTTTTTGTAGTGTTGGCAGAAAGGAAGGTCTTTCTACTGTAAAATCCTGAAACATCCAGGTTTCTCATGGGGGAGGTATTATTTCTCTGTTTATTGTTGAAGTAGCCAACATAATGGTTGAGAGTGATAATCGCAGTGTAGGGAATAAAATTATTTATACTTTCCCCGATAAAGGTAAATGGATAATCAGTATATAATGGTTTCATTCTATTTTCACATAATACTAAATATTTATGATTTTTCTAGTTAGATGGTGGCACTTTTCGGTTACTGTTTATAAGGCTGTAAAACCCTTCACTCGACCAAAGGAGCCTCAGATAGACAGAGGGAACTAAATTCACAGATATGGATTTGTCACAGCACACACTAGAAGTCTACAGGGATGGACACAGCTCTTCAGAATTGGGGAGAAGAAATATCAGCATATTTTCCCAGAGTCATGTGCAGTGTCCATGACAGAATGGAAGTCTATGGTAATGGGCAGATATGCTCAATGTTGTACCCCAAAGTCACAGTACTGGGTCCACCCAGCCGCTTTACTGTGACTGTGAATTGGGAAGATCTATGCATCTTCTTATTTTCTCCAACACTTGGATTTCTTCTATCCCCAGGATCAAACTGGTGATCAAGTATAAAAAGGGTAAAACCCAAAATTTGCTAGGTTTAATAAAACTTCCAGAAAATTTTAATTTAATAGCAATGGTCAAATGTGGAATGTCTTATCAATGCATAAGGAAGTATGCTTATTCATCAGTTACAAATTTTCTTCTGTTTGGGAAACATAGCAATAACATGACTTGCTGCACTACAAGTAGAGTGAAAAACAACACTGCACTTGGATATCTGAAGGCAAAATATGTCTTTTTCCATAAGAATATACACACACACTTATAAGTATATAATATATACTATATAAACTATTATATAATATAGATACCTTTTTATATATATATACTTCTATATATGCTTACAAATATCTAAAGGGTGAGTGTCAAGAGGATGGGGCCAGACTCTTTTCAGTGGTGCCCAGTGACAGGACAAGGGGCAATGGGCACAAACTGGAACACAGGAAGTTCCATCTGAACATGAGGAAAAAGTTCTTCACTGTGAGGGTGCCCAAGCACTGGAACAGGCTGCCCAGAGAGGTTGTGGAGTCTCCTTCTCTGGAGAGATTCAAAACGTGCCTGGATGCAATCCTGTGCAACCTGCTCTAGGTGATGCTGCTTTAGCTGTTTTAGCAGGGGGTTGGACTAGATGATCTCCAGAGGTGCCCTCCAACCCCTACCATTCTGTGATCCTGTGATACATAAATACAGGTATATAAATATATATATTTCACAGACACAGTGTTACAATGAATTAATAAGTGCCTGTTAGTTAAATGCACGCCCTAAAATCAATAGACATGTTTTAGGGGTTTGGGTTTTGGTTATGGCATAATTTTTTTTTTTGTTTATGTTGGGATTATTTTGCAGTTTGGTGGTGTTGAGTTTGGTTTTGTTTGGGGTTGGTTTTTTTTTTTTTTTTTGGTAACGGCTTCCCCTTCCCAACCCCCCTAGCTGTCTCCCCATCCATTTTAACTAGTTTTAAAGAAAGAATAAAAGTTGGAGGAAAGTGTTTGTAATCCTGCACTTTTAAAAAGACAAACTATGAACATTTTAGTCAAATTATCTTTCATCAGCTAAATAAGCATCACCAAAAATAATGTGTTCCTTACTGTGGAAGCAACAATTGACAACCTGTTGAAAAACCTAGCAGAAATAAGCTATGCCTAATGTCTTTCCTTTCCTTCCTAGACATGTATTTTATGCAGAAATTGTGCACCCTTCCAGTTTTTACTTCATGAGAAGGGAAGAGGTTTTCTTCCAGCCACTCCTTTCTTTCTAATCATCATTGATTAGCCTATTTTATATAGCTTAATTGACAACTTCTGATTCTTCTGTGGCAAGGAGTCCCATTATAGCAAGAGCAATACACTGAGCTTAATGCAATCCTTCGAAGGATCTTGTTTTCTCTTAGAAAGCTTCCACAGAATGTTTAGTATTGAACTCTGTACTTACATAAATGACCTCCTTTTGCGGTTCAGTCAAGCGTGAAGTAAAAAAGACTGATATCATGCTACTGAACATGTAGTCTATTTAAACAATAACCTCCTTGAAATCAGTCATTAACTGGTTTGTTAGATAATTCTCTTCACTTGCTGCACAAGGGTTGTCAGCCATCTCTGATGAGATGATCACTGTCTGTCGCTATTATAAATGAATACTCCAGTTTCAAAGAGATTAGGACTGAAAAGGATTTTAAAAGTCCCTGAAACTCTGGGAAAAAAAAATGTCCAGTATGTTTATGTAGCATCCCAAAGCAACATTTTATTTAGAGTTCTTTATACCTTTAAGTAAGTAGGATGGAACCGTGACATAAGCCGATCATTTATTGTTAGTTAATTGTAAAGACATACCAAAAATTACTGTCATATTCTTGTAGTTTTTAGAATACAAAACATAGTAAGTATAGTGTCATGTTTTAGTGATTTGTTTGTTTCAGACTATATGATTAAGTAAGAACTGAGATCTGTGGCATTCTGTGCTCCTCAGTTACAACCTCTGTGTGTGTTTTTACCTCACCAGAAATTGTTCATATAGTCTAAGTATCAGCATGGGTCCCTAGAAGCATAGCTTGTCTTTGGTGGTGAAAATGATTTACGCAAGACTTCGGAAAACCCATCTCATGTTTGTTAGAGTTACTGCTTAAATTATCAGAAAAGCCATTGGATGCTTTAAAATATTGCATTCTTATGGGAAACAAACATTATAGCTAGAAACAAAACAAAAATGGCATATCACAACTTGTCCCGTAATTTACAGATTTTTTTTATTTTGTTCACAATTCAGAGTCAAATGAGCAATTATGTCTGTGAATTTAATCAATGTCAGACAGAGGTATAGGAGTTATTTCTAATATTCACCTTTATATATGAATTGGTTATGATCAGAAAAAATAGCCTTAGAATTCTTTTAATTCCATTTCCACACACATTGACTTTTGGACAGATCACTAGAGTTAATTAAACTCCCTCCATCTAATACTGCCTTGTAGAACAGGGTTCTCTAATTCAGAGGATATTAAAGGAAAATATTGGATTCAGCTGTGTACATCTTTCACAAGCCTCTGGATGAAAATCATACAAGATTATTTTCATGGCAACATGTTAGATATTTAATTAACATTGTAAATCTGATTACTTGCTGACCTCCAAACCAGTCACCCATTTGCTAACTGATAATTTAAAGATGGACTAATATGCACAAAAGTGCAGTTTTCAATGAATCCCTTATTCCAGCAGGAGGTTCTAATAAGGTTTTATACTATAAAAGAAAGATCTGAAAAGAATATTGAATTCTCCAAATTTAAAAATAAGTAGTAAGATTCCATAATATCAGATAATTACATGCTCTGAAATAATTTGCACCTTAACTTCTCCTTTACATCTCCGTCTTGAGTCACTATATATGAAGATGTAGACACCTTTTAAGGCATGGTTTGTCATCTTTTAAAAGGAAAGGGATGAAATAGGAGTAATTACATAAAAATGTGACTTACTACCAATTGATTTATTTGCCTATAATCAGATATGTTTTGTAGATATTCAAGCAACAGTAAAGGTCTAATTAAAGAGTAAAGTAAAAAAGTGAGGAGTTTCTTAAAACATGTTCTATTTGTGCTCCAGACAAAGCCACCACAATTACTACTACATGCTGTTTGATCACTAATGGATGCATAGATGGAAAATTTCACATCTGTGAGGAAAAAAAGATTTGCAGGCCATTCAATTCATAACCAGAGGAAAGACAAAATACTTTTCTTGTGGTACTCATGCAATACTACAGTTCTTGTGTGAGAATTGTTTAGTTTTCCCACTATAGAAAAATTTAAAACAAAATTATGTCTTAAACAATGCAATTTCTTTAATAGCAAGATGTTATCAAAAAGAGTTTCTTGATAACAAAAATATCTTGCCTTGGTTTAAACTACAGTACTTAAGAAGTGGAACCACTATAGTGTTACTGTGAGCATTTGAACAAAAAGAATTCCTGTGGTTTTATTCTCACAGGCTTCCATTAGTAGTAACCACAGCATTGACTTGATTCAATAGGTAAAATCCATATCAAGTATACTTTTTTGCACCCATGTTGTCATCATCTTCATTCTTTCATGAAAAAACTAATCTGGAATCTCTCTCACATCATCATCAATGATCCCTTTTCCATTCTAAATTGTAGCTGTTCAAGACCTTTTTGACCCTTATTTTCCACAGCAACAATATGCATTAGATTTTTATTTTCTTTTCTTCAGAGCTTTTTTCCTACTGCAATATGTCTTCAAGGGATGATCACAGAGTCACTGAGTTTGGGTGGTAGCTCTGGAGACTGCCGAGTTTTGACTCCCAGTTCTGTATCATCTGCCAATTGCTCAGGGTGCTCTCTAGCCTATCCACCCAGGTCATTAATGAAGAAGTTAAACAGTATCAGTCGCAATATCCACCCATGAAGCATACTACTGACTTGCCTCCAGCTGGCCTTCGTACTCCTGGTTGCAGCCTTTTGAGCCTGGCAACTCAGAATTTTCAATCTACCTCACTGTTTATTTATCTAACCTATACTACATTAGTTTGTTTATGAGGATCTTGTGGGAGACTAACAAAAGCCTTGCTAAAGTCAAGATAAAGAGCATACACTGCTCTTCCCTCACTCACCAAGCTGATCATCTCTTTGTAAAAGACTATTAGGTTGGTCAAGCATGCTTTCTCCATTGTAAATTCACTCTGACTATTCCCAATCACCATCTTACCCTTAATATGTTTGGAAATTGTTTCTAGGATGAGTTGCTCCATCAGTTTCCCTGCAACGAAGGAGAGGCTTATTGGTGTGTAGTTCTTTGGATCCTCCCTCTTGCCCTTCTTGAAGACAGCAGTGATATTTACTCTCTTCCAGTCCTTAGAGACCTCCCCCAGCCACCATGACCTTTCAAAGATAATTGAGAGTGGCCTCACAATGACATGGGCCAGGTCCCTCAGCACATGTGGGGACCCACAGACTTGTGTATCTCCAGTTTGTGTAAATGTCCTCTAATCTCATCCTCCTTCCTTGCTCCAGAACTTCCATATTCTCTTAGGGCCTTAGAATTGCTAAAGGCCAGTCTCAGTAGTGAAGACTGAGAAGAAGGCACCTCGACGTTTTATGTGTCCTTTGTAACCAGGGCCCCTGCAGCAAGCCCAAGTTTTGCTGCTGAAGTACTTACATAAGCCCTTTGTTGCCACTGATACTCCTTTTCAGCCTTTCTTGCTTTAGTTATAAATACTACAAGTTGTCATTCCTTGTGTATATTTAATTCCCTTGCTGGATTGGGCAAAATCCCATTGCTATCAATATCAGACACATGTTTTTCTCTTGAAATCCCGTTCGTCCATGTACTGAAAATTAGTTATGTCAATTAGAAGAGTGTTTTCCAAACTTTTCTCTATGTTTCTTTCTTCAAAGCTTTTTCAACAGTGTCAGCCTTCATCTGAGAAAGTTTAATGAAAAACATGCTTAGTCAGCACATCTGTTAATTTATCTTGGTGATTAGGCATACATAAACTTTCCTCAAAACACAATTTGAACAATATGAATATCCCACTTACTATTACTATTCCTCCTCTTCCTTTAGAGATGAAAAAATTTTACTGAGTATGACTGAAGAATCTGTACTTTTAAATGTTTTTCCCCTACTTGTCATAGCCCTTCACTGAGGCTTAAAATATACCACAAGACAGAAACAAAAATGAGGCTTTTCCATTTTCCTAGACATATCTTTATTCTGCATCTTGAATACTTTGCCCAAATACACAATGTAACTTTTTGTCTTTGGATTTACTCTGCCAACAGGCACATCAATTCTTCATCATAAGGACATCCCCTTGAAATTACTTTGCATTAGGCATGTGCCCAGTAATTGCATGAACAAATTTATTAGTCATACAGTAGGCAAACTGGGTTATTCATAGCCCAATCACCTACTAACCACCTTCAAGATTTTAAAGATTTCAAGGAATACTAGGTTAGGCCTCATCTGTACTAAGATATTTCCAGCATGATTTCATTGGTAAAGATTCTATAAGCTTCAGATATACTACAGAAGCACTGTAGTGACCCTGTCCACCTTTATTTTGGTTTGAACATGGAGGATGGGTAGACAAGGTAAAGTAATTCTGCTAGCGTCATTTAAATGACAATATTTCTGTAATCAAGTACTTATGTCTCATTTAGATACATGGCTAGCAAGTTTCTGAGTGAAAACAAATGACTGTATCTCCTTCTAAAGTAAAGATAGAATGATTTATAGGGGCTGAGCATCTGCCTTCTATAAGTTCCAAATTGTTTAACTGGAATGCACTGCATAATTTATGATGAAGAGGACAATTCCCTTTACTGCAGTTTTTCTATTACATAAATGATATTGTCTAGTAAAAGGCCGCACTCTATATATTGTTAACTAGACAGCAAATCCTAGAGAGTAGGATAGTTCTGTGTGAATTAATACTGGTTCCACCATTTCTAAAAAAAATTTAAACATAATGCATACCATAATCAGCAAGCAATCAGCTAAATTTATAGTATTATATTATACTGTTCCCTACTTTTTAATGTGCCCGTTGGCACAGGCAGAATATTTGGCCAACATATCAGTAGTAAGGAAAAATTGAACCTCTGAAAACAGCATTTTGTGCTTTTTATGAATCACATATAGATCATATTTTTTTATTATCTACACAGAAACTAACCCAGAAAAAAAAGAAAATTATTATCATAAATATAATATTAAACCATTGATAAGATTAAGCAGAGTGTGAACTCTGGGATGTGTTGTTTTTATAACATAGGGTAATGTTTTACTGAGCAATGGATGGATCCTTAATAAGCAATAATATTCATGCTTTTCTCTGAAACAGTATTCTCATTTTTAGTCGCCTAGACTATGTATAGAAAATTTGCATCCTAGCCTAATGACTGAAAATGTGCAGACATCTTTCAGGAGCTATATATTCTGTTTAAAAATACTGTATATTAAAGTAGAATTATGGAGATTTTTGCTGTTACATGCTTTCTTTTACTCTCCTTATCATGAGTCATGAAATAATAAAATCATATTTCTTATTTAAGAGTACCACAATATTGGTATTACTCTTGTGAATCTAATTCTCATTTGAACCTTGGAATGAGTTTTTTCTACCCAAAAAGGTACATTATACTTCAGGAGCATGGTCAGGGAAGATAAGGTGCTCAGACCCAAGCAGAAAGGCTATAATAGTACTGCCTGATAAGCTTTCCAATAAGAATGCAATGTGATTTATTTATGGTAATTAGTTCATTTAGTTAGAACAATGTGCTGTCTGCTCCAGCAAAAATGAGACCACCGGCTGCCCTTGATTTGTGCACAGGTGCTGGATTCCAGCATATTTTGTGATGCCACGTGTGAGGGCAGCTGCCACCCATGACCCAATGTCATGGGCCTGCCACCACCTCGTGATGATGGTGGCAGGAAAGGAAATCCTCATGCTGATAGCAAATGGATACTCAGGTTTAATATGAAACAAAGTGACACATCACATCACCAGTCACCCTTCATTATTTTGTGTGACTTTATTATTGAATACTACAAGATATGCTAAATATACTTAGCAAATACTACACATTAAGAACATTACAGTTAAGAGAGCGTGATCCAGTCTTATGTGCAGAGGAGTTTGGGCTCCTCTGCTTCTATTTGACGGCCTTGTGCTTCTTCTTGACATGGTTAGTTCAAGGTCATCTCTCTTCTGTTTTCGGTTTTCTTCTCCACTCCCATATCCTTAACTTTTGTCAGAAGGGAATTGGGTGATGCAGAGCCACAAGGCCACAATTACAACAAGCAGTGATACATATGACCTTTTTTTTTTTTTTTAACCCTCTGAGCCGGAATGACTGCGGGCATAGAGTTTTCTATCCTGTAAGGCACCCACAGGATGCACCTACACAAACCAGAACCCCAGGGGAGGTGGATGCTCATTCCCACCACTCGAGGTGTCCAATCTCTGGCTTGTGGCCCTGGCAGCTCCCTGCTGGGCTCAGCCCTCTGCCTGCTGTTGGAGGTTCATATATGTGTCTCCTCCCAAGACACTACTGTTTTCCCTTCTCACAGCTTTTTAAATTAGATCATTGGCAAAGTCTACCAATGGCCCCATTAATTGTGTGATCCTATCCTACCTCTTTGGCTTTTCCCAAGGCAAAGGGCCATTAATGGCTGTCACCAGGGTCTCTGTTCCGCTCTGCCATCCTATCTCAGATGTGTTATGGCCAGTGTGACATTAGCAGCAGGTACATTACATAGTCTAACACTGCTGTATTAATCTAATAATCTCACCAGTTCAAACTGGGCAGAAGTGTTCCAGGTCTCATTTATCTGAGCTGTGCTTTGAAGTATGCTTCATCCTGTGATATCTGCAGTGACAAGTTTCTAGCAAGCTCCTAATTACTAGGCCGAAACAATTCCCTTTTCATAAATCAGGACTCACTAAATCATTGACTTTTGTTTCCCTTTTCATGTAGGTTTGGTTCTCATTTAACCTACACTGTGTTCTTCCTTGCTTTTTCCCCACATGTTCAAACTGTTTCACTGTGGTGTAGGTTAATGCTGGGTTGAATTAAAGACAAGTCATCCATTGTTATTGAGTAATTTTGTTTCTTCTTAATCCCTTGTATGGCATCTGGAAGAGTTATTTTGACACCTAGAGAACTACATGAAGTAACAGGCAAGGATACCCATCATAGGGCCACAAAGCTGATCAGAGGGCTGGAGCACGTCTCCTGTGAGGACAGGCTGAGAGAGTTGGGGTTGTTCAGCCTGGAGAAAAGGCGGCTCCGGGGAGATCTAATCGCAGCTTACCAGTACCTGAAGGGGCCTACAGGAAAGGTGGAGAGGGACTGTTTATCGGGCAGTGTAGTGACAGAACAAGAGGTAATGGGTTTAAGCTGAAGGAGGGTCAATTTAGATTAGATGTTAGGAAGAAATTCTTTACTATGAGTGTGGTGAGCACTGGAACAGGTTGCCCAGAGATGTTGTGGCAGCCCCATCCCTGGAAGTGTTCAGGGCCAGGTTGGATGAGGCTTTGGGCAATGTGGTCTAGTGGAGGGTGTGCCTGCCCATGGCAGGGGGGTTGGAACTAAATAACCTTTAAGGTCCTTTCCAACCCAAACCATTCTATGATTCCATGATTCTATGATTCTGAGCAAGACAGCAGATGTCTTACTTTATTTACACTAGCAGAAGAGTATTTAAGGAGTTAACGAACAGGCAAAGGGCTAGACAAAGACAAAATATTTATGGAACATTACAGCCTACCAAGACAATTTTACGTGTTTCTTAAGTATGTGTGTTGGAGGTTTTGAAAATATAGACCCGTACCCTAGCGTAACAGACTCCATACACAACATTCAGTGACAGTAACGTAGAGTCTTAAAATCATCAAAATGTAAAACATGTTGATAACTACATTATCTTCTTTCTTTAATGGATGAATTCAAGCCATAATTCCCATACTGCATTTCATTCACCCTCACAGAATTTTGAAAAGAGATACAGCAAGGAATGTAAGAATTTTGGGATTTTTTGCCTAACATATCACATCCCAAATTTGTAGTTTAATATTACATATAGAATATATGCAATTTCTCCTGGAATTTTCAGAAGAATGTATCTGTGCAAAGGGGAGAAGTAGCCTTCTCAACAACCAAAGAAAATGTTTTAATGCTAACTTTCTGTTTCTCTTAAGAGCAGGAAAGAATGAATAATTTCATTAATGATAATTGCAGCTACCAATCTATCATGACATTTCATGGAGACCAGAGTAGAAGATCAGTTCAGAAATATAGCTAACAAAATTTTTAGTTAAAAAAAAAAATCCCTTATCCTGTTCTGAGAGCCTGTCTGTCTTTCCTAATCGTCTTAGGTGGCCAAAGGGGGAAAAAAAAAAAAAATAAAAAAAAAAAATTACTTTTACTAATAAGTCTTGAAGCTTTTCAAAAATATCTCTAAAATTACTTTTCTTTAAAAAAATTCCTTAAAAGATCCCATAGAAGGAGAAAAATCTCAGTGTTAAAAAAAAGATTAATTTTGCTGGTATAAAAATATTCATGAAAATGTCAGTAGAAATTCTACACTTTGCCATAACTTCCATGTGCTCTACACAGCCAGACAATATTCAATAATGGCAGATTAGCCCTTCAGAAGTTTGAATTTGCATTAAAAATGCAAAACTGTATTGAATTTTACCATGTCTTGATTTACCATCTTCATTAAAACCCCTTCACCTTTCCTTAGATACGTATCCTTTTGTTTACATGTTATTCTCTCTGTTTTTAGAATGTCACAATAATCATTGCCTTTGCCAAAGATTTATCACAAAAAGCTTAGGCCATGAATTATGTTTTACCATCAGTATCATATTGTGGCAGTACAATTTCCTAATAAAATATGATATGGTTTGAGGTGTCTTTTAAAAATATATACTTATATTTCAATTGTTCCTATTTACTTCAATCAATTTCTACCTGTATAAAAGATTTTGTAATTAAATTTCTATGTGGTTTTATATAATTTACCTAAAATGAATCTCCTCCTCCACGTCCATGTAGTCAGAAGTTTACAGTGGAGATAACTCCAGCAACTTTTCAACATTCTGTGACATGTCTGACCATCACAGAAATTTTCCACATTAAATATAATGTGCACTTGGCTGCTTCTCAATAGAATAGAGAACCATTTTATTTCATCCTAGCAGTTATGAAAATCTTGCCTTTAAATACACCTCAAACTGAATGTTCCTTGTTTGTGGGTGCTTGTATCCACGTGTGTGTACGCGCACATGCACACGAGTGTATGTGTATAATGTCTTCTATCTCTGTGCCACCTGCCTGGGATGTATTTTCAATGGATTAAAGCCTCATTTCACCTACCACTAGCAAGTTCTTGACTGTGCATGAATTTCTGGTTTCCACAGTTCAGTGGAACTGTACGTCCCCACTCAGCTTTGTACTGTTTAACTGCCCAGGAGTCTTTGTAGGACTAGATTACTCCTTAGTCTCAAATCTCAGAACAGATTTTATTTCTCAAAACAGGAAGTTGGATTGTTACAAAGGTTTCTGAAGAAAAGAAAAATTCCCTGCATGAGGCTTTTTGAACAAATGTATCTACTCTAATTCATGTGTGTGCATACGCTTCAAAATATGCAGGCATAATCCATTAAAGCATTGTAAACTCTTCCTTAAAAAAAAAAAAAAAAAAGAAAGAAAGAAAAAGAAATCAAAAATAACAAAAAAGAAAGGTATCTGCTTGTTCCAGATGGCTGATTTCTATCAATCATCCAAGTTACCATTTCCAGCAACAGTAAGTAGGTGGAGTGACTTTTAAAACTTGGAGAACGGGCTTAGGAAGGCTGGGCTGCGGCTGACCAGATGGGACTACTGTTGAAGCAGATGTCACAGTCACAGTTGCTCTCCTTAGTAATATCATTGCCTGGAAAAGACCTCACTGCTAACACAGGCACCTAATCCCCCAGTGTGTCCACCCCAGGGGTCTGCATTTCAGTGCAGTGCAGCAGTTGTTTGCAGAAATATCCACAAAGGCTTCTTCCGTATAAATTCATGACAGAAAGACCTGCAGAGACTTACTTCTGCACAGAACCAGTTGGATAGTTTCGTTATCACAGAGTACAAACCACAATACAATTTAGTTTGCTTTTTCGATTTATGACTTAGTCAGAACTTGTAGATGGCACTAATTCAATTTAACTGTCCTCTCATTTACTGCTCTTATTGCTATTTTTGCTGTAAGATTACAAATCTTAGCTTCTTACTGTAAATAGTGTTAGTGTGCATCAATGGGTTTAGATAAGGTTGTAGCATAATTGCCATATGCATAAAATTAATGAGGATTTATTTATTCACAGTGGTGGTGTTTTAATTAGGACCATTTGCATAATTGTAGCTCTAGATTCCTTTTCAAATGGTAGTGTAACCGCAAGCAATTATGACCCATTTGTATTTGCTGATTAACTAAATCTTCTAATTCAGAGAAACAGTTTACTTTTTTTGTGACTTACTTTTTCAGAATGACTCATGACTTTGCTACTTTCATTACCCCATACTTCAAATGCTTCAGATTGTCCCAAACCTGCCAAATAACATCACCAATGAAAACTATAGCTATATATCAAAAGGAATATATGACACTATTATATTATTATTACTGTTATTATATTATGAAAATATATCATATTTTTATATAATTATATTTATTTATATTTATTACATTATTATTTTGCTACTTTCTGAGCACTCAAGTGTAACTTCCCTACACAGGAATGCCTGTGTGAACAAAACTGTTGAGTAACAGGAAGTCTCTGGTGTAAAATAACTCTTAAAACATTCAGAGAAATGCTTTTTCAATTATTCACAAGTTACAACTGAGCAAGAGTTATTTGGGAAAAAAATTCAGGGGATGTGTAGCCCAGATGGAGACTCAGAAAAAAAATGGAGGGGGAAAAAAAAAAAAGATAACAATACAAAGAAGACCAAAATGCTGTGAATGTCTGGTCAATGGCATTGGAGAAGTGGGGGGAAAAGAAACACTCAGTCCTTCCACATGAACATATTACAATAAAACCCTGGTCTACCTTGAAGCAATGACAGCCTGTAATACAGCAATGTTTCACTTCCGTAGTATAATTTTATGTTTTCTTCTGATGTAAAATCACTTGGCAGAGGGTTATAGAAAGAAATAAGCTCTAGAGACAGGAGAACAAATGAAAAAGAGTTGATGACTCAGTGAGAACTGTTGCTTTCATGTTAATTTCTATGACAGTGTGAAGGTTCTTGGCAAGGACAGAAACTAGGCTTTAAAAGGGAAATTTTAGTCTATAACCAGATGATTCTTTGACAAAAGGCAAACATGCTTCTCCTTTCTTCTTTCATTACTGCTTCTAGGAAGGAAAGAAATGGACCTGGCAGATGATAATGAGGTCAGGCACTCCTCACCTCATGAGTCATGTGTTTGCTGACTTGCAAATAAGATATGAACCTGCACTCCTTATCTACTGTCTTCAGCAACACAGACAGGTTTAATAGTTCAGAATTTTCAATTTAATCTTTAGACATACAACTAGAATTCATTTGTGAGTAGTCTAATGTTCTAGAAATCATCTCACGTGAACATTCATTGGTCTGCTATCAGACTTTTTACACCTGTGATGAGAATAAAAGAAAATTCAGATGTTCACAGAACACATATTTTCCCTTTCATTTGCTGTAGTACAAACATGTGACAACTTTTATTTTAAAACCATCTGGATAACTCAGAGATCGTTCGGGATAGAAGCATACTCATTCTATTAACAAATAAAATGCATAGATCCATTGGTCTGAAGACAAAAAAGCAGCATCTCAACCATTTTAACAAGAAGATGTTATGAACAAGTTCTGTTCTCAAAAAGCTGAGGGAGGGATGATCTATTTAAGGACGGTAACATATGTTGTCTCTAGGACAAGGCAAGTCCCAGATCCTGGGTAAAAATAGTGCAACTTCACAAGTTTAATGAGATCTGAAAGGTGAACAGAGTTCCTGCAACAGCAAACAAGGAAAAGAAACTGGATCGAGAGGGATATGGGTTAAAGGAGTGCTCTCACTTTCAACAGAAGAAGATACCTGTCCTCCTTCTACAGATTTTATCCACCACACTAGTCCCAAGCTACTCCTTCTGTAGCCACTGAGTTGTGAAGTGGCAATTTTGCAGTAGTTTGCAGTCAGCCTAAAAATTACACCAGTTTATGTCACCTTGTTGCTGCACAGAGAAATGCAGTGCACCTTATACAACCTGAAGAGAGGAATCTTTCTATGTAGACACTGCTAATTGCACACAAATCATTTATGCTGCTACTCTAAATTAGCCCATATTCAGTGTAATGTTTTATGATGAAAATCAAAGTCTCCTATCATTGCTTATTAGATTTTAATCATTTACATGTATACTCGGACTGCAGCTTGAATAATACATTATTCAGAGAAAAGCAGCTTATTTCTATCTCCTCATTTCAGAGACTTGATTATTTTTCCTGTCTTTTAAGTTCACATTAGTTTGTTATTATATTCATTAACACATTGCCAGAATTTAGGAGTTGAAACATCCATTAATCAAGAGTTCTAATAGAACATTAAACTATGCATGCACTGAAGAGAAGACTTTCCAGCTAACTTGTTTATTACAATTTAAATTAAGTGAGATGCTAGCTAAAGCTATGCTCAGAACCTTGCAGGAAGAGAGGAGAGAAGAGAAGGAGAAAATAAAAAAGAAGCCTCTGGTCCTTTGAGAATAGCAAGTCAGAACAGTTACATGCCTGGAAGCCACTGATGTTCTGACACTAACTACAGGAAAATTAAGCTTTCTTCCCAAGAACAGACCATACATAGATAATTACATCCCTGTTCATATTACCTTGTTTTGGTTGCTATTTTGTGAGACATAGCTTCAGACAAGTTTTAGATCAGTTTCAGGCTTTCCATATGGTAGATAAAGCAAATGAGTAAAGCCTTACACTGACGTGGAGAGACTAGGTCTCACCCACGCTATGGGAGATTTCATTCTTCTGACACAAGTATTTTTAAAGGAAAATATTTAGCAAATAAATTCCTGCTACCAATGATACACTTCCTTTTCCTCTCTGTTTAGGTATTCTTCCTTTCCTCTGATTCAGCACATGCTGAGGTCAACAGCACTCTGAAATAGCAAGGCCTGTTTAACAATAAATGTAACATATTCTAGGATGCAATGGCTCTTTTAACCTGCTGGTAGCACAGACTTCTTCCTAAGGGGATCTGAAGTCTATCTGGTGATTTGGGTAGGAGAGTATTTGTATTTGCCAACAACTTGGACCCATTTGGGGAATGCTAACTACCATTGCACATACGTCTTTCCCCTTCCTTCCTTTTTCCTCCAACCCTTTTGTGATGTGGCCCAGGTAAGTTTTAGGAAAGAGTCTACAATTTAGCATTTAAAACTGCTTAAGCAACTCAGGATACGCATCCCTCATGATTTAGTCTTGCCAGCTATAATTAGAACTGAAGCTGTGAGTAGTGTCTTTCTTGCCAAACTCTCCAACTCAGTGTCAACTATAGGTTATAACTATTAATTAGAGTCTGCCGAAAAGATAGTGTGAATGAGATAGGAGGAGAAGAATCCAGCACATTGGATTCACTGGTGGTTATCACCAAAGTGAAAATATATTGTAGGGAATCACCATCTCATTTCCCAACAGTACAGCAAGTGGCACTTGAATCAAGAAAGGGAAAAAGCATGTATTTTCTGCATGGCTTCACTTCTATTTCTTTTCTCAAGTGTATAAATCCAACTGGATGTAGACTAGACTCCCTGTAAAAGTCTACAGAACTACTATTTTGCTGTGACATACTCAATTTGGGCAAGAGGGGCAGAACTTACAGTAAATTTTTTTATTGATCATACTTCTGGATGTCTATGACCAGTGACTGCATAAACAAAAATCCTTCACAATTCCTTTTTTCTGCCTTACAGCAATACTTTGTCTTTTTCTAAAGCACATCTTCCTTACTTGCATTCATGCACTGAAATGCTATTTTTCTGGAAACTGAATACTACTCTTTAAGCTTTCTTTTAATGCTCCATTTTTAATGCTGTTTCAAAATGAATATTTTAAAATAAAAGATCAAAAGCTTTCAAAAATATTATATTGCAGGGTTTGCTCTGTCTTGTTTTGAAAGAGAAACATAAATTAAAGACTAAAAAGTTCAGACAGACATATCAATCCTTATTTTAGTCTGATCATGGCATAATATTTATTGTTTGCTGGGAACTATGATCAATGCCATCAGATTTAATTTGATTTTTCTGTTCTTGGATAATGGAGGTGGATTGAATTGAGGAGCACAAATGATCTTTCACAACCATCCTTTATCTTTTTGTCACAACCAGAGTTGATCAAAGCAACAACTTTTTACAGAAATTTTTTCTCATGCTCCACATCCCTCTCCGATTGGAGTGGCTACTTCTGCACTGCTTTGACCTGCTGCTTACTTCTGTGCAGGATAATTCCATGGTATTCTGATGTGGTAGTGTGCTATGTTGTGCCCAGGTACATAACCGACCAAACAACAGCAGGAAGGGGTGGAGATTCAAAACAGTCCTATTAGACTTGACAGTTCATTGCAACCCACTTCCCTATAAAAATGTAGGTAATTTCTGACATTCTGCCACAAGTGTGTAGCTAAACTGACAGCATAATCACCCATTTGCTGATGCAAGGAAATGGATGCATATGTACTTAAGCAGTTGAATAGCCAGAACACTGGTAGTTAATTCAGATGATAAGTACCTAATCACATGGGTTAACAGGAGGGCTGGGAATAAAGTCTGACTCTTGACAAAAGGCCACTCTAAATCATGAGAAAACACTATTCCATTTGAAAAAACAGGAGAAAGACACATTTCAAGAGGAGGAATGTGCTCAGCTGTTTCCTTCTCTGAAAATTATCACAGAGAATATTTTCAGAAAATATCATCATAATGATTTTGCAATATGCCATGCTCATGAAGAAAATTCTCATAAATAAACAACACTGGGTATTGAGAAAGAAAAATAGAAGTTACAGGCTAAGTATGCTGAACTATTTATATGTATGAAGATGAATTGGGGAAAAGAGTGAAAGATTCAACATATAGTGCTGGTAGAGTAGGATATTTACATTCTGTACAAAATTGTATATTCAGTTGTTATCAAGAAACAGCACTAGCTGTATGCATCCTCACCTGTATTTGCAGTCTAGACCTATAAAACTTCGATTCACTTAAATTATAAATCATAGAATCATATCATAGAATAGTAGAATAGCCCAGGTGGGAAGGGACCTGGAAAGGCGCAACCTTTCCTGGGAGAGGGATCCCGGATGAGATCATCTAGCACTCTGACCAATCACATCTGGAAAACCTCCAGTGATGGGGACTCTACCGCTTCACTTGGGCAGGTTGTTCCAGTGAATGATTGCTCTTAAAAAATGATTGCTCTTAAAAAAATTCTTTCTTATGTTGAGATGAAACCTCTCCCAGTGCAACTTGTACCTGTTGCCCCTTGTCTTCTCCATGGGGCCCTTTGTGAATATAGAGTCTCCATTGTCTTTGTAACTGCCCTTTAAGTACTGGAATACTGTGATGTACTAGAATACTGTGAACTCAAACCACTTTGTTGAAAGACTAAACCAAAGATTGATCTACTTTAAATGTTTTATGTACTAGGAGTATAACTATTTCTGTTAAGACATGCATTGCTCACTATTTATTGATCTTTATACTTACCATTTTTGTTAAGATAACCTTTAAAGGAATATTAGAAATATAGAATAATAATAATAAAACAATAGTTTTTTAAAAAGTATGAGAACTAAATCAATAAACCAGGTTTTTTTCTTTTGAAAGCTTACTATTTAAAAGAGTGTATTAAAAATATTTAGTCATTGAGGTATTGTTTCCCACCACCAGAATAAATGTAAGTTTTATTTAGCCATCAAACCACATGGCCCACTACAAACAATACTGATTGCATCTATCTGGACATGCAAATGCTGGTAATCTGGTGTATGTAGATAGGGATGATTTAGAGAGTTGACAGGGGAGAAATTAATATAATGAAATCATAGAAAACCAGTGTTATTAGCCATAATACAGAAAGAATATTTTTACTTTTTTGTCATTAAAGCTCTAAATATCACATAATTAATCTTTAGCATCAGCTGCATGATATCTAAGTTTTAGCAATCTCTAATCTTTTCTAAAGGTCACCTTGATGATTTCTGAGATTTACTACTTTTTCTGGGATGAAAATATAGAAATTATTACTGCAAGTAATAGAACTCTAAAGTTGTTATAATTCTGGTGCCTTCTTTAATGGTGGACTATCAAGTGTAAGTTGCTTTTACTTTCTAAATTAAGTTAGTCAAGCAAAAATTTGAAAATTTATGGTCATTTCAGAGCTATTTTAATTGTTCTCAGATTCTGAAAGAACCTTGAACTTCAGATATTTTTGTGGGATAATTAAAAAAAAAAAACCAACTCAACAAAAAAACAGCTGCTTTCTTCTTTCTTATTTATGTCTTTATTTATGATGTTTAAGCAAAAGACTTCACCATCTGGTTTGATCACCTTTACCTCTGAAAAATAAATGAACATTAATAGCTGTTCTTTGCATAAGCTTTCAAATCTTGAGCCTTGAAATCTCAAGGTCTTTTAGTCTATCAAAATACCATGGAATACACAAACATTGTATCATTATCATATGTCATTTAAAATGAAAGATACTGCTAAAATAGTTTCCTGATACCTTGCAACAGATATAATCCAAAGAAAACCATATAAAATGGTTCACAAACACTTTTACTTTCACATTGTCAACTCTTAAGAAGAGTGGTATGATACTGTAATACATTAATATGGCGGGATGATTGTATATTGGACTGAAACCAAGTAATCTCAAGTGCTTCTTTTCATTGTTAGGCAGATCTGTGAAACTTGATTGCATGTGACAATCCAGTTTGTATGGCTGTTATTCAGTAGATGTTCTGGTGCCTCATATACTGATATTATAGTAATGTAGCAGTCATTAGTCAAGACAGTAAAGCACATGTTCAATCTAGTTATTTTGTAAACAATCCAGCATAATACATTTAAGGACTACTATGTTTTTGATTTTGTGAACACAAGCCTGTTGCACGGTACAAGTAAGAAAGAAGTTTCTCTGGTATCATTTGAAAGCTTAGGAGTATTAAAAACTCTGAACCATTTACAAAACCAGTAGGGAAACAACAAAGCCACAAAAAGAACTAAAGAAAACGTTATTTCAGAGAGTGGTACTGTTATTGTTGTTATTGAGGTTATTGTTGTTATTATTGTTTTAATATTGTTATTGTTGTAGTTTATTGTTATCTGTAGTAGTAGTAGTTGCAGCAGCAGCAGCACCAGCAGCAGCAGTAGTAGTAGTAGTAGTTAGTAGTAGCAGTAGTAGTTAGTAGTAGCAGTAAAGACCGTGCATAAAAAGTAGGTTTTAAGGTTTTTTTTTTCTGTTTATCCATATCCACTGTATTCCAACCACATATTTCTTAGGTTTAGTCTAAACCCTTCACTGAAGCTCAGCATAGCCACCAGTAAAGTTATTCCTTCTTGAAAAATACATCACAACAGGAATAGCTGTGTATAGATGATCTGTGGGGAGGGAAAGGGTGGAGAATAAGAAGGGAAGGGTAAGAATCCCCTCAAACAAAAAAGGGAAAAAAGGCTAAACTAATTCTCATTTTCCCAACTGTTTTGTTTCCTTGAAAGCATAGTATAACTACAGTACAAGACGGCTGGCTGTGGTAAGAACATTATGCAAAAGTGTCATTGGGATTCAGCTTCAGTTCTGCTATGCCTCCTACGTGGCTTGAGGAAGGTCTGGTGCACAAATTATTCAAACATGGAGCTGGCTGCAGCCTTTCTGTTTTAACTAAAATACATTAACTGTGCACCTGAGTCCAGCCTTTACTCCCATAAAATCTTACAACAAACAGCAGGCCCCAATAAACTATGATGAAAGAAGAAAATAAGAAATGAAGACAGTGGAGGAAAGGAGAAGGTAAACTATGTAGCTGAGAAAAGGGTAAGTCAAGTAGCAAGCTGAAACAGTAGTAGAGATCAGAAAAAAGAGTGGAACCATGAGACTGAAGGAAGGATTTTAGCTACCAATAGACTTTGGACCAGACCCTTTACTTCTTCCCAGGAAAAAGAACCGTAAAGTAGAAGTGTCTAATTTCTTATTATTCCAGTTGGACCTTCTTGGTGTGGAAGCACAGGCTGAAGTGCTTGGCTGAGCAGATGCCAAAGGACTGTCATTATTCCCATCCTGAAAAAGGTGGGAAAGTGGGAGACTCGCACACCCCAAGGTCAAAGATGGCTGCACAATTCTTCTTATTTTCATGGCTGAGTTTTAAGATGTCATCAAGCATTTACAGAAGACAGCATGTGTCCTGTTTGTGGAAAGGGTAGCATTTTGTTTGAGTTAAGATTGAAATGTTATAAATTTGGCAGTGGGAAAAAGTTTTTCTCTCACACAAGTGTATGAACAAACAAGCACCTAATCACTTTATCAGAAGCTCTTGTTCTTACTCTTTGATAGCATTATGCCTAAGGCACAGGGGAAGATTCTA
Source organism: Balearica regulorum gibbericeps (assembly GCF_011004875.1). Classification (NCBI taxonomy): domain Eukaryota; kingdom Metazoa; phylum Chordata; class Aves; order Gruiformes; family Gruidae; genus Balearica; species Balearica regulorum. The sequence continues at coordinate 15,468,391 of NC_046220.1, forward strand.
CCTCAAAGAAAAAAAGCTTATCTGCACAGGAAACAGAAGCTATTGTACTGCACTCTGTTGTATGTACATTGAGGAGAGGAAGGAGTGGCCAGATATCGTAGGCAACAATAATGAATAATGGTTATGATAACAATAATATTGAACATGCAAATTTAAAGACAGCAACAATAAAAAAGACAACAATACAAGGCAAGCCTTTAACCTGCTGTTACGTTTACCAATGAAAGGTGCTTGAAAACAACGGGAAGTACAGCATAATAATTTGCATTCGAGCGAATATGGCCTAGATCAGAAGAGAACAATTCATCCAGCATGAATAAAACAGTTTGAGACTACAGGTCAGTTACACAAATGCAATGAAATGTCCTGACATGGCACGGGAAGATCAAAGTGAGTCTGTGTGTTTCAGCTGCACACTGACTTCTGTGTAGATTTGCTTATATAAATTACATTTTTTTCAGAAGAATACAGCACCCAGAACTGGATCTAAGCAGCAAAGGCTTTTATATAACTGCTTCAACTGCAGTAAGTGCTGAAGAACCAAAATGCAGACTTTGGTGTACATAACTGAATGGGTGGATAAATTTGCTCAATGTTTTGTGCTTTTCAGAAGCATGAGAAAAGAAACCAAGCATATTTTTTTACTTCAGGAAAAAGGTACATAAAAGAACTGTGATGACTCAGATAAAGGACTTGCTTAAATAGTTTCTATAGGTTAGAGTATGCTTTGAGAATACTTGGCAGGGAAGGAGATAGAAAAATCTCCTTATAGTCTATGCCTGTGAGGCTCTGAATTAAGAATATTAAAGTTCATAGGATCAGTTCTTCAGAACCATGATATAAACCATAAATGGCAAGTACCTCCATGTGGAGTTTTGTGAAAATATATGTTTTGGTTTAGTACAAATTCAGGTAGAATTTGTTAGAGATTGCAATGTGTTTGCCTTTTGTCACCATGGTTTTATGTTTTGTGCTTTTATCCCTTACCGCCTATTGAAGGCATTATTTTGAACTTCACTGAATAACAGATTTCATGGGTATTGATCTTTATTTCTAAATGCAACTCATAATAAGGAAGACAGGTTTTAGTAGGGGAGAAGGATTGGAACATGGGTTGAGCTTTCCTTGGAAAGGTAGAGCAAAAACATCTAAATACTGAGACAAAATGTAATGTCCAAAATTCCTTCCATTTTAAGTTCTGTATGTCAGTTACCTGATCTACTTGACAAAGGTTAAGTTTTTGTTTCTCTAACATGTGTCTGTGGAAGCTACATGCATAACTATGTGTAGAAATAATTTGTTCACACTCATACCTTGATTTTATGTAAACTGAATAAACACGCTACACCTGGACTGCTTTTAGGATTTCTCTTCAATGTTTTCAATGTGCCCTCCACACCTAGAATTAAGAATTTCACAGATGAGAACTGCCAGACATTTACTGATGGTTGTGTGGTATCTGGTACAGAATACATTGAATATAGCTGGCAAACCTTTCTAGCTGTCTGTTGATTATTCTGCTTATAACTACCTTCATCCTCAATTAAACTTTTGTTCTGTGACTATAGACTGATTTTAATCACCTTAATCAAACACTATCACACACTAATTGTTCATTATGATTGCAGAGTATCTTTACAACATCAGATTTTCAACTTATATGATTTTCAACTTTGTCTTAATTGCCAAAGTTAATTAAATTAATTGTGGATTAAGTTACCTTAGCTAAGCTCATGACATACAGATTTACTATTCTTTCAATAGGAAAGTCATTAGCATTCATTAGATAAGCCTCATGATTGCTTTGCAGTACGACATTGACAGATGAGTGCATATCACAGGTTGTCTGAGAATAAACAAAATGAAGCATCTAGTGGATACCTAACTACTTTTACGGTGTAGTACATGATCAGAACACATTTTTTTCAAGACTTACACATGAATGAGGTAATACCATGGTGACAATGTTTTTTTAATTCCCCACCATTTTTATTTTGTTTGAGATCTGGTTTTCTCTAAGTATTTATCTTATTTTTACATTTAAGATTGTAATTTTGTTATTTCTTAGGGGAACACACTTGAGAACTTAATTTTGTTATTTCTTAGGGGAACATTATTATTTACTGCAATGTACAGCTTTCATCAGTTTAGCAATAGCATGTTTCATCGCAGTGGGATGAACCCCATGGAGCTGAAGCAATATTGAATACAAACTCTGCTATCTAGAACCTGAGCACCAACACCGAAATGGCCTTCCCATTTCCCTGGCTGCTGCTGTTGTGCATAAAATGTCAGAAAGGATCAAGAATGCTGTCCGAATCACAGATGACTGGATCTAAGGCAGTTAGATGAGGGCTTGTCATTCATGAGCTATGGCACAGTTGAACCCCTTGGTTTCAACTGGAGTCAACTGCAAAGAGAGATTAAAAATGGATTGGTCTAACAGAAATGAGCGATCAATGTTTCTCCTACACAGAGCAATAAGAAAAATGAGCTTTGTGAAAAGAGACAGGGTTAAGGTGGAGAGGAGATTGTGAGAGACACAATCAGAGACATTGTGAGGTTATACAGTGACTGTCCTCTTAAGGGGACACAGTAGGTTTTAATTCTACTCTGCTTCAGCATTAGGCTGACGTATCCTCACAGAACAAGTTTTTTTCTGGCTTTCAGTTTTAGAAGTAAATACATAACTTACTACTCAGGTGTAGTAAGTTGGCATTTCTGAGATGTTAGAGATGTGTACTACTGTCTTTGCAACAGGAAAATACTCTCCACCCCAATTAAAGTGTTAGTAGATTTTAGATAATGTGAAGCTGCTGTTTAGATGCTGTCCAGGCATGAAACCTTTACACAATACTTCCATGTGTAAATCTAATGATGGGAAATCTGTATCTAACCTTGACAATGTTAGTCCTTATTTACAGGCACTTGTGCTTTCAGGAAACACAGATAGGAGTATGGGACTCTGCATAACTGTGACTGTCACCAGTAAGAATTTGGTGGATATTTTCCACTTCACCAGTTTAACTCTATGAATCAAGGTTTCAAAAATTGTTCTGCTTTGATTCTGCTACTGCTCTAACAGCCTTGTAAAACAATGAAATAGTCTCCTGAAAGCTGTCGAGCATCTACGTTTAATTTCTGGTTCTTGAGGGGGAAATTTCCTTTGCTTTCCAAAATAAAGAAGCACAGAATGCTGACAGGCAGGTGTGTATCTAAACTGCAGGCATGTGTATGTCAGATGTTGGTAGTGGTCTCTTCTCAAAAGTGCAAAGCTCAGTACTGTTTAATACACCTTTCATCTTTTGAAGATCTGTGCTCTGATTTTTCAAGTTATGTACATTTTTAGCCACTTTGTGGCTTTCCCTAGCAAACACTTCTACAAATCATTTCCTGGAGCAGAACAAACTACTTGTGATGTATGCTGTAAAGCCCAGTTTTAAGTCATTTGTCACAGCTCCTGTAGAAGCCCTGTGGCAGAACTGCCGCAAGACATTATTGCTCAGCTGCTTCAGTTGAAGCATCATTCTTTCTCCTTGGTTCCCTCACCAGACTGAAGAGGGAACATTCCCTCATAAACTCTGCATTATTCAACAAGTTAACCCAAAGCACATAGGCAGTATCCTCCTATAGTCAGCAATTCTGATGTATTCTGAAAGCAGGGCAGCCTGGCTAAGCCAAATGAGAAAAGGGCCCAGTGATAACTGGACCGTGTGTTTAAAGGTTGAACGATAATCTTCACAAGCCAGATACAGATGGTACTGCTATTTGGCTTTCAAATCACTCATTTTCACACTTCTGAGTGTTTTGATTTATACCTCTAATTATTAAGTTTGAACTTAAAAAAATCTGAGCTTATAAAGAAATGGATGAGGAGTGTCTTATGTCACTGCTTTGATATAGATGTGCCTAAAATCTAAAATTTCTCACGTCTTACCAGGGATCATGGTCAAAAATCCAGTAAACTACTGGGAAAGTACTAAATATAAGAGTTCTGCTAGCACTAAAAGTGCTGTGATATGTATTTGTTTATATATATATATATATATGCTCTTTTCCAAAAGCAATTAAACCTTTCTATAATCTTTCTTTCTTTAAATATTTATGAGTGAATATGCATCATTTCCAATTAACTTCCCTGGGTTACAACGTTTACAGGAAAATGCTAATTGCAGCAATATCCACAGAAGTTTCATACACACATCACATTTTAATTTCAGACTGCAATTTTCTGCCACTATTTATTTGTTGCATATTTATTTTTTTACCAGCTGATTTTGAAAATGAGGAGTTGTTAGGTTCATATAAGTATTCAGAAATCTACAAGTGGACCTTGAACAAAAATATCTTAAAAATAAATAAAAAAAGAGTCATTAGTAGATAGTGAGGAATCAATGTATGCTTCTGGAGATAAACTTCACTGCCGACTATCTGCCTAGAGAGGAGTTTGTGCTACTTCCTAGGCAGAAATAGGTGTGTTTAGATTAGCCAAGTAGTGAGCTATCAGTGCAAACTATAAGTACAGATAACACAGCATCTCCATTCCCCAGTGAGGAAGAATTTACCTCTGTAGGATGGGGGAAGCATTATTTGATAGACTGGGATAAGTCTGATTATTTGTGTTAATAGCTGTTTCAACTGATGAAGAAACACATAATAAATAAGTATTAAATTCTGTTACATTAAAATCCTGAAGATGGAATTTAAGCACTGAGACAAACATGCAAGTTTCCACCTCTTAAAAAAAGCTCGCCAATCCAATGAGGAGGAGCTCCACGAATGTTGATTTATGTGTTGATTCTTCCATATTGATTCTATTAAAGTTCTATTTAACTGACTCCCAGACTTGGGCAATCTTATTAGATGACTAAAGAAACAAATTATTCTTGTTTTCACTTTCTCAGATGCATAGATTCCAAGAAAGTATCCAAATCAGACTTAAATAAAATACAAAAGTAGATCTAGTTTGGCAGACCAGAATTCCTAATTTTAAACAGTAAAATGATATATCGTTTGAAGATATAAAAAATAGGGAACTGTATGCTGGAATCATTCTTTTTGTACATTTTTAAATATACCATGAAAAACAACAGCTGTTCTGTACCACATTCTTCTCCCTTGAAAACAGAGGAATGGGATGTTGGAATGGGATGTTGGACCTCAGTTGGACGGGACCTCAAAAGATCGTCTGGTCTGATATTTCATGGGAAAGAGATCCCGGATGAGATCATCTAGCACTCTGACCAATCACATCTGGAAAACCTCCAGTGATGGGGACTCTACCGCTTCACTTGGGCAGGTTGTTCCAGTGAATGATTGCTCTTACTGTAAAAATTTTTTTTCTTACGTTCAGATGAAACTTCTCCCAGTACAATTTGTACTTGTTGCCCTTTGTCTTCTCCATGTGGCTCCTTGTGAAGAGAGAGCCTCCAACCTCTTTCTAGCTACCCCTTGTGCTTTCAGGAGGCTGCTCTTGACTAACTCCCAAGACACAAATGCTACTTTGCCTTCTATGGTTTCTTCCCATGGACTCTCTCACAACTACCCCCTGAGTGTACTGAAGTTGGCTCTTCTAAAATCCAGGGTCTTTGCTCTTACAATGGGTCTTCAGTGTGCTCAGCAGGATCTTAAAATCCACAATGTCGTGGTTGCTGTATCCAGGGCTACCATTTGTAGTTATGTTGTCAAGAAAGTCTTCTTGGTTTATGAGCAGTAAATCCAGCAATGCACTGTTCCTAGTCAGTATGTCCAGCACTGGTACCAGAAAGCAGCCCTCAGCACATTCCGGGAACCTGACGGACAACTTATGAACTGCTGTGGTATTTTACCAACAAATGTCCAGGTAATTGAAGTCAGTCACGAGGGCCAGGTTCTGTTGGCCCAAGACTTCATTTAGCAGCTGAAGTAAGGTTTTGCTGGCCTCATTATCCTCTTTGGGAGGTCAGTTACAGATACCTAAGATAAGATCCCCCTTGGTGGCAATCATTCTAATCTTGATCCAAAGGCATTCAACAGAACTTTCATAGTCTCCACCTCTATACAATCAAATTTCTCTTTTACATAAAGTGCAACTCCAGCTCCTCCTCTTCTCTTCCTATCTTTCCAAAAGAGTTTGTAGCCATTCATTGTGGTCTTCCAGTCATATGACTTTTCCCACCATGTTTCTCTGATTCCTATGACATCATAACTCTGAGTGGGCACAGAGCTCCAGTTCCTCCTGTCTGTTGCCCAGACTACATGTTGGTATAAATGCACTTAAGGTGGCTGGCCTTAACATTCTGGCATCTGGAAAGGGTTGGACAGCATTCTGCAATACTCTGCTAGGTGTGCTCATCCACCCCATTGCTTATGGATATACAGGTGTCACAGCTGTGGACCCTACCCCCAAGTTTGTTAGTTTAAAGCACAGTTCACTAAGCTAATCTGTTTGTGAAGGTTCTCCTGCCTCTTCTAGATAAGTGAATCCCACCTCTCCTCAATAGGCTGTATTCGTTGAAGAATGTCCCTTGATCATAGAAACCGAAGCCCTGGCATCAACACCAGCCACAAAGCCATGTATTGATCTGCATGATACAACAGCTTCTGCCTGCACCCTCATCCCCAACTGGCAAGACAGAGCAGAAGGTCCCTCGGGCACCTGTCCCTTTTTGTTGGGCCCTCAGAGGTCTGAAGTCCTGCTTGATCTGGCCCAGGTTTTACTTATATTGGTGCCCACATAGAAAAGAAGTAGAGGCTAGTAGTCTCTTATTTTAATCAGTTGTAGCAATCTCCCTCTGTGGCATCCTGGATCTCGGCTCCTGGAAAGCTGCAAACTTCCCTTGACTGTATATCAGGCCAGCAGATGGGTGCCTCTGCCTCTCAGCAGAGCTACCCACAACTAGCACTTGCCACTTTCTTTTTCAGCTTTTATTATGTGCTGCTGGTGCCGTTTTTCCCTGTGAATCTTGCTCATTGGTTTTAACCAGGGCAAAGGTTTCATATCTTTTGCCATTTGGTACTTATGAGGAAGGAGAGTGAAGTGATATCCTCCTCCCCCATGGCTCCTCCAAGGTGTTGTCTGTTTGCTGTTGACATGTGCCATAGACCCCTACTATTTCTCCTTGCAATCTTGAATAATTATCTGTTTCTGGTTCCCTCTCCCTAATACAGTGTAATCTGATTACTTCTTTCTGCAGCTTCTCCACCCACTGCTTGAGTCACACCACCAGAGCACACCTTGTGCAGGTGTATCTTCCAGCCTCCTCCACCCAGGAGGTGGGGGTGCAGTTTTTGCAGCCCTATAGCTGGACAGTAACTTCACTCTGTCTGGGTGGCCACCTCCACTCATCCCAGCTTAACCTGTCTAGGTAGCTGGTTCTCGTCAGCTGCAGAGACCATTGCCTGTTCCCTATCATCACACTTCGAACAATATCAAAACACTACCTAACAAACCCTTTAATCTCTGGAGACCTCAGGCTGCTGGGTAGACTTGCACAGCCACCAACTAGGTGAGTTGAACATTAAGGCTGCAGCCTAAGCCTACAGGTGAGCAGAGCAGGCTGTAGCCTGATAAGTGGCAGAGTGCGCAGCCCTTCCTGCACACCCTTCTGCATGAATTGCCATGAAGACTGCTCCCTCCTTGTTTTCACACCCTGTTTGCTGGTGCTCCCCATGGGCAGGTAACATGCAGCCTCCTGCTGTTTGAACTAGCCACAGGGACCGTTGGCACTGCCCAACTCTAAGTCACCCCTCTTGCAAGACCTCTTGGCTGACAGTTTGTCCCTACACACACACACAATCCAAGGGAGCCGGGGACCAGAAACCTCCTCAGACAGTCCCTGGGGACCTCACAAGCCTCACACTCTTCCCAGCACATGGGGAGTGACTGCTGCTGCTGTCACTGTCGCTGGCATCCGCTTTCTGCAACAAATATGTTTCAGTAATAGAATAATGTAAGCACTCAAAAAAAATCTGTAATTTCAGTTTTAAAAAGGGATGAGAAACCATCTACACTTACAGCATAATGGGGACATTCAGTAATATATGAAATGACAGGTTGTATAAAGCTATTTAATGTTTATATAAACAGAAACAAATTTGATTCACTTCCTGGCACATATCTGAGTAATGTGAAATCCCTAGATAATTGTATGAGTTTGTGTGAATGGGGACAACAAAGACCCTCATGAGACACTTTCAAGGCTAATCTAGAGAATTCCTATTCAAATGCACCCTCACCAATGGCTTTCCAGCTTATACACAGGTTTTGTGCACTGAGACACTAACTTGCTCATCAATTATCTACATAGAAAAAAAATCATTGAATGGTTTTTAAAATGTGATTATTAGAGTTACTGGAGCACCTAAAGTCTATAGACTTGTCTGAGGAACAGAATTACCTAGAATTTTCTTTAGAATTTCATGGAAAAGCTGAAAAGATATCTTCTGATAGAGTTTTCTTATCTTGCTTTTTGGAAATGTTTCATAATTTCAGTTAATAATTTGATAAAACAAAAAAAAATCTTAATGGAAAACACAGCAAAACAATACAAACCAACCAACCAACAAACCAAAACCAAAAAAGGAATATTTAAAATTTATTGAGTCAACAATTTGACACAGCTGATGGAAGAAACAAAACTTTTTTACTGGGAATTTGGTGATTTCTGCTTAGACAGAAAGTATGATAAAAGCATCTTCCAGGTCCCAGACCTCTTGGATTTCTCCTTGTGGTCTGGAGGCCAGGTGCCCACTAGAGCCGCTCTATCACTAACCTCTTTAACTAGACAGGGGAGAAAAGGTATAACGAAAAGCTTGTGGGTCGAGGTAAGGACAGGGAGAGATCACTCAGTAAGTATCATCATGGGCAAAACAGACTGAACTTAGAGAGGGAATTCATCTAATTTATTACCAAGCAAAACAGAGTAGGATAACAAGAAATAAACCCAAACCTTAAAACACCTCCCCCAACCCCTCCCTGCTTCCCAGGCCCAACTTCACTCCCCATTTCTCTCCCTCCTCCCCCCCAGCAGCACAGGGGGATGGGGGAATGGGGGTTGTGGTCAGTTCCTCACACGCTGTCTCTGCCGCTCCTTCCTCCTCAGGGGGAGGACTGCTCACACTCTGCCCCTGCTCCAGCCTGGGGGCCCTCCCACGGGAGACAGTCCTCCACCAACTGCTCCAACGGGAGTCCTTCCCACGGGCTGCAGTTCTTCACCAACTGCTCCAGCGTGGGTCCCTCCCACAGGGTGCAGACCTTCAGGAACAGACTGCTCCAGCGTGGGTCCCCCACGGGGTCACAAGTCCTGCCAGCAAACCTGCTCTGGCCTGGGCTCCTCTCTCCACGGGGCCACAAGTCCTGCCAGGAGCTTGCTCCAGCATGGGCTTCCCACGGGGTCACAGCCTCCTTCAGGTGCCTCCACCTGCTCCAACGTGGGGTCCTCCATGGGCTGCAGGTGGAATCTCTACACCCCCTCATCCTTCCTCCATGGGCTGCAGGGGGACAGCCTGCCTCACCATGGTCTTCACCACGGGCTGCAGGGGGATCTCTGCTCTGGTGCCTGGAGCACCTCCTCCCCCTCCTTCTGCACTGACCTTGGTGTCTGCAGAGTTTCTTACATCTTCTCACTCCTCTCTCCGGCTGCAAAAGCTCTCTTTAACATTTTTTTTTTTTCCCCTTCCTAAATATGTTCTCACAGAGGCGCTGATGGGCTTGGCCTTGGCCAGCGGTGGGTCCGTCTTGTATCCGGCTGGCATTGGCTCTATGGGACATGGGGGAAGCTTCTAGCAGCTTCTCGCATAAGCCACCCCTGTAGCTCCCCCACTACCAAAACCTTGCCATGCAAACCCTGTACACTCCTAAACTGTGTACAGATCATGTACTACCAAATCAGCTTCAGGGCTCTGAGTTGCCTCCTTTTTCCCAAAGGCTCGTTTACATGGGATAAACACAATGAAAAATATGGTTTTCTAGCCTGGATGCAAATCCCTGTCCTGAGCATAGGGAAATCTCACAAGATCCTTAACAACAGCCAGAATAACTTTTCTTGCTGTCTTTCCAAAGTCCTAGCAAGGGTCTATCACCACTGATGTCTCTGCCTTTGTTTCAAGCCCTTCCCTCCTCCTCACAATTTATTTTTTCTCTTTCTGTAGGGAGTTTAGTCAAGACTTACATTGACACAGATTTTCGAGTAGCAAGGAGAAACCTTTCTGGTTTATGCACTATTGGCATCACCCTTAACTTGCAGCATTCCCCTGGCAGCAACTTACTACTGCTCTGAAGACAGCAACAAGGAGGCAGATGGACCTTCCTCACCCCTACCACAGACTCAAGCATTCTCAGACTCTCCAAATGTGTGCACAGGAGAATAAACCAAAACCAGCAGAGGGAGCAGCAGAGAGATAGGTAACAAAAGAGTATGACCACAGAGAGCAGGTGTATGACAGACAATCACTTGTACATCTGTGCAAGGAAAAACCCTTGCAAGACCAGGATGTAAGCACTTCCGAAAAGGTCACCAAACTATTTCAGCCACTGAAATCTCTCCTATTATTGTTGACAAATAGAACAGTCTTACACTTTTGTAAAGAAGGCAAAGTCAGAATTGGTCATCTGGAGAGTCAGGAAAAAAAGAAATGTTCAGTTATACTACTGAATAAAGTAGCACAGGGCTATTTCTGTTTTCAGAGGTGAAAATTCATGAGATTTTTTCAAGTCCAGAATCATCAGAACCATTTTCAGAGGTGTTTGTCCTCATAAAGAAACATACACAGTAATACGTATTCTCAAAATGTGACTTGATAACACAGAATATTTTAACCTGATGACATTTTATGATCCTGTGATATTTGGCACCAGTCAAAGCCAGAGAAGATTGTTATGCTTTATTGTGTTCTGCATTGTTGGAAACAAAAGTAATGGAGTAGTAAAATGGAAAAATACTGATTTATTTACACAACATTTTTCTATTCAGGGTATACACAAATGACATAGTTTTTCAGATTCCGATCAGTTTAGGCAAACCTACAATCAACTAGGGACAGAAAGCTCAGAAGTTTCAATGTTTGGTAGATTTACTGAGCAAGAAAAAAGTAGAAACCTTGCTATTTATTTTGGACAAAATTGCATTTAGTTTTGTATTTTAAATTTAGGTTACTTCAGCAGCTCAGTATGGGAATAGGTTTGACTAACAATATGGTAGGGGATTTTTTGCTTTTTTCTCTTTTTTTTCTCTTTTTTTTTTTTTTTGGTACTGGAGTATAATCAGTTTGTATTTACCCTCTAGACCCATGTGTTTTTTAACTGCTTAAAAAAATCATTTTTTTCTAAGTACAGTGAGCTCACAAAATTGCAGGTTTGTTACTTTTAACCTCCTTCTAGAAAATAGATTTTTCTGCATAGGCAATAAAGCCTCGCTAGTATAGATGATACAGATGTTGAGAAAGAACCTAAAAATCCACAGGGTATGCATGGAGGCAACAGCTGCGGTCCCTAGGGTGCCAAGGTTGGGGCTAGTGACATAGTGAAATTGCAGTGGCAGCAGATTACTGGCTGTTACGGGAGGTTGGGGGGGAGAGTGGAAAGAAGAAAAAAAAGAAGAATGCCAAACATTTCCTTCACAAGCATCATTCCTTTCACTGAGCTGACAGAGTTCATGAAGGTAAAAAGCTGTCTTACCTAGACTAGGTTATGGTACCAGCATAAAGCACAGCAATGATGGCTGTACCTTAGGGTGCATGGCCCATGAGTCAGTGGTTTCTGCTGTGATATGCTGCCAAAATTTTAACAAGTTTCTTCAAGTGCTTTCCACCCTGCACCTGTAATACTCATGACGTTTTCTAGCTGAAATACACTGCTGGCCATACATATAATCTTATATGTTTTCACTCTTTTTCTTGGCTTCATTTTCCTTTCCGCACCCTCAGTACTACCATGCTGACCACTTCCCTGATCTTCAGCCCTCTTAGCTCACCACCCTGCCCCACCATCATGCTGGGTAATGCTATGAGAAGGTAGCATCACAAGGAAAAGGAAGGGATTATCTGTTTGCATTGATGAAATGTAACTAATTATTTTCCTAAAGTTCATGTGACTTGTTTTCAAAACTGAAAATAAAGTTACGTATTCATTTTGATAATGTTAATTTCTGAAATAAAATGTTACTATTGTTTCGATTGGGGGGGGGGGGCGGGGGGGGGGAAGTTTGACAGATTGTCCTGGTTTCAACAGGGATAGAATTAATTTTTTTTATAGCAGCTGGCGCAGTGCTGTGTTTTGGATTTAGGATGAGAATAATGTTGATAACACACTGATGTTTTAGCTGTTGCGAAGCAGTCAAGGACTTTTCAGCTTCTCACACTGCCCTGCCAATGAAAAGGCAGGGGGCACCCAAGAAGCTGGAAGAGGGGAAACAGCCAGTGCAGCTGGCCCCAACTGGCAGAAGGGATATTCCATACCATATGACGTCATGCTCTGTATATAATTGGGGAGTGGGTTGGGAGGCAGGACATCTTGGGTCTTGTGGAGCATCGACTGTGGGTGGTGAGAAACTGTCCTGTTCAACACTTGTTTAGTATATTATTATTGTTATTATTATTATTATTACTACTACTACTACTACTACTACTGCTACTACTATATGCCCTTTTTTTGTTTTGTCCTATGAAATTGTCTTTATCTCAGTCCATGAGGGGTTTTTTTTTCCCTTTTTTCATTTTCACTTCGTTCCCCCATCCCACTGGAATGGGGGAGTGAGTGAACAGCTGTGTGGTTATTTTAGCTGCCTGCTAGGTTAAACCACATCACAGATATATTTTGAAATTAATTGATACTGGTTGGCATGCTTACTGGTTAGAGGTGGTTTTTTTCAATTTTTAAGAATATACATTATTTTAATATTCAAAATAGGCTAGCATGTCAACCTAAATTTTCACAAAAAGCTTTGAACGACAAATTTTCTTTTTAAAAAATTTGCTATTGATTTCTTGAGACTTATGAAAGGTAATCTTTCCTTCTCCCTCTTCCCCTTCCATATGAAAAGAAAATAAATCCAGGATCTTTTATTCATAAATTAGAATCCTGGTTCTGTTAATGCACTTTCTGATAAATACACCAAAATTTGTACCCATCCCCTCTGCAAGTACCTAATCCTGCTGTAATTCCTGTCCAGAATCATCGGTGGAAAGTATGACAAACACAACCACCTCACTGATACTTCATGTACCTAGAAATTTTTAAAGGAAAAATTCAGCATCTTGTATGCTTGTTTCAAATAGTTGTATTCAGAAAAATGAGACTTTAGTAATAATTTTAACAATGTTACTGAGGTTTGCTGCACAATCTAAGTAATCATTATGTAGGTTAATTTACTCAGAGGCATAAAAACTTTCTTTGTACAGATAATACCTCTTTCAGATTTTCAGATTGCATAGGTCTCCAGAGTTGCAAAGAAGACAAAGATTTTCTGTGATTTTGGTATCTCGTGCCTTTCATTTTTTGAAAAACAGCTATCAGTGAAGAACTACTGAAAATACTTTTTTTCCTCTGTTATTTAATAATGTGAAAAAATGCACCGTTTTGTGGATACAGTTAAAAAATCCATAAAGTTAATAAAATTTGACTTCAAACTCCTGCTTGGTTTTACTGGTACTAGCACATCGATATTACTATGCTAGCACACAGACAAGCCTGATGCGAAAGAAACTAACTGAATCAAAATAATTGAGAGAATTATTATTCACACATTCACTTTACTGCCACATCATTTATAACTTACTGAATTTGTACAGAACAAAGGAAAGAATAAATCCAGGCATTGTAGTGATCCATGGGAGCTGTAACAATGTTCAGGACAACTGCTCAGCCCATGATATCTGCCCGCTTCACAGAAGGGCAGGAGAGAGAGTGGTGTGCTCACTGGCTGTGTGGATTTTGCACACTAAGGAATCTAGGGCAGGTTTGCAGCAATTTGTGCTCTGAGTGGTGGCAAGCACTTTCAGTGCAGTCTGTTATTATGTCAAAGCAAAAGCACAGTGTATTGGGTCTGGCTGAGCTGGAGTTAATTTTCCCCTCAGCAGCCCCCACAGTGCTGTGCTGTGTGTTGGTAGCCAGCAAGGTGTTGGTAGCACACCAGCGTTTTGGCTGCTGCTGAGCAGTGCTGGCACACAGCAAGGCTGTCTCTCCAACATCCCCCTCACCAGTGGGCTGGGGGTGGGCAAGGTCTTGGAGGGGACACAGCCAGGGAACCCAACCCAAACTGGCTACAGGGATATTCCATACCATATGACCTCTGCTCAGCAATAAAAGCTGAGAGAAAGGAGGGGGAAAGGGAGGACATTCGTTATTTATGACATTTGTCTTCTGGAGCAACTGCTATGTGTACTGCAGCCCTGCTTCCCGGGAAGTGGCTGGACATGGCCTGCTGATGGGAAGTAGTGAATAATCTTTTGCTTTCCCTTTGCTTCCACACATGACCTTTGCTTTTACTTCATTAAACTCTCTTTATCTTGACCCACAATTTTTTTTCATCTTATTTTTCTCCCTTCCCTGCCCTGCTGAGGAGGGGAGGGATAGAGCAGCTTGGTGGGCACCTGGCATCCAGCCAAGGTCAACCCACCACACACAGTTTCAGACTTTTGACCTAGTCGTGCATTTTGATTGACACTTAATTCAAAAGACTTAGTCATCCAGGCAGGAAGAATTTGCAGAAAGCAATTACACAGACAGTAACTGATGTCCAGATGATCTCTTCTTACTGGATGTTCCTCCAGAATCTTACCTAATAACAAGGATGCTTCATGTCCAGTTTACATTATAAAAACCTAAGATGTACATCTGCAGGTATGCAATTGCTTTTATGATTGTAACACTCTGTAGATATTCTCTATCAAATCTTGTTTCCTAAGTATTTCTTTTTTTTTTGTCTCAGGTGGTTTTGTAGTTTATGATAAACTTTGTATTGCCATAGGAAAACTGATTCTGAGTTAAATCCTAATGTGATATGTCTACTTTATACTATACTTTTGAAAGTGTATCAATTTTCAAAACGTGATTACTGTGCTTTAGAAGGTACTCTGTGGAATATGTGAATTCAGTATCTGTCTTGTTCTGCAAAGTATTTAGCTGAAAGAGATAAATGTAAGAAATGTTAGTAGAATTCCAGTATTTCTGGTATTAAAAAAGTGTGAGCATACTGGTCTGAGTGGATGTCCAGTATTCAGAATAATTTTCTTTTGGATTAGTCATCTACAAAAAAAGCCTACTTCCAAAAGCAAACAACCGCCTTGGTTTCCATACTCAAAACCCCCATGTCTGTCCACGCTGTGCAAGTTATTTTGCATGATTGCTTCTTCACAACAACTTCTTCAGACTTTCCACTTCTAATCAAGCTGCAACTGAGTGGGTAGCCTGTGCAATCCCTGAGAAAATCCTCCCCAGAACAGTTTAGAAGAAACTTTTCAAATAGTCTTGTTGATAAACAGAGACTGATTTTCTTGATTAAAGAGTCTGGTATCTCTTTTGCTGGCCTTCCATTGGATTCAGGAGTGATTAGTATCTGTAAGATTTTTTTTTTTTATTTTTTTTTTTTTTAAATTGGTTGGACAGCCCAAGCTGCTACAGAACTTGTTTTGCTTTCAGCCTAAACATTTCTACTATCCACTTATCTAATATGGGCTGGTATTTTGAGCCAGGGTTACTTTACATGATGGTGTTACCAAAACTCACATTAATTTACAAGCTTCCTTTTAGGAAGCTTGCCAGAAAAACTGTTAAAATGTTGGTAAGAATATTCAAGACAGTGGAAGATTTTGATAGACACAGTTATGGATGAATTTTCAGGCAAAGAAATATGGAAAGATTTTTGCACTTGTAATAGTCATTCACACTCACTACTAAACTATACATCATTTGAGCCTTTTCAGTGCAGGAAAGTATTTTATGTAACAACAGACATCACAGTGCTCACGTTAATGTAATAATTTCATTGGCAAAAAAATTGCAAACATTTGGACAAGCTTTAAGAGATGGAGCTCGGGAAGTTATTAAAGCTTTTGTTAACTGGTCAGTGTAGTGAGCACGTTGCTAATTAATGCTGTTGTATCCAGATTAAGCAAAAGCCTTCAGCAATTTGTGCTAAGAATGTGAGAAATCCCAGAAATTTTTTAGACTCTTGCAATTAAGCACATTTATGCAGTTTGGTGGAGTGGGTCATTACAGACAACTCTAGAAATACAATGTGTCCTCTTATAAAAAATATTATTAAAAGAGGTGTGGATGAATGTTTGTCAACAGCTATTGTTGCAGAGATTGTAATAAAAGTATGTGCACAAAGTGTATTATATTCTATAATGAGAAATATCTGACACAGACTATTATAAAAACCCTTTCTGAGCTTTGGTTGCTATGTACTAAAAATATGTAAGGGGGCTCATTGCTGCTTGTCAAAAATCCATAATGGAGTCTGCATGCATCCAGCCTAACTATACATCAAAGAACGCTCTGATGTTGTACTAAGCTGCTAAGTAGCCACCCTTGCTAAACTCACATGGACACACTGCCAAGGAAGATGAATTTTTCTAAGCTTCCAAACAAAACAGTGGGAATTTGAAGAGACTTTGTTGTTTTCATTATTTCCTTATTTACACCAGAGGCATACCTCATATCCTGTGCTACAGGATACTCAGAGTGCATTTCTGATCTTTATTACATTTAAATTCAGAATAACTTGGGTTGCTGAGGCACAGAAAAATATTCTGGTGTAATATTGATACCAACATGGCCTTTCTTACACAGAACAAACCTACAGCTTGGATACTCAACCTGAGGCACAAGGGAAATGCATTGAAATGCTCCAACCCTGCACAATTAGAGAGAAAAAAAAGAACCCCGCAAGGAGAACACTGCACAAGAACACCTGTAAAATGTTACATGTTCAGGGTTTTTTTGGCTACATTCCAAGAACTAACACATATCAATCTGAAATGTAAAAAGAAACAGAGTAAAAGGCAGTAAACATCTGTACAAAAGCATCTTAGAAAAAATATTTTAATATGATACATGATTTTGGCCACTGTTTGTGGCAATGATTTTTTGTTTATACTTTATAGATATGTTCTTGGATTTCTACTCATGTTCATCTTCTTGTTTGTACCACCAACACAAGTTTCAGTTGTGAAACTTTGAAAAATTAAAAGTCTAGATAAGAAAACACTATAAATATTCAAATAACAGAGCCCTCAGAATGAGTTAAAAAACACAAAGAAATTAGTTGTAAACAGTGACATTGTCTTTTTTGTGTTTGAGATTCTGTTTCGACTTTTGAAATTACACAAAACTGCCTGATGTCACCTACGTAATCTAACACTGTGGAGTGTCATTTAGCATATTTAATTCCTATTAAAATCAACATAATTCTGAGCCCTCAAGAAATTCATAAGTTGTCCAAGATTCTGAAAGATCAAATTTTGCCAGAAACTGGCTTCCCAGAGAACTGTAATTTACCCAACTAAATATGAACTTACGTATCTATGTACCTAAATATATACATGTACTTACATACATATATAATTACAGAAAGGCATTTGGAGTTAACGGCAAAAAGACAGGTTTTCAGCAAGATATCATGCTTATAAACCTGAAGTATTTATCAAAGACTGTAAAAGAGCCAAAACTAGGACTTCTGTTTTGTCTGCTTTGGCACCATTTGGGTTGAAAGGTCATTTCTGTACAAAATAAAAAGGAATTTGTAGCTGGGGCTATTCCTATGCTGGCTGGGACCAGAGCCAGCAGGATGTGGAATGACTGAAAAAAAGCCTTTGTTCCTGTGTGAGATCAGAGTCCTTGTCAGAATGAGAAAATATGGAATTGTCATTCTCAGTGTAGACATGTAAGATTTCCCATTCTTTCAGTCTTTACTGATAGACTAATTGAGTAATGTTTCTGCTTCCTTCATCAGAGGAAATGAATGTTTGTTTACAGATAAGAACGTAGTATTTTCTGTTTCAATTATATATTCCAAATTCTTCTACAGTGCATCTGCACTTCATTAGCAGGAGTAGAACCATAGTATTTGTGAATTCAATCCTCATTTCAAAGACTGTGCTTACAACAGTGATTTATTTACTTCCCTTAATGTTTTCTTTAAACAGGGAATTGTATTTGTCAGATTTACAACATTTGTTTCTGTGTTTAGTCTGTGACGCAAAGAGTCAAAGATCTTCTTGGAGGGTGGAGATGACACATTTTGATTTATAACCCTAGTAGTAACAAACTACACAGATACAGATATCAACATTTGAGCCACGTGTTAAGGAAGATGTCCCTTCTGTTTTGTGACATGTAACTCACTGATTTTAACAATTTAAAATTGTTGTTGGTCCAGCATTTAAATCTTCCCTTCTTAATGTGTTTTCATAGCAGAAACAGTACTATAGGTTTGGAAAACAAAGGAAGGTTTCGTGTACTATTATATAAAGTTATCAGAAACAGGGGACACATTCAACTTCCCACAAACATGAAATCCTCCTTAAAGCACACTCATTAAAGATTATACCAGCTATTATTTATTATTTAACATTTGTAGGAGCTCAAAACATATTTAGTGATAATGACTTTTTCCCTAGAAGATACTTTATCTTATCCAAGAATGGGATCATTTAGGACAAAGAAAAAAAAAAAAAAGTATACTATATAGTCCTTTAAGGATTTAGAGACTCACTTTAACCTTTAAAATTTTTTATTATTTATGCATTAGTGCATCTTTCTAAAGGTTATAAACAAGATAGAGTCATACACATTACCAAGGGACTGTCCCAATATGATGCTCTTTACCTCTTTTCTATCGACCATGAAATTTACATGAATTTAATTATATATTTCAAATAGTCTATTTTTTTTCCATTACAATAAGAAGTTCAGAAGTCAATTTCTGGTTTTTCATTTTCTGCTTTTTTGCATTTATAATAAGGCAGAGAAATTACTGAATGTGGAAAAAAAACATAAGATAGTTAATAACAAGCCTCTGCACATTCTTTGTCAATTTTAGTATAATTAATGCTTTCCACATGTTGAAATATATCTGTGTTCTTACTTCGCAGAAAGTCTTCTTGAGAGTTACAGCAAGATTATAGTAAACAGAGCTGATACACCAGAAGATAAAACAACCACTGCAGCATATGTAAATTTTATGATGCAGTTTGCTGTTGCATTGTGTATAACTCCACTGCATCTTTACTTTGCAACTAGTTTATTGTGTTGTAAAATTTAATAGTTTGATCACTTATTAGTATAGATAGGAAAAGGCATCTCAGAATACGTTGAACCTTGGAACTGCAGGTTGCTTTAGAGGTAGGAGCAAACTTCCAGATAGCTTTTTTGACTCATGGGCTTTGATGAAGTACCATGAAACTGATTTCTCCTACATTCAATTTCAAGATACAGAAAAGATTCTAGGAGACAAATGGTAGGAGGATTTTTTCTTGCTATGGGAAAGCAGTTTGGGTCAATATCAGCAGGGAGAGTGAGACACATCAATCTGTTCTACAGACATCCATTAGAAAATTCCTGCTTTTGTTTAGTCCACCAGATTTCCCTCATTTTATCTTAGATTTTCTATGAGATTGTTCATTTGTTTGTTAAAGAACCACAACCTTCACAGTGCCACTATCCTAAAGGTCATATAGATGATAGGTTTCTTTGTACAAAATACTAATTTGGATTCACATGTTAGTGCAGTTGCTGATTATCCTGTTGTAATCCCCTGATACTGTGTTTAACACTCTCATAATCCCTCCAAGAGGCACTCTTAGGTCAGATAAAGGAGCAGAGCTGTCCTCAGTAGTGTGTTTCATAACCTTGCCATATTCCTTGGAAAAAGCGCAAAATCAGGTTATTCACTGTTTCTAAAAGCCATAGACTGCCATGGGGATCCTAAGCAAAAAGTCACTGTTGAAAATATAAATACTTAAATACTTGAAGGGCTATGTGATTAATAAAGCAAGTATCATTCTTTAGAATTTCTAGAATAGTATAGGGACCAATGTTGAGTAGCTATGATTGAATACCTTTGCTATTAAACTCAGAAGAAGATTAAACTGCTTAGCACTTTATAGAACCTGGGAAAGAGAATGATCAAGAGCTGAATATCTGCATTTTTCCTAAGGCTTTCTAGCAAAAGCATTCCTTTGAGAACATACTCTGCTATCCTGCTGCAAATTCAAATATCTCACCAAAAGCAATAGACTTATTCTGAGTCTATATTGGTACTTTACTGTGTCTAAGTAATTCCTCTCAACCCATCTTTCCATATATTCATATCCTTCTATGCTTCTCCAAGGCTAGAGCAAGATACTTGGGGATTGTTCTTCCACGTACACTGTTAGCCACTTTTTCTTCACATTGTTGAATTTTGGCACTGAGAAACAAAATATCCACTGATCCATTCACAAAGGCTGTTAGCAGGACATTAATTTTTTTAGCTTTGGCCAGGACTCCTGGATTAATACCAGTATCGTTTAGAATGACAGCCATAGCCTTCATTGCCATATTACTCCATTTCCTGACTCAAAGCATAGTGTCTGGTAACTATCAAAGATTTCTTTTGAAGTCTTGCACAAATATACATCTGATGAGCACAGCAGCAAGGACTGTCAGGAGTTGATTTATTTTTTTCTGCATTTTTCCTGACAGATAGCCAGACTTATCCAGACCACAATGGGGAGGACTACAACAGAAGTTCTGGTCTCCTAAATCCAGTTCGCAGCTATCATGGACATAAGAGAAATTGTATTCAAAGTCCAAAACTGGTAAGTAATTTCACTGCCCTTAAGCCTCCCTTCTTTCAGGAATCCTTCCTTTTTCATTCTGCACTCTTAGATGGTATAGATAAGATGTTTGGGGGTTTTGTACACTAATGATCCTCTGTGTGGAATAACCACCATCCTCAATTCCTGATCGTAGTACAATGACAACAGTGATACCACATCTAACATGTTTTATTGATGAAGACATAAATCTGGGGAAATGGAAGATGAAGCTTTAGGTGTTAAGCAACCTGTTAATCAAAATATTTCCAGAGAGCTAGTAATGCTATTGCTAAGTATATGGTTATGGTCATTAATATTATTTAGCTACAGATGCCTTTTAAATTGACTGTCTCTGTGAATGTTGGTTATTTTCACAGATGAGGAAATTACTTATTCCCACAGTTTGGGGTCTTGATGGTCTTTGCCTGCAACTTCAGTAGAAAATTAAGGAGGGAACGTAGCTCACTGTGTACAAAGTCTCTCATCATCCCACTACACTACACTGATCCAAAGTAGGGCAGGACGCGATATGAATATTATAAAGAAGTAAATATTGTTTTGGGTTTTTTTCTACATTTGAGTTTCAACTTTTTGCTTCTTACCAGTCCATGCACTTCAGTTCATCTGCTTTGTTACTCTGCTCTAGAAATATTATGTTCACATCCTGAAGTTAGATGTATGGAAGAACTTACTATTATTGTCAAAGCTTATTGATTTCTAAAGGACTTGCTTCTGATCTTTCTTTTGTCCTCAAAATATTTCTCTGATCCTTTAGTCTGTCCTCACTGCAGTTATTTGATAACTTCAAATTATTTAGGGACCAATTTAGATCAAAGCTCAGAAGTGTTAGAAAGAAAAAGAAGCCTACCAAGTTTGTGTGTTACAGGCAAACTTTCTCTTTAAATATTTTAACTAGTGAACACCCTTCCCAAGGAGCATTGTGTCTTTAAGAAGTACATTCTCCTTCTCCTTTAATACTTGTGATTTTTTTGCACATTGTCAGCCACAGCCCTGGCTAATAAGCTCTTATTTCTGAGATGGTCATTGAAAGATTCAGCGTTGTTTTATCCCATGAAAAATGTATAAGCCAAGTTCTTTCTTACCAAATAAAGAGAAAGCAGAGATGTATCTATTGGTATCAGTAACACTCTTGAGCCCTGGAATATATATATATTTTATTAAGCTGAAACATACAGGTTTATAGAAAAAAAAAACTTATGCAAATAATTCTTCAGTGCTACAAAACATTTTGTCAGGGAAAATCTTTTAGAAAGCAATTAGTCACTTTTGTTAAAATGGAAACTGAGGAAAAATCTGTTTCTAGGCAAAGTGAGACTTCTTGGGACAATCTCAATGTTTTTAATTGAAAATAGCTAAGTTTACAGAATCTAACTCTGTAAGTGTGAAATCCTTTAATTACCAGAAAGGAAGCAGTCGGTAACTCAGATTATCTAAGATGCAATGTGATACACAGGTATGCTAAAGCAGTTCAAGCTATCTTGATTTATAAAAGCTCCTGAGGTGGCTGGAATAAGCTCCAGTAACTTTGAAGACAAGCAGAATTTTATGTTATCTCATCTAGGCTTGCCCACGCTGAAAAGTCTGCGCATTTACTTCCGATCCTTTCTTTCTCTGCTATTTCTGCGCTAACTGTAGTTTTTGTAGTAGGTCCTCAGTACAAGAAAGACATGGAGCTGTTGGAGAGAGTCCAGAGGAGGGCCATGAAGATGATCAGAGGGCTGGAGCACCTCTCCTATGAGGACAGGCTGAGAGAGTTGGGGTTGTTCAGCCTGGAGAAGAGAAGGCTCCAGGGAGACCTTATTGTCGCCTTTCAATACTTAAAGGAGTCTTATAAGAAAGGTGTGGATAGACTTTCTAGTAGGGCCTGTCGTGATAGGACAAGGAATAATGGTTTTAAATTAAAAGAGAGTAGAATCAGACTACATATATGCAAGAAATTTTTTACAATGCGGATGGTGAAACACTGGAACATGTTGCCCAGAGAGGTGGTAGATGCCCCATCCCTGGAAATACTCAAGGTCAAGTTGGATGGGGCTCTGAGAAACCTGATCTAGTTGAAGATGTCCCTGCTTATTGAAGGGGGGTAGGACCAGAAGACCTTTAAAGGTCCCTTCCAACTCAAACTATTCTATGATTCTGAGATCAGACTTGGCTCACTCCCAGTGCCCATCATGCGCCAAGCACCAGAGATTGGTTTCAAAAGGTTTCAAACATGCTATCAGGGAAAACAAATGGGGAAGATGTAGCCTTAAAACCACCTTCCTCATCATTGTGAAGGAGCAATAAATGAAACAACTAATTTTTAATTTGCAATGGAGTAGAAAAACAATGATATGGAATCTATGAAGGTAAGTAGTTTTTTGCAAAAGAAAAAGATCCTTAAACACAAGACATATAAAGCTCAGTGCTACAGCTGTTAGACCTAATCAAAATAGATAAACATGCAGGAGTCTGAAAGACAATGAAGTAGTATGACCATCTTCTCTTATGCAGGAAGCTTCAATCAATCATATCTAAGGTGACACTTTAATTTTCAGTTAAGGAAAAAAGTCATTCAAAAGAGACTTCTGTGGGGTTTACTTTTGATTTTTTTTACGGTTCATCTACAGCTTTATAATTGATGCAAACATTTTATTCTGGAAACCCTGGGAATTCCCAAGGAAATTCGTCTGGGAATTCTGGAATCCACAAGAAGAAACATAGACATAAAAATAAATTTTGAACCTTGAATAATTTAAATTGGACTTTAATGTGGCCACATATTTTTGGGATATTGCCAGGTATTTGTTCCAATATTTCAGTGAAGGCAGCTGCCTATCTGCAGAAAACACCAGCTTGTAGGCAGGACTCACCTTGCAGGCAAGTTCTGCGCTGAATGAAAACATGTTAAACTTCAAGGAAAATATCCCCTCCGCTCCCATGAGGCTGGTACTAAGGGACATACCTTCTGCCACCGCAGGCTCCGTCATAATGACAGGTCCTTCCCTGAGCTGGTTACCTGCCATTCAAAACTAGGCAGACCCCTGTGTAATATATACATATACACTAACAATACACACACACACACACACACACACATACTATAATATAGTATAGTATACCATACTATACCATACCATACCATTGCATTACATTATCAAATCATATTATCATATCATATCATATCATATCATATCATATCTAGAGAAATATAAAAGTATGGACAGGAATCTAGAAACCCATCAAAGTGGGGAAGAAGAGCATAACAGAGTAGGAGTTGACAGGGAGATGGGTTGCATCTCTTTATCCATTGAGAACTGCAGAGTTACCATGGTGCCATCTTCAGGGAGATAACATAGTTTTTTTGACTTATTTTTGTCAGTGAGAGATATGGCAGCCTGCACTAGGCTTTTTTTTCCCCCTTCCCCACAGCATTCTGCTTACAATAAAGCTGTCATCAGAATTTGCAAAGCAACCCAGAGCAGCAGTTTAAACTTTATTCCCAGCCAGACGATTTATATTGCAAAGCTGTGTCTGCCTGTATTTATAACTCATACAAAAGCAAAAATAAGTGAATAAAAAAATATAACCAGTATTATGCTTTGATTCCATGTTTTTATAAATACTTGAATACAGTCTTAGATGTTTATATAGGAAGCAAAAAGGCAGTAAACATCCTCCATTTAAATAAAAAAACACCAACAACATAAATTATAATTTTTGAAATAAGATTACTTGAGCATAAGATATCCATGAAGCAATAAAATCAGTGGTATATATTGGGCTGAATCTTTTCCAATATTTTAAAAATAAAAGAAGAAAGTATCAATAAAAAAGCTGTGTTTCTCTGCTAAGAGGGCTATTTTCCCATCTTTTTCTGCCAAACTGGTACAAAATGATACCTCTTTGGTATGCAATGAAGCATTCTAGAATATGTAGAATATAGAGAGACTACATAACCTTTATACTATCTATGTTGTCTCTTCTGCTCTTCTCTTTTTTTTAAATGAAGATGGAAAGAAGATTAATCCTATTGAAACAATGCACGAAGGTTCAAACCTTGAACAAGATCTCAGTATAACCTAATATTAGTGGTCTGTCAGTAGATTTATAGCAAGAATTAATTTATTTTGAAAAAAAAAATACTACAGCTATGAGAATCTACAAATGGTTTTGAGTCAATATGTGTCAAACACACATAGCAAACAAGAATGAGATGAAAGTCAGTAAGCTTCTGAGACTAGTCATATGCACAGCTTTCAGGTATAAATTTGTTAGTAAGAAAGAAGTGCTAGGTGCTGTAGTTTTTTCTTCCATGGTGAAAGAAGATTCTAAACGTAAGGAATTTCCCAATTTTTTTGAGGGGAGAATTCATCTGCGAGTGAGATTAGAAAGCTGAGTGACATTGAAATGCAAGTTTTTCAGTTTACAAGAATGGACCCTGGAAGCAATAACACTTACAGTATCCTTCCGAAAATCCAGAAGAAGATTTATTCAATTAAGAAGTGATAGAACCAGAGATGTTTTCTGAACTCTGATTTTGTAAAAAAAAAAAAAAAAAAAAAAAAAAAAAAAGTGAATCCTCAGCTATACTGTCGGTTTGGAGGGTCTAAAATCCTGCAGAGGGTTAGCGAAATGCCTGTTGATAAGGACTGATGGAGTCCTTGTCCTGGCGCTACCACCAAACTGCTGTCTGGCTCTAGTCAAGCTGTCTGACCTCCGTGTGTGCAAAAACACTTATTTTGTCCTTCTAGGTACTAAGTTTTCCCAGGTGGGGATTACCCTATACAAAGAGTTAGTATAAAGGTTCAGCTCTGTCTGAGGTGAAGCAGTAGATCATTCTGTAATGCAATGTTTATCATTACTAACAATAGAGAACATTTTTCCAGACAGCTCATTCTCTGTCAGTCCAAAAGATGCAGAAATGTGCTTCTGGAGGAAAGGACAGGTAGGGTAGAGAGAGGAGGCATATGCACAGACTGCAAGGGCCTGTGACCAGCAGCCTGTCTTGATATTTTATAAGCTTCTCTGTTACAGCTACAGAACTGTTCTTAGTAGCTTAATGAGAACATTTCTGCTTGTTAAAGCTAGCTATCACTATTGGTGATTTTGCAATTATTCAAGCACCATATATCTTGAAAAAACAGATGTCACTGGGTTCGTTATAATGGGAAATATACTTCCAGTCTATTAAGTTTCATGTTACTGAAAGGATATTTCAGTGCAGTCATATCAAACTTACTACGTCTGCTCCACACAACCACCTGTCAGCATTTTTTACTTACATACAGTACTTAGAACTTAATTCAAACACGGGTCCCATTTTACCAATCTCCATTTCCATGCATGTCTTATAAGTGTCACGCTGCTTCAGTACTTTTCAGTTCAGTCTGCAGGGTTATTCATGAAAAAAAGAAAAAAAAAAAAAGAAAAAAAATTAAAAAAAAGAGCAGAATTAATTTTGAATGAGTAACAGTTTACTTCAATGCTTGCCTCTTCTGAATTAAAACACTCTACAGAACTAACACACATAATTTCCCAAACCATTCTTTGTTGGTACTTGGACTGTGTTTTCAGTCAAAAGACTTTTCTGAGAATGCATGCAGTCATCAACATATTCTGCTTCACAGCCTGGTATCAATCTCCAACCTTTACAGGCTTTTGTTAAGAATAAGAAAAAAACCCACATGACTTGTACAGGGGAAAACTGAATAAAATCATTACTGATATACAAACCTGGGAAAAAAAGAATGTAAAACATTCCTTATGATTATATGATTTAACTTCAAAGAATGTCCTTTATTCCCTACAGTTACCAAGTCAAGCTTCTTCCAAAAATGTTTCACAGAGACTTCCAGAGTTGTATTCTTGTCTCCTACATCGGGCCTTCCCCAAGGTGATATGGTAAGAAATATCTCATTGTTCTGCCAGGGTTTCTTCTGAGTGTAAGTTAACTGCTGGGTCTTCTTGTGTTGCTGTATTGGGTTACGTGGCAAGGTTTTGGTAGCAGGAGTGGGACTGGGGGGTGTCTGCTGGGGTGGCTTCTATTAGAATACACCAGAAGCTGCCTCTATGTCTGACAGTCAATGTCAGCTAGCTCCAAGACAGACCAAAGCTGATCAAAGCTGAGCTAATCAGTGACATTGCTATATGTGACATTGGTAAATATGTGATAACATATTTAAGAAAGGGTAAAAAACTTTGTGCAGCAGCAACTGAAAAAGAGTGAGAAAATGTAGGTGAAGCAATTATGCAGACACGTAAGACATTGAAGAAGGAGGGAGAGGAGGTGCTCCAGGTGCCAGAGCAGAGATTCCTCTGCAGCCCGTGGAGTCCACAGTGGAGTAGATACCCACCCTGCAGACCATGGAGGACTCCACGTCAAGCAGGTGCCCTGAAAGAAGATGAAGCCCATGAAGAGCCCATGCTAGACAGGCTTCTGGAAGAAACTGCGGCCCTGTGGAGTGAAGTCCATGCACGAGCAATTTTTCTGACAGGACCTATGATCCATAGAAGGGTGCTGGAGCAGTTATTGAAGAACTGCAGCCTGTGGGAAGGACCAATGGATAAGTTCATGAAGGACTGTCACCCATGGGTGAGACCACATGCTGGAGCAGGGGAACAGCATGAGGAGGAGGGAGCAGCAGAGACAACACATAATTAACTAACTACAAACCCCAGTCCCTGTCCCCTGCGCTACTTGGGGTAAGGAGGAGAAATAAGGAGTGAAATTGTGCCTGGGAAGAAGGGAGGGGTGGGGGTATGAAGGTGGTTTTAGATTTGTTTTTATTTCTCATTATCCTACTGTTATTTGACCTGCAATAAACTGATTAATTTCCCAAGTTGAGTCTGTTTTGCCTGTGATGGTCATTGCTGAGTGATCCCCTATCCTTATCTTGACCCATGAGATTTTTGTTGTATTTTCTCCCTGTCCTTTTGGTGAGGGGGAGCAAGAAAGCAGCTTGGTGGCCACCTGGTAATCAGCCAAGGTCAATGCACCAACAATTGCACAGTCCAGTGTTTAGGTCACTGAACTCTTGTCTTAATATCTATTGGTTGGCTGCTAGAGCTTCACCACTGCAATGTGAAAGAACCTCAAAATTCCTGTTCTGGCTGGGTGGATTTAATCTGAACTTAACATAAGCTGACTCTAAATAATAAATCTTTGGGTTTGGGTTGGTTTGGTTTGGGGGGTTTTTTGACCAGTAGGCAGCTGCAGAGAGGCTAAGTATAGAAGAAACTCAGTACAAAATTATTTTCTATAACTTCAGAAATATTAATATATAGACTAATAAATGGGAATAATGAGACTGAAATCTGATGTGTTGTCAAAACAAACACCGTTGGCAATGGCAGGATATTTGGATGTGGCTTATTGCCACTGAATCAACTTGATGTGTAATCAGGCACATCTGGGACATCAAACATTACGGAGTGATTTTCTGGAGGAGACATTTGTCATAGCTCCACTTGGTTAAAAGGTGGTTTGGGCCTTCAAATGTTTTACTCACATCTGAGAAGGTCCTGTTATGAGCAAGCAAAGCTCTTATGAGTGTCTATGCAAGGGACACAGTCTGACTGACATAGTCAGCTCTGGGAGAAAAGTGCCTTCCAGGATACAAAAAAAAATATAGAGCAAAGATGTCTATCAAGTGCACCCTCAGTAAGTTTGCAGATCAACACTGAGTTGTGTGGTAGTGTTGATCTGCTCAAGGGTAGGAAGGCTCTACAGAGGGATCTGGACAGGCTGGATCGATGGGCCAATGCCAACTGTATGAGGTTCAACAAGGCTCAGTGCTGGGTCCTGCATTTGGGTCACAACAACCCTGTGCAGCGCTACAGGCTTGGGGAAGAGTGGATGGAAAGCTGCCCAGCAGAAAAGGACCTGGGGGTGTTGGTCAATAGCCAAGTGAATATGAGCCAGCAGCGTGCCCAGTTGTCCAAGAAGGCCAACAGCATCCTGGCTTGTATCAGAAATAGTGAGGCCAGCAGGACTGGGGCAGTGATCATCCCCCTGTACTCTGCACGGGTGAGGCCACACCTCGAATACTGTGTTCAGTTCTGGGCCCCTCACTACAAGACATTGAGCGTGTCTAAAGGAGGGCAATGAAGCTGGTGAAGGGGCTAGAGCACGAGTCTTAAGAGGAGTGCCTGAGGGAACTGGGGTTGTTTAGCCTGGAGAAGAGGAGGCTGAGGGGAGACCTTATTGCTCTCTACAACTACCTGAAAGGAGGTTGTAGCCAGATGGGTGTCGGTCTCTTCTCCCAAGTAACAAGTGATAGAAGAGGAAATGATTCCAGGATGCACCAGGGGAAGTTTAGATTGGATATTAGGAAAAATTTCTTCACCAGAAGGGTTGTCAAGCATTGGAACAGGCTGCCCTTGGAAGTGGTTGAGTCACCATCCCTGGAGGTATTTAAAAGATGTGTAGATGTGAGGTTTAGGGACATGCTTTAGTGGTTGGACTTGGCAGTGCTAGGTTAGTGATTGGACTCAATGATCTTAAAGGTCTTTTCCAACCAAAATGATTCTATGATTTATTTTTACTACCTGTGTGAACCAGAAGCACAACAATCCATGAACCTTATCTTACCAAATTCTTAATGGGTGTTTGTTTACTGTTGTCTTTGTGCAAACTGTTAAAAGCCTTTGATTAAAATTACTTCTATGTATATTTTTGCAATTTATGATGAAAGCCTGCCTCTGACAAGTACTGACTGTGAGAAATTCAGGTATCACCTATTAACTTTTCCCCTCAGATGGAGCCGTGTATTGAATGTGCTGTAATGCTTCTACAATTATTCCTATGGTGAAAAGAAAAAAAAAAAAAAAAAACAACCCAAAAAAACCAAACCAACAGCAACAACAAAGAAATGAAAGGAAAAGGAAAATAGTGAAGATTAATCATATCATACGCTACAGCAGATCAATCCTACCTCCCACCCTCTGAGATGATTTTAGGGTTGGAAATGTGCTTACGTTATTTCATAGATCATTTCATAGTGAGAAAACAGATTTGCTTCAGCTTCTTCCATGTTAAATGTGGTTGTATTTCATGCCTAGTGATTCCCATGCAAAAGGAAAGCCAAGTGGCTTTATTTATTTGGCTTCCATTGCTCCGTATAAGAGTGCATCTGTTTCTCCTTTTAAGGGAATCACAGAATCATAGAAACATATAATGGTTTGGGTTGGAAGGAACCTTCAAGATTATCTAGTTCCAACCCCCCTGCCATGGGCAGGGACATCCTCCACTAGACCACATTGCCCAAAGCTTCATCCAGCCTTGAACACTTCCAGGGGCAACCTGTTCTAGTTCCTCACCTTTCTCACAGTGAAGAATTTCTTGCTTATACTCAATCTAAATCCACCCTCTTTTAGTTTAAACCCATTACCCTTTGCCCTATCTCTACACTCCTGATAAACAGTCCTTCTCCACCTTTCCTGTAGGCTCCTTCAGGTACTAGAAAGCTGTCATAAGGTCTCCTCAGAGCCTTCTCTTCTCTAGGCTGAACAACCCCAACTTTCTCCGCCTGTCCTCTCCATCCCTCTGATCATCTTTGTGGCCTTCCGCTGGACTCTCTCCAACAGCTCCATATCTTTCTTGTACTGGGGAACCCCAGAGCTGGATGCAGTACTCCAGGTGGTGTCTCACCAGATCAGAGTAGAGGGGGAGAATCACCTCCCTCAACCTACTGGCCATGCTTCTTTTGATGCAGCCCAGGATACAGTTGGCTTTCTGGGCTGTGAGCATACATTGCTGGGTCATGTCCAGTTTTTCTGCTGCCAGTAACCCCAAGTCCTTCTCTGCAGGGCTGCTTTCAATAGGAAGGTGATGGACACTTTGTAAGATAAATAAATAAACAACAAACTTCTTGTCTACATTTGATATTAATCTACCTGGTTCTGGCAGGTGGGATTTTTCAAAGATGCCCTACTGGTTTTGTGTGAGAGAGAATTAATTTTCTTCATAGTAGCTTGAATGGTGCTGTGTTTTGGGTTTGTGTTGAAGACAGTCTTGATAACACACTAATGTTTTAGCAATTGCTGAGCAGTGCTTGCAGTGTCAAGGCCTCTTCTGCTTCTCACCCCACCCCACCAGTGAGTAGACTCAGAAAGAAGGTGCGAGCAGACACACCTGGGACAGTTGACACCAACTGAACAAGGGGATACTGTGGTGGGTTGACCCACCCACGCAAACCTAACACAGATACCCAATATCTTATAACATCGTACTCAGTCATAAAAACTTGTGATGTAAGAGGAAGTGTGCCAGAGCTGTCATTGGTTGGGGACTGGCTGGACATCAATTGGTTGGTGGTGAGCAATTGGAGGGGATTTTTTGCATTGCTTGTTTTTCTTGGTTTTGTTTTTCTTTGGGTTTGGGGTTTTTGTTTGTTGTGGTTTTTTACTTATTAAACTGTCTTTATCTCAACCAAAGAGTTTTCTCACTTTTACTTTTCCAGTTCTCTCTACCAGAGTTGAACCACAATAGACGCAAGTGGAGTTTCAGTGATCAGCCACTACTGAAAAAGACTGAGTTGAGGCAGGATTGAGGGCCAATGAACAAAGACCTCAGAAAAAGAGTTGGTGAAAAAAAAAGCAATGAATGCTGACTTTTCTTCTGCATTCCCTAATAAGTGGGAGGAAAAAATTTTATCATATAACAGCTATGAGACACTTCTGTTCTGCTGTATCTCACAAAAGAGATGGTGGATAAATCCTTATTCTTACAGGAAGTACAAGTCACGTTCTTCTCTCCTTACTTGGATCAAGGGAAAAGCACAATTTATGAATTAAGACCAACCAGTGAAAGAAATTTTTGGCTTACCAGGAAGACTTGACCTATAGTTATATTTTGCATGGAATAACAGCTACAGTATTTTATAGTCGGTGCTTGATTTAAATATCATTGCTTTCTTTTGGCTTTAGAACTAAGCAAAACCTTCTTGTTTATAGGCACATCAAATCAGCTCTGAAGGGCTCAGTCTTGACTGCTTTGTTCCTTTGTGTATGGCTCTTTTTGTCAATCATTTCTTTTATGAATAGCCTACAACTACATATAAAATATCTAGAGCATGGTATTTTATGGGAAGGAGTGCTGTTGTAGCTGCAGCACCCTTGGTTTTGAATAGCCCTTCACTTGCAGGGTGTGTGTGCCTGCATGTGTAACTGCATGCAGTGTAACAGACCAAGTGATTACATCACTCTTCTAGTAAGATAATCTAAGGGTTTTGATGTTGGTCTTCATTCACCATTAAAAAACTTACTCCCCTGGGTCCTTGTGCTAACATATTTATAGCCAATATATAACTCTCCATTTGTCATTTTTCTATTAAATAAGAAATAAATGTCTTCTATTGGACATTTGACCACTGTACCATGGATCCATTATGATCCCAAGAGTTTTGCTTCTAATAAATCCTTTTCTTCTCTTCCTCATAAATGAGATATTTTGAGACAATGTCTATTGCTCATGAAAATTGTAAGGTTTGGGGGGGGGGATTTTGTTTGTTTGTTTGGTTGGTTGGTTTTTGTTTGTTTGTTTGTTGGTTTGTTGTTTTGTGGGTTTTTTTTTTTTTTTATGAGAACTGACAATGAACTTGAATTTATTAAATGCTCAGATTCTCCCAGAAGAATTTTTTTTAAAACTCCACTGATGGCTTGTCAAAAGATCTCAGTGACAAGGTTATACCTAAAAAACATTATTTGTATCTGAATGTTGTTAATTCAAAATAAAAGTAGAAAGTGCTGTAGTTTGAGGCAATTGTGAAATGTGGGCTGAAAATAAATTATTTAGATCATGAATATAAAGTACTCTTGGGATCTCTGAAAGGCAAGGGTCAGGCTGCACAGTATCTACATTAGACAGAATTTCTACATGGTATTTTTCAAATAAATACTATATTAGCTGAAGTTTTCCATCTCTAGTTTTATTTTGGGCTAAGGTGAAGAAGAGGGTCAAGAAAGGTGACAAAATGCTGCCCAATCTAATTTAAGAGGTCAGAGAATCTAATTATTTGGATAACTGGCTTATGGTCATGGTCAGAAAGTGGGTGAATGTAACAATGAGAAAATTAGTGATCTGCACTGGTAGAGCTAATATAAGGCCAAGTGGCATATTAGAGTACTGTACAAGATGTCAGAGTTGATCCTATGAATATGGGTGCAAAAAGTGGACAAAGTTTGTTACTTTTCTTTAGCAACCTGTTGCTAAGATTGCTGTATTACTCTGAGGACTAAACAGTCAAGCTTACATTTTATCTGTGAAAAACAAAAAACCAAACAAACACATTGTTTTTTACCCAGAGATTATGATTTTCAGCTTGGACTATTTATCTGTTTAATCTGGACACTATTAACCTCCTGTCTTTCAAAATAACACTGTTCAAAACACTGGCTACATTGTGTAGAGCTATGATTGTTCTCCAGTAAAAAAAATTGTTTACTGCTCAAATCTTCCCTTGGCATGAATCTTGAACAGGGATATGGAGACATACATCTTTGTACTAGACGTACTTTGCAATGAAATTTTCCACTGAAATAATGTTTTAAAGGAAAAAGAAAAAAAAATGTGCTTTTTAACTAGGTAAAAATTTTGAAAATAACACCCATAAAAACTTTATTAAATTTGTTTAAAAACTATTTAAGTATGGTAAACCTTACTGCATTTGACATGCCATTCTCAAGCATAGAACTTTGCAATCTTTCA
Source organism: Balearica regulorum gibbericeps (assembly GCF_011004875.1). Taxonomy (NCBI): domain Eukaryota; kingdom Metazoa; phylum Chordata; class Aves; order Gruiformes; family Gruidae; genus Balearica; species Balearica regulorum. The sequence continues at coordinate 15,501,881 of NC_046220.1, forward strand.
TTTTCAAATAGTTTGTAATCTAAAGAAAACATTGAGAAAAGTAAAATAATGTTTCACTTCATGTTTTAAGTCATCCAGGTTGTCTCCAATCCTTGTCCTCAAGCTCCCTAGTTCAGCAAATCAGAGAAAAAGAAAAAAAAAATATTTATCAGGAATAGAAGTATATTTACATCATTGTATTTCCCAAGAAACATGCTTTGAAATGTCCTCTATTTTTGTGGTTTAGATACTTTTTCTCTCTCCTTGCAAATTTTTTTCCTGTATGTAAAACTTGGTTTTACTGTTCAAGTGTTATCCAACGTGTCACAATAAATGTCTGAGATTCAGAAAGATTTTTGATCAAAGCTTCTCTATTAGTGTGTCTAACATAGGAAGAAATGTTTTGGAGAAGTTGGGAGATTCGTTCCTTGTTTTTTCCATATGGACACACCTGATTATTTTTTATTTTTTTTTTCTATTACACTCTGAGTGACTTTTTGGGTTTTTCTCAATCACAGGAGATGATAATGTTCAGAACCTGGGTAGAACCATGTGTGTTAGACTTTAAGATCTCGCAAAGGACAAGAGAGAAAAAAAACCTCCATGAATGGAGAAAGAAACTGCAAAGTTAATATTGTTTTCAGTATTCTAATAAAGTTCCCTTAGAACTTATTAGAAGAAAACAGCAATTTCCATGGCACATGGAGGTGTATCCAAATCTGTCTCATCATAAACAGTGTCAGTAAGACAAAAACCTGAATGTCAATAGTGATGTCTCCATAACCCTTCAGGAGTCGAAGGAAGTCCCAAGCATAAGAAGACTGAATGGCAACAAAAGTGCAGATATTATCAAAGAGTTCTTTAAAAATAATGTGTGCAAAATGTTTCACTCCGAAAAGAATTGTAATAGTTGATTAAAGCCAATGTTGCCCTGGATCACAAAGGAAATATATCTAAAACTATGCTTCAAGAACATAAGAATCCAAAAAAAAATTTAATTCTTGTTTTTCAGAACTCTTGTCCTTTAAAATATCTTCATTGCTATATTCCAGATGATGAGTTTGAGACAACTTTACACAGGTGAAGAAGGAAACAATTTTCAAACAGACAATCTATTTACTGTGAGTTTCTTGGAGTAATAAATCTGTTCATCATATCACTACCTCCACAGAGCAATTAAAGCATTAAAAAAAGACAAAAAAAAAAAAAAGACAAAAAAAAAAAAAAAGAAAAGCTGATATCCTTAACAATGCCTTTCACATGCCCTTGTCTGACCCATCCCACCTGGCAACCCTGTGTGCATATATTATGAATGCTTCCTGGCTCCCCCTGAAAAGGAGCCTTGCACTAATGAGGAGGTAGGACAGGGACTCTTCATCTTCTGAAGACTTTCTCTGTTACAGTGAAATTCATTTTTAAGACTCACAATGCTGATTTATTTAAAGGTTACTTGGACCACAGCCAACTAAGAAAGCAGTTAATGTATATGATGTAAAAATAAATAAATAAACCAGTTTTCACCAATTCTTGATCCCAGAGGGATTTGAAAATATAAGTCAGCTACCTCTGCTAGCTGAATGTCACCTGTTACTGAGATCTCGGTTCTTCTCTTCCTCTCTCCCAGATGTCTTTTTTATTGCATAAGCTTGGAAAACAGCTGCTATAAGACAGGGTAAAATATCTTCCAGGTCCAACATGGTTTAGAACTTTTAGAAAGTTTTCAAGGGGAAGTTCATAGTTTTACCCTTGTAAGCCATACAGGGTACCAGATATTTCTGATCATCTGATGTGTTCATAATCTCTCTACTCTGACCCCTGCCCAGAGCAGGCTCAGCCACAGGGTCAGACCAGGTTGCTCAGGGCTTTATCTGGCACAGGCTGGAAACCCTTCAGGAGGGAGATGGCCCCAACTCCTTGCACCCTGGACATATTGTCTGTCCATCCTCATATTTTCAGTCTCCATGACCTTGTTCTGCTGGCTTCCCTCCAGGGCCCAGAGGCTTCTCCACAAAACTGCCCCTGGTTGCCTGCCCATTACTCTTGCCCCAAGTGCATGGGAACCCAGCTGGCCCTTTCCTCCCACCAGTCCCTGTCCTCAACTAGTCTCTGCCCTTGGCATCACCTGCAATCCTGGCAGAGCGCACTTTGTGACCTCCCCAGGTCACAGATAGAGATGTTAAACAGTACAGACCCCGGGAGATAAGGGGACACCATGAGGCACCAGCCTCCAGACAGATACGACCTAGTGATAAAAGAGTCCCCATAAGTTTCACAAAAATATGAATATTTTTGTTCTCACTTCTAATCATATGGACATCCATCTTTTTCATACTAAAACTTCCCTTTCTTATATTTGATATGCTGTGGGTATTTTCTTTTATAGAAATGGTTCCAATCTGGAGAGTCTTTGAAAAAAAAAACTTAGTGCAATACAGGGGATATTCTGAAGACAAAACAAATCCAGTTTTAATTTAAATATATGCAGTTACACACAATACATGATTTAACTAAATGCATATGCATCAGTAAAAGCAACCAAAAATATCACAGTGAATCACATGAATTACAGTGTGCAAATGACATTGTAATATAGTATGATTGCTATGTACACATTTAATTCATATATATGTGTCTAGCCTGAACAATAGGAGGGGAGAAAATTGTATTCTATGGTAAACTAAAATTAATGTATTGTAAACCATTTACAGCCATATCTGCCGAAGGTTGAAAACCTTGTAGAATGTGTTATGCATTTAGTGAGAAATGCTACTAATGGTTGGCATGGTGACTCAGTAAGAAAGCCAGAGGGCTCACTTGTAAATCATGGTGAACTCCAGAGACAGTGCTTTGATTCCTAGAGCTATCAGTCAAACTGAGAATCAAAGCCATGGCAATTAGCAGCATGTTTCCAAAGCTCATCACAGAAAGCAGACTCATTGCTTCTTGGAGTGTTTGCCTTCCTGAAACCATGCTGTAGTGGAGGGAGAGAGTATTCAACATGATCAACAGACTGACAATCAACAAGAATCTGCTATAGGGAATTTCAAACAGGGTTGCAATCTCATTATAAGGCCTTGGCAAGTCACTTGATCCAATTTCCCTCCCAGCAGTTAGAGAAAGACAAAGAAAAGCTGAAGAACCGTAGGGGGGTTATTGTGATGATGTCAGTGCAGAAAACTTGACAACAGAATTGTAGAGTTGTGTTTGTCTGTCCTTTCTGCTCTAATGCATAGCATTACTTGGTGCATCATTCCAGTATAGGCAGTACTTTTGCAGTGCTCTGGGACTCGGCTCTGTCAGTGCAAGACTTCAAGGAATGTGCTGGTAGAAATTGGCATTTGCTTGTCTACAAGAAAGAAAAGTTGGTTCAACAGCTGAGCTGGGAGGAAAGAGGAAAGTGGCACCTTTCAGCATAGGAAAAAAATTTGCTTACAAAGAGAACTGGGTGAGGAAGAGGGATCTGGTGGTGGGAAGGGAAGAGAAGGGAACGGGAGGCAATGGAAGGGAAGGGGGAAAAAGATCTCAAAGATATTTCTGTGGTCTGTCCTTCCTTACAGCCACTACAATGACCACAGTTACCTGTGCTGAGTAAGTTTCAAACTGGAATTTAAGCCAGAGGTATAGCTAAGCTAGGAGTTCCTGAGTTCTTCATCTTGTCACAGGGAAAACCTCCAGGTTCAACTGGGGGTAAATAGTCATTCAAGTGTTCTAGAAACCTGAATTATCTGTTCTGTGGTAATCTTGCAGCAGCTGAACTGAGGGTGAATGTATCTTCTTCAGAATACCTCCTGGACTTTTCAACTTTTCAGGCCTGAGAAAGCAGATGTAAAGGACTGCTTCTGATACGCACTTCTTTGGAGTTTAATCATCTTTTTAGGGGAGGTAAAAGGGGAGAAATGGAAAAGTGAGGGATAGTTTTGCCTAGTTTTCACCAAAAATTCCTGAGAACCCTATACTGTCATTTACAGAACAATCCTCAATGCAACTGCCATGCAGTATGAAAAAGCTTGAGTTTCTTTGTTGTTTTTATACAAGTTGACATATGGAGATGCATCAGACAGTTTTTATGCAGCTTCTGGACCTATTAAAATGAGATAAATCTCTTTTACTGCTATAACATCCTGAAGATGGGCAGCCAGATCATATTGTCTCGGTTGAAAACCTGAAAGAGGAAGCACAGGAAAAGCAAATCATTCCTTGGATCTCCTCCAGAATGTCCTACTATTAGAGTTTAGACTTGTGCTTCTGTGGAGCAAGAATGGATTGGGAATTTCCTGACTGATGTTCACCTAGGATACAAAGAGAAAACTTTTCCTAATTCTCTCCTGTCTATTTTGCCACATACAATATTTTCTAATTGTAACATTCCCCAAAACTTTTTCTTACGAAAATGGAAGAAAAGGGGCTCCATATTCTTTTTTTTCCTGTATCTTCAAACTATTTCCTACATTGCTCCACAGAAAGAACAATAAGTGCATCCACACTGCCTTTTGGCCCCATACAGATCACACTAAGACAGGGTGGGAGTATTGCTTCTGACCGGACAACGTACCTCACCACTGTATATTAGATTTATAAATTAGATTTCCACATGTGCGAGCAATATTTTACATGGAGCAGTATGAAACAAATGTGGTGGGTTAACTCTGTCTGGAGGCCAGGTACCCACCAAAGCCACTCTATCACTAACCTCCTTAACTAGACAGGGGAGAAAAGGTATAACGAAACGCTTGTGGGTCGAGGTAAGGACAGGGAGAGATCACTCACCAGTTACAGTCACGGGCAAAACAGACTGAACTTAAAAAAAAGAAATTTATCTAATTTATTACCAAACAAAACAGGGTAGAGCAATGAGAAATAAAACCAAATCTTAAAACACCTCCCCCCACCCCTCCCTGCTTCCCAGGCCCAACTTCACTCCCCATTTCTCTCCCTCCTCCCCCCCAGCAGCACAGGGGGACAGGGAATGGGGGTTGTGGTCAGTTCCTCACACGCTGTCTCTGCCGCTCCTTCTTCCTCAGGGGGAGGACTCCTCACACTCTGCCCCTGCTCCAGCCTGGGGGCCCTCCCACAGGAGACAATCCTCCACCAACTGCTCCAACAGGAGTCCTTCCCACGGGCTGCAGTTCTTCACCAACTGCTCCAGCATGGGTCCCTCCCATGGGGTGCAGACCTTCAGGAACAGACTGCTCCAGCGTGGGTCCCCCACGGGGTCACAAGTCCTGCCAGCAAACCTGCTCCGGTGTGGGCTCCTCTCTCCACGGGGCCACAGGTCCTGCCAGGAACTTGCTCCACCGTGGGCTTCCCATGGGGTCACGGCCTCCTTCAGGTGCCTCCACCTGCTCCAGCATGGGGTCCTCCATGGGCTGCAGGTGGATATCTGCTCCACCATGGACCTCCATGGGCTGCAGGGGGACGGCCTGCCTCACCATGGTCTTCTCCAGGGGCTGCAGGGGAATCTCTGCTCCGGTGCCTGGAGCACCTCCTCCCCCTCCTTCTGCACTGACCTTGGTGTCTGCAGAGTTTCTTACATCTTCTCACTCCTCTCTCCAGCTGCAAAAGCTGCTGCTCCTTTTTTTTTTTTTTTTTTTTTTCCTTCTTAACTACGTTACTCCAGAGGCACTTACCACCATTGCTGATGGGCTTGGATTTGGCCAGCGGCGGGTCCGTCTTGTAGCCAGCTGGCATTGGCTCTCTCAAACATGGGGGAAGCTTCTAGCAGCTTCTTACAGAAGCCACCCCTGTAGCCCCCTCCGTTTGCCATGCAAACCCAATACACACAAGTAGGACTTTAAGTAGTACCTTGAAGAAGACAAAATATACATCCAGACCATTGATTGTGGGTTTTTTTAGAAGACCTGGTGTTTATTATTAGAATCAATGGGTAACTATTTGCATTTCTACAATAAGTATGATCTATGGTTTTATGAGATACCAGCAGGACCATTGTAATGGGGAAAGTAATAGAATTTTGACTGATATGAGAGAGAGAAATATTAACAGAATAAGAACTGACAGGGAAGATTAAAAGAAAAGAATGTATATGGGAGATATCCTGATGAACAAACCGTGGAAAATACTCTCAGCAATACAGTGAATCAAATAACCTTGAAAGCATGAAACTAAAATTATCATTATACAAGCTGAAAGGGGGAAAAAAAATCCCAAACATTATGAAGGAAGAGACAAAGCAGGACTTATAGTAAAAACAAAACTAAAGGAAGAAAAAAATTAATAAATCAATAATAATTTAAAAATAGATTTAAATGGTATTAACCTAAATAACTTTTTGACAAAACAAGAGAAAATTAACAACATACTTCTTGAATTCTACAGGAAGCTGCATAAAATGTGTTAAGAAATAATGAATGCAGGATTTATTCCACATGCAATAAAACTAACATGCCCAGAAGTTACACCATGAACAAAATGATTGACTTCAAAATGTAAATGAATTAAATTATTGAAGCTGTACAGAAATTCTGAAGTATATGATCAACATGTTCACCTACTTTATACACACCAAGAGTACCTTGTTCAGCTTCATTTTTACAGGTTGAAGTGGATAAAGAGAAGAAATGAATTGGAGGCAGAGAGCACAAAATTTCAAAATCAACAGCATCATTTTCCAAGGTTGCATATGCAGAAGCCAGATCTGCCAAATAGTTTTGGTATTTATAGATAAAAATAGGGGCCTTAATGGTTTATAAATGTGTAAAATCAGTCTGGGTGCCTGACTTGCTCTAATAGTCAACTCTTGTTCATGCAATCTGCCCATAAGTGTTGGGAAGAAAAATCTGCGTACACATACTGTAGAGTGCCTTCTCCCCTCCAAATCCCTTTGCTTTGTCCAGGAGGCAAATACACTGTTGTTACAGACTGATAGCAAAGGTTTCATAACAAGTGTTTATACTTTGGCAGAGAAGGCCTTTTGTTCAAAATCTGCTGCAAGTGCAGGTGATGCCCAAGTCTTGTCTTTACCTGCTATTATTTAGAACATAGGAGGATTTCCGCCTTGTGGACTGGATAATGTACTAGGTTTGCATGGCAAGGTTTTGGTAGCAGCGGGGGGACTACAGGGGTGGCTTCTGCAAGAAGCTGCTGGAAGCTTCCCCTGTGTCTGACAGAGCCAATGCCAGCCGGCTACAAGACGGACCCACCACTGGCCAAGGCTGATCAGTGCCTCAGTATAACATATTTAAGAAGGGAAAAAAAACAAGTTAGAGAGAGCTTTTGCAGCTGGAGAGAGGAGTGAGAAGATGTAAGAAACTCTGCAGACACCAAGGTCAGTGCAGAAGGAGGGGGAGGAGGTGCTCCAGGCACCGGAGCAGAGATTCCCCTGCAGCCCCTGGAGAAGACCATGGTGAGGCAGGCCGTCCCCCTGCAGCCCATGGAGGTCCATGGTGGAGCAGATATCCACCTGCAGCCCATGGAGGACCCCATGCTGGAGCAGGTGGAGGCACCTGAAGGAGGCCGTGACCCCATGGGAAGCCCACGGTGGAGCAAGTTCCTGGCAGGACCTGTGGCCCCGTGGAGAGAGGAGCCCACACCGGAGCAGGTTTGCTGGCAGGACTTGTGACCCCGTGGGGGACCCACGCTGGAGCAGTCTGTTCCTGAAGGTCTGCACCCCATGGGAGGGACCCATGCTGGAGCAGTTGGTGAAGAACTGCAGCCCGTGGGAAGGACTCCTGTTGGAGCAGTTGGTGGAGGATTGTCTCCTGTGGGAGGGCCCCCAGGCTGGAGCAGGGGCAGAGTGTGAGGAGTCCTCCCCCTGAGGAGGAAGGAGCGGCAGAGACAGCGTGTGAGGAACTGACCACAACCCCCATTCCCTGTCCCCCTGTGCTGCTGGGGGGGAGGAGGGAGAGAAATGGGGAGTGAAGTTGGGCCTGGGAAGCAGGGAGGGGTGGGGGGGAGGTGTTTTAAGATTTGGCTTTATTTCTCATTGCTCTACCCTGTTTTGTTTGGTAATAAATTAGATAAATTTCTTTTTTTTAAGTTCAGTCTGTTTTGCCCGTGACTGTAACTGGTGAGTGATCTCTCCCTGTCCTTACCTCGACCCACAAGCGTTTCGTTATACCTTTTCTCCCCTGTCTAGTTAAGGAGGTTAGTGATAGAGTGGCTTTGGTGGGTACCTGGCCTCCAGACAGGGTGAATCCACCACAATACCTTACCATTTCCATGAGCCTTATAATCACTTTAAAATTAGTTAGATTAGTCTTTAAGTGTTTTTTTGCAAAGAACCTTTTGACAGCAGTCATGGCTTAAGCTGTCACTGCTTCTTCCTGCTAGCTCATTTGAGCACTGCAGTAACTCATGCTTTGTGCTCACACAAGGGTTTTGGCAGTGCCATAAGTTTATTCAGTATTCAATTCAATATAGACTGACCCTGGAGACGTAACAGGGAGGGAGGGGCTGTGACTTATTAAACCTGATTACACCATCCATAGAAACCATCCGCAGACTAAGGGAACAACCCAGGTACAGCACAAATGCTAATTTCTCTCTTTGCTTCCCATTCTTCACATCCCACCTATCATTGCACCGTGACACACTGGTTGTACAGCTGCAGTAGCACCTAAGTCAAGTGAAAGTTCTATTTGAAGATCGACCAAACAAAAAAACCCTGGCCCATCAAAGCACACACACCCCTTTTTTCTTTTTTTTTTTTTTTTTTTTTTTGCAAGTAGATAGGCAGCTTAGTGGTGCATCTCAATGGGTAACTGTTACAGCTGAATGTCATGGTAGAAATGTTGAAAGAAAGCTGACAGTGATGAAGAGGTCAGTGGAAGAAGAGAGGCAGTGACACTTTAAGCAACTAATGACACCGTCAGTCATAGCGTCAACCTACAGTCTCATTTAATACGTAGCTAGGTAGAGCAGACCATGTTAATTTCAGCAAAAAGAGACTTTGAGTAAGTACAGGTTATGAGCATACATAGCCAAAATGAAAACATTAGCTGTGAAAGTTCTGCAGGGAAGGCCACAGTAACTGTAAGGAGAAAAAGAAATACAGAGTACAACATACAGAGATGAACTGAAAGGGGAAGTTTCTCTTCTCTCTGCCTTTGAAATACAAAATGTTTTGCATTTTGAGCTGTTCATTTGAGCAGCTAAAATGCACTTGCGAAGATTACTTTTTCTTGTTTTATTTTGCACATTATAAATTCTGTCAGTATACAAAGTTCCTGGTACATACAGTGACTTTAATATTACAGTGGCATCCTTTGTTTAATACATTAAACAGGCAGCATCACTTCACTCTTTTTAAAGTTCTCTTTTAGTGTGTGTTAGTGCAGCTAATGTCTTCTAGAAAAGAGCTGTTGACTTGGGCTGACTTTGTAATAAATTATGAGAGCAAACCATGAAAAGCACATGGTTCAGTCTTCCAGAAAGGTAGTGGAAGATAACTTTAAAGGCTTTTTTCCTTGTAGCTTTTAAAAATACATGATTTTGGGGTTACACTAGACTAAGAATTGTATCACATGTGCAGTTTGTTTTAACAGTGAGGAAGCTAAATAAAGTGATCTGTGAAGGTAAACCTGTCAACAAATAGATGACAGCTTTTCTATCAAAAGTACACAAGAGGGCCAAAAAATAATGGTTAAGATGATTAATAAATGTTTATGTCAGGTAAAAAGAGTGTATCACCCAGCACTATACCAGCATGATAGCAAATCATGCTTATGTCACCAGAATATTATCAGGGCCTCAAGATATCCAGCAAGCATTCAAGCTTCTGTCATGAGAATTTGGTATTTGTATTGTTCCCACTTAGCTGCCTTGAAGACACCTGTCTGCATCATGGCTGAAGTTGTACATCCTCTGGTCTCTTGAGTCAAATGCCCTCCCTGTAAAATTGTAGGCCACGTGAAGAGTTTAAGTGAGCACTGAACTCCTTCTACTTGGTGCATAACTTGATTGTGTCAGGTGTGCATAACTTGATTGTAGGATGGAGCGCACTCAGGCATAGCTGGAAAGCGAGCAGCAGAGATAGATTACTATGACCTTGGACCTCTTACAGAAACTCTGTGAGGTTGATGAGCAGATCTTGCCTCCAGTCGCCTCTGCTTATCTTGGCATCTTAGTGATTAGCACAGGGGAAGGATCTGAGATGGAATAACAGTCAAGGATATCACCTATGCCTTCTGAGCTCAAAACCAAGTGCTGCATCTCTATCACACTGGTAATTTGTTCCTCCTTGACCTAGGAAAGTAAACTCTCCCTGAACAGAGCTACTTCTCCATCCCCACAATAATACCTAAATAAACCACTCATTGGAAGAGATTTTGCAAGCCCTGGATTCTACCAGTTCTTGGAGCCAATTTTTCCTTACATTAAACCAGTAAAATTCTGGTGAAGGTTCATCTGCAGAAAAGCTTCTGCCTTCCAGAGATGACCTTTATCCTCCATTTCTGTCATCATTTAACCCCAGCCAGCAACTAAGCACCACGCACCCACTTGCTCACTCATCCCCCTGCAGTGGCATAGGGTAAAGAACTGGAAGAGTAAAAGTGAGAAAACTCATGGTTTCAGATAAAGACAGTTTAATAAGTAAAGCAAAACCTGTACATGCAAGAAAAGCAAATCAAGGAATTCATTCTCCACTTCCCATGGGCAGGCAGGTGTTCAGCCATATCCAGGAAAGCAGGGCTCCATCGCGCCTAATGGTGACTTGCGAAGACAAATGCCATCACTCTGAACATCTCCCCTTCCTTCTTCTTCCCCCAGCTTTATATGCAGAGCATGACATCATATGGTATGGGATATCCCTTTGGTCAGTTGGGGTCAGCTGTCCTGGCTGTGTCCCCTCCCAACTCCTTGTGCACCCCCAGCCCACTCGCTGGTGGAGTGGTGTGAGATGCAGAAAAGGCCTTGGCTGTGTGTGAGCACTGCCCAGCAGTAACAGAAACATCCCTGTGTTGTCAACACTGTTTTCAGCACAAATCCAAACCATAGGCCCATACCAGCTACTATGAAGAAAATTAACTCTATCCCAGCCAAAACCAGCACATTTTCTTACTTTGTTATTGTGGACTCTGGCTGACATGCTGTCCCTCAATAGAATGGTGGGAGAATGATTATAGTTATTCACCTCTAAGCCAGAGGAGTAACTGATGGATGCTAGAAATCCTTTGAGAATGACCATATGAATTCAACAGTCCGAATACATTTATTCTAAATATACACGGGGGGGGGCAAAAAAAAAAAGGCAAAAAAGAAAAAAGCTTGAAGTGCCAGAGGTATTCCCACCACATAGACAAAGGCAACTTCTATAACAGTGTACAGTGCGTGCTATCTGTTAGGTGCAAGAAAAACTGAGTATCTTATGGACCACCAAGGTCCTGGGGATAAAGACCCAAGTCTCAGTCTAACAGCCATAGGATAAAAAGGTATTGAGGATGAAAACCCGGTACAGCCTAGGCCTCCAAGTTGCCCCTAATAACATCTTCACAGTCTTTTCTTCACTACTGCCAGGCACAGACTGCCCAGACAAGACCTCATAACAACTTGCCCACCTGTGGACATGGATGACCATCAGTAGAGAAGCACAGATGTCATGCCTACCATAACATGGTCTCAGTGCTCACCCCTCAGTGCTTGCTCCCTCCCCCTGTCCCTCAGGGCAGACAAATCATAGAATAATAGAATCATAGAATATCTCAAGTTGGAAGGGACCCATAAGGATCATCAAGTCCAGCTCCCTGCTCCTTGCAGGAGCTAAATCATATGACTAAAAGCATCGTCCAGATGCTCCTTGAACTCTGACAGGCTTGGTGCCATGATCACTGCTCTGAGGAGCCTGTTCCAGTGAGCAACCACCCTGTCAGTGAAGAACCTTCTCCTAATGTCCAATCTGAACCTCCCCTGATGCAGCTTCATTCCATTTTCTTGTGTCCTACTGCTGGTCACCAGAGAGAGATCAGCACCTCCCACTTCGCTGCCCCCCCTTGAGGATGCTGTAGACTGCCATGAGATAACCCTCAGACTTCACTTCTGCAAGCTGATCAAACCAAGTGACCTCAGCCACTCCTTGTAAGTCTTGCCTTTGAGGCCTTTCACCATCTTTGTCACTCTCCTCTGCACACACTCGAATAGTTTGATGTCCTTATATTGAGGTGTCCAAAACTGCACACAGAACTGAAGATGGGGCCACACCAGTAGAGTGAGACAATCACCTCCCTTAACTGGCTAGCTATGCTGTACTTGGTGTACCCCAGGACATGCTTAGCCCTTTTGGCTGCCAGGGCACACTGTTGACTCATATTCAACCTACCATCAACCCAAATGCCCAGATCTCTTTCTGCAAGGCTTCTCTCCAGCCTCTCATCCCCCAGTTTGTACATATAACCAGGATTACCTCGTCCCAGGTGGAGAATCTGGCACTTGGTCTTGTCAAATTTCATACAGTTGCTGATTGCCCAGCTCTCTAGTCTAGCAGATCTCCCTGTAAGGCCTCTCTACTCTTGAGGGAATCCACAGCTGCTCCTAATTTAGTATCATTGGCAAACTGACTTAATGTGCATTCAATTCCTGTGTCCAGATCACTTATAAAAACATTGAAGAGCACTGGCCCTAAAACCAAACCCTGGGGAACCCCACTGGTGACTGGCCACCAGCCTGATTAACTCCATTTACTAAAACTCTTTGAGCCTGACCCATCAACCAATTGCTTACCCAACATATTACGGACTTGTCTAGCTCTGTGCTAGACACTTTGTCCAGAAGGATACTGGATACTGGACACTGAGAGATAGTATCAAAAGCTTTGCTAAAATGCCAAAACACCACTACTACTGGCTTCCCTTGGTCAACTAGATGGGTGACCTTATCATAGAAGGAAATTAAATTGATTAAGCAGGACTTTCCCCTTGTGAACCCATGGTGGCTATGACCAATGACTACATTGTCTCTCAAGTGTTTTTCGATAACTCCCAGAATAACCTCCTCCATAATTTTACCAGGCATTGAAGTGAGACTGACAGGCCTGTAATTGCCAGGGTATTCCTTCTTATCCTTCTTGAAAACTGGGACAACATTTGCCAGCTTCCAGTCAACTGGGACCTCTCCAGATTCCCAAGACAATTGAAAAATAATAGAGAGAAGTCCTGTAATAACATTGGCCGGCTCCTTCAGTACCCTGGCATGAGTCCCACTGAGCCCCATAGCTGGAGCAGAAGTCTTGAACAAGTTGAGGGTCGGCTAGGGGTTTATCATCCCCCCCCAGTAATGGTCTTCCAAGACAGGGCTTTAGAGGTCCCAGGGCCCATCATCAGTGTTGAAGACAGAGGCAAAGAAGGCATTAAATGTCTCTGCTTTGTCTACGTCCCAATTTGTGAGGTGACCAACCTCATCAAGTAACAGCCCAATGTTATTTCTGTCCCTCCTTTTGTTTTTAACTTATTTTAAAAAGCCCTTTTTTTGTCATTCACAGTACTGGCCAGTTTGAACTATAACTGAGTCTTAGCTGCACAAATTTTCTCCCTATAATAGCGAACAGCGTCTCTATAGTCCTCCCATGTTGCCTGTCCTTGATGACTTAGAGCTGGGAGATGTTTATAAGTGGTGGCATGTAGACTCTCCCATCCCAGGACAGATGGGACAAAGACTGCTTTGACATGTGTATGCAGATGAGGTGTCTTTGGAAACCAGGGTACTTCTAGACCTCTGGACCACTGATTAAAACCAATTAGCCTTCTAATAACAAGAAACAGTTGGCAAGTTTTAGACACTGTTTCCCTTTTTTTTTCTTCTCTTTTTTTTAATTAATTTTTCCTACAGGACTTGCTTGATCTTATATTCCTAGCAATGCAGGTGCATGTTGCTCTGTCCCTACCGTTGGTGAAGTCAATGAACACCTGCATTCATACAGTCATGGGCTCATACACAGAATACACTTTTTCCCACTTCAAGCCTCTTTCTGACTGACAGTGGAAAGTGACTTCCTTTCTTTTGCCAACCTCTTTTTAACATCTTTGGGGCTTTTTACTTGTTCCATAACTGTTTATTTTCCTTGTCATTCATATTGTCTTAGTGTTCGTTCAAATGGTACCCCCATAGAACCTGTCATCTCTTCTGAACAGGATGTGCACTCTTCCCCTAAGTGGCATGTTAATTTATTCTGAGAAGAAAGGGGTATATTTATGGACAATTATAGCAGGAATGTAAATGGACTGCTCTTTGTGTTTTAAAGAGAGATGAATGGATTAAGAATTAATCACTAGATCTTTTAAAAAAACAAACAAACAGGATTTTAACAGTTCTCAAATAGAAAGTTCATTTTTCTGTAAGCCTCTGCACTCTTTAATTCTGTAGGACTCAAGGTGCCAGGCATCTATTATTCTTATAAGTGCCAAACATCTTTAAAGGGTAAGAATATTTCTGAGGATAATAAAGGATGGGTTTCCTCTCCCTCAAAGCTTTCCATTTCTCTCTTCCCTTCTGCCATCCCTTTACTCATTTTGTTGGTGGTCAACACTTCTTGGTACTTTTCCCCTCTCTGCAGGGACATAAAACATAAACACTTGTTTTCACAGAGACAAATATAGATATCTCAAATTTAAGTAGCATAGAAGTTGTATGTGGCAGCATAATATAAATTAATTGTGAAAATGTGAATACTTATCATTTTGCCCTTTTTTTTTTTTTTTTTTTTTAATGGGGGAGAGGATGCAGGGAGAGAGGGAGAGAGAGGTCCTGAAACACTGTGGAGCAAAGGAAGGAATATCTGACTTTTTTCACAAGAAGATGACATGGAGTGCTCAGCCATTATCGTTTTAGGAATAGGACTGTTGCTAAGCAACAAGTCTCACATAATCTTGCTCAGCTTTTGTATCTGAAGAAAATTGAGGTGAGGAAAAGTTTGGAAAGCTAATGAGGAAAAAATAGCTTCAGTGCAGAACAATCAATAGTGCACCTGACCAGAAAATAAACTATTAATAGGGACAGAGAAACCAAAGCTACTTATAAATACTTAAAAGCAAATTTATTATTATCAGGTATGTTTAATTGGTTTCATACTGATTTTCCTTTATCTCTGTGTCCTTTGGGGAAGGGAGTACTGCTTCCTTGGATGTGATTGCAATAACATGCAGAAACCTGCCTGCTCAGTAAGTTTTAACAGTAGAGCAAATAATGTAGTGATTCATTTAAGCATTCAATAAACTGTATGTAGCCTACAAAAGCACTGAGAGAATGAGTGGTATCACTTTTCAATTTTGCATGGATGCCTAAAATAAAAGCTTAAAGCAGGGAATAATTCCAAAACATTATTTTAAGTCAATAACAGGTATTGACTTAAATGCATACTACTGGTATTAGAGAGCACTGTGCCTGCCAAAGTACATGAAGTCACCAATGTTATTTTCATCTTCTTGAAATCAGCTGTACTAGTATTGAGCCTGATAATTTACCATCATACTATTCTTACTTGGGTGTAATGGTCTGAAGAATCCAGGCTATGGCATCCAGTGCAAAAGCATGATATGTGTTTTGTATTGGTAACCTGCAAAAGATCATAGGTCAGATGATTAACTGCAGTTACTAGAACTATCATCTGTAATTAACTGTGGTTGATTTGTATTGTTGTTATGGTGAGAGTAGTGTTGTAGATGCAAGTCACCTGACTATGTTCTTTCTGTTGACTTACATCAGTCTACTCTATTACTAAAACAAAGCAAATGTAACATCAGCATGATATATGCAACTTGACAGTCTGACAGGCAAGTACTTTTATCTTAAAAGACCAAACATAATTCATAATGTAAAAGACAGCAAAAACTGGGAGCCAAATTTGACTGAGCCAGGGAATGACTTCTGCTACTGAAGCATAAGCTAAAGCAAGATCTCTATCATGCTGTGATATAAATGTGATGAAAAGAAAAAGCATAGGAAAATAAACACAGGTGGTCATTAATCATGACTATATGCTTAATAAAGGAGAAAAGAGAAATAAAAAAGAATATGGACACATAAAATTGCTTTAATTATAATCTTTCTTATGTTTTCCTGTGAAGAAGCCTTTTTCAATGCAGACTTGCTTTTGGAAAAAGTCAAGAATCTTATTCCCAAAACTAATAGTCTCCCACTTAGCAGTAAAATTTTTGCACTGCTTTTTAATTGTCTTTAAGGGACATGATCCATCCTACTTTCTCAGAAGGAATAATTCAAGGAAAAGACTTGGGACATAAATGATCATTAAGAATTCTGAATTCCAATCAATCTTATCATTTCTCTTTATTTGTCAAGTCTACCATAAGCCTTCCTGTCCACACAACTAAGTCAAACACAGTTTACTAACAGGATAAGCCATCAGTATACTATAAACAATTCAATATCAAATTAAAGTTATGATAATGAAAACATTAATCTGATTTGCTATCGGTAGTATGGCAAAAATCATCTCTCTGTGGTGTTGAAGTGGAAAGCTGCTTTTTCTTGATGTTCTTCTCTGCTTCTGTTTGTTTGTTCTGATTGCTAGTGTCTTGCTGGCAGGGATGAACAGGAAAGAGCTGTGCTGTAAAGTTGAGTGATGGGATCAGAGCATGCTGCTGCTTGTTCATTGCATTTTCATCTGGAAAGAGGAAAGCATATTTCTGTCATGGCTTACCAAATTTCAAATATCCATGGCTGTCATATTTTCATTTTCTCAGCACCTTCATGAAATTGCTTGGCTAGTTTTAACTTATGAATAGGTGCTATGCTTCTATGTATATAAGCATATGATTTTTCTTCAACTTGAAGGCTTTCTACTTTTGACTTTGTGACAAGATATTCCAGAATACATTCAAAGGTATCTTGTCTCCAAATTAAACTCAGATTTTCTCTTAGGTTGATCAACATTTAGGAGGAGTTGAAATCTCGGATTTATCTTTTTGTTCTTGTTTTGTACGCAAAGCTATTCTGACCTCATAGATCCTTTGTGGTGTAACCTTAAATAGAATCTTTAGCCTTTTGTTAGTCTTAAAAGAAGGCATCGTCTCTGAATTACTTTTGTAGGGGAGGTTGTTACCGGCTTTTGGTAGAGGAATTGTTAAAGCACTGCTGGATGACTAATTCATTTTCTTATTTAATTTCTACACTTTATGATGAAACTGGTTACTTAAGGAAGGAGCTGTTTAATTGACCCTGATATATTTGTTTATCTCATAGCTACAAAAAGAGTAGATAGTCATGAGATCCACAAATTATTTTACCAGGGAGTTTCTCTAAGGTAGATTGATCCTTGCTGCACAGCTCCACTTGCACAATGTCAATTCAGTTTCCTCAATCAGTAAGCACAATCTGAACAACTGTATAAGAAAATACTCTGTCAGAGTAAGAAAATAGGATTCAAAATCATGCTTATGCTGAACTACTCGTTCTAAAATATAAACTGTTAATTGCAACCATTAGCAGTGTTTATCCAAGGGGCAGATGAGGAGTCTTAAGAGCTTGATTTTGGGAACAGAATGGTTTGTGGCATGTGTATACCACCAGCGACAAGCCTCATTTAACCTCAAAAAACAAAGAAGAGTAGCTTTCAGTACAGTAAGACAAGACTGACAAGGAATATGGGCAGTTAATAGGTGTTAAAATCATGTCACCATGCCTTCACTCTATCTGCACCAGACCTGATCAAATAAAAGCTGTCCTGGTTTTGCCTGCTGTTTTATACAAGTTTCCCTCTTAGTTTAATGACTAGTTTTAAATATTAAGCAAATGTGCTTAGTCTTACTAGAAAGATGAGGATCAAAATTATTCCCATTTTGCCTTTTGTTTAATTAACTTAGCACAATTGCTGTGACAGTATTTTTTGATATTTCCTGTGTAAGTGATTGCTTGTAAATGCCTAGTTGAAAGATTTTTTTCTTGTGGTCATTACATCTTGGAAATGTATGCAAAATTGCAGTTATTCACTAATGTTAGCTGGAAATGAATTTTTTTATGTATTTCTGAGGTGAGCCAATTAAGAAACCTTTGTAGTCTGATTTTTCTACCCGTATTATTTCTATCATCTCAAATGTTATGGCAAGATGATGACAGTGAGTGAGACAGCTGGGAGAGAAAGAGGATATGTTGGAGAAGAAATATTGGGACTTTGTGGATCCAAAATTGGTGCCCCCAGGACAGTACCAAGCAGTCTGAAGATAGATATGAAGATCCTATAGATATGAAAAGATAATACTGTTACTGAGACCTTCACTTCCCAGTATTATCCAGTCTCCAGCACATAAAAAGAGGATTTTTTTAAAAACCCAACCTATTGGTTATTTGACATACTGGACAGCTATTGGGCAACTGAATTAGTTTCAATCTTCAGCTCAAATACACTGTGTGACTTTGGGTACTCACTTGCAGTGCATTCACCTGACACAATTCACTTTATTCCAAAGTAGCTGTTTTGGATGTTGATTTTATGCTAGTCTAATGTTCTATCTACAATAATATTAAGAATATACAGGTAAAAATATTAAAAATATAGTCATCTCTTTCACCCTGTAATTCAGCCTCTTTTTCTCCCCCCATCATCAATTTATTAAACTGAATCTATGACGTGGTTCAGCCCCAGCCAGCAGCTGAGCACCACACGTCGCTCACTCACCCCTCTCCCAGAGGGATGGGGAAGAGAATGGAAAAACAATGGCAAAGCCTCGAGGGTTGGGATAAGGACGGGTTACTGGGACAGCAAGGGAGAGGGGAACAATCAACAACAGTGCTGATAACAGATATTCACAATGGGTGATAACACAAGGCAAGTTACCAACCCGATGACCGACTGGACACTCAGCCCACCCTCAGCCCGTCCCAGAGCCACACCGGACCCGCCCCTGCCCGCCTAGCCCCCTTTTATGGTGAGTATGACTTCACATGGTATGGAATAGCCCCCAGCCAGCTTGGGTCACCTGTCCTGGCTCCTTGTGACATTAACTCTATCCTCGCCAGAACCAGGACAAGGTAGTTCTGATTTGTTAAGAGAGGAACTATTCAAGACAGTTGAGATCATTACAACAATTATAATTGTTAGCTTCTCTGCAGAGATAGCAACTTTGTTCAACCAATTATTATTATAAAGTCCCAGGCCAGAGAAGTTCTCCATATATGTTTTTGGTATGCCACACTGTACATATTTTGATATTATAATATGCATCTCCTTCCTTCTTGTCTTGATCCTTAAGTTATTTATGTTTAGAAATATTTTGTCATGAATATGCACACTTAGGTCTTTTCACAGGAAAGAGTATTTCATTCTGTTAATACATTTCAGTCTATTTCTGTAGTTACACTTCAATAAAATCTGCTCTTTATCAGCTGACTCCCTCAGGTGCTGAACCATTAAAATGTTGCCTTCTAACAAACAAATGGGTGTTTAGCAATTCCTTCTCAACTGTCCAATGATAATTACATTAAAAGTACTATTCCATGATCTGCAGTTTGCCATAGCAATAGATACATTCACAAGCCCACCTTTTGGCTGAAGGCAAGAAATTGTTTAAGCAGATGTTAGCTCACCCATGGATCAAGTGACATGTCTCTTATTGAGCAAAAAGGCAACAAAAGCTTTTCTTCACTTTCTGTGTAGAATGTTCTGTTAGAATGTAAAAGCCAAAATGGTTTCCATTTCAAAGTTGCTGCAGAGAAATTTTATGATGAGGAAGATTACTAGAGGATCTTAACAAATAGTTACATTTTTTTATAACATTAATTATGGTCTGAAGAATACAATGCAAAAGAAGTTAAACATATTCTGTTTGCATTGCAGTGGAAATTTGTACTGGCATCCAGTGACTAAGGCTGTAGGGGTCAGGCAAAGCCACCCAGGGCCACCTTTACACCAGAACCATCATTAGAAGGTCCCTGTCTTTCTGACTTCAAGGTGGTGTCGCGGCAGTCCAACCCAGGGTGAGCAGTCGCAGTAACCCAACACAGCAGCCATTGCATTGCAGGCAAGCAGCCAGACTCCAGGGCATCGTCCCCACCGGCCATCCCCAGCAGGAGCCACCACAGCCACTCTCCCGTCCCCACGCAAGAGCTTTGCAGCTGGCATGATGGGAATTTTGTAGTACACATCTGCCTACTGGATGTCTGACTTCTGAAAATGAGAAACTAATGGCACTAATTAGAGCTCAGGACACCGCAGACAGCTGCACTGTATGTCTGCCCCCATGGCCCTGCCAATATTCCTCAGTTTTGGCCTGTCGTACTCGTCCTATTCTGGCCCCATGCAATTGCTAGCCCTCTGCTCCCTGTCAGTCATGTCAAGTAATTATGCCAATTTTTTTTGATTGTTTAATAGTGCAAATGCTAGCTAAATGAGGAAGTCAGAGACCACCATTATTAACTTATTATGTGCTCTCAATTCAGGTCTCCAGACGCAGCAGGTTATTGTTGATTCATCTCAGGAAGGAAGGTATCCCAGTGGCCATCTACTTCCCTTCAGTTTTAACTCCCCATCTCTACTTATTCTACATTCATTTACAGTGGTGTGAATTCTCAGAAACAAGTCTCCTTATTTTCTTACTGTTTGGATGGGATTTTTCCTGGATTTAAAACTATTCCATGCATGACTAAGGAACTTTTTATTTATTGTATATATGCAATAATTTAATACAAAATGTAACATTAACCTTACTGTTAATTATTCACAATTGGATTTTTTTTTGGGGGGGGAGAGGGGGGGAATAAAGCAATCAAACAAGATGTGTTACTGTGTTATGGTGGGTAACTGTTAAACTCCAAGGGCCTTTGAAGCCTTACACATATTTAAAAATCTTTTGGTATTAAATAGATTATTCTGAGCTTTTGGTGAACTTGTACTTCATATGTTCAGCTTCTAAACTACAGTTTTAAATTTTTGCACCAAAACCCCCATAGTTTCATCATGTTTTTTTCTGCTGCACTTGCAAATACTCTCCCCCTGCTGGGCAAATGAGCTACAGAGAGACCAAATAAATGAACTTTTTCCAAATGGAGCTTTCACTTCCAGGATCATTATCTGCAATGCATGGTTCCTACTTGCTCTGTTTTAGAGTTTGTGAAGTCATTGATAGGCAGTATTTTATTTAACAGTGTCTTAGAAGCTGTTCATCTGTTTGTTTCAGCTTCTAGCTGCATTGTTGACATCTTTGATAAGCATTGCAGTAATAAGAACTTTAAATGAATGCATTATAATCCCATTTCAGATATCACACTTCAGGCTACAATGGGACGCTGGGACTCTGGAAATTGAGGGTAAAGAAATTAGTGACGTGGAAGCAGCTGGGAATGTGAGACAGTTGGAAAAAAAGATTATCAGGGAATTAAACATGTTTCAGATATTTATCTAGATAATAATAAAATGAGGGATTCATTGATCTCATGCTCTGTATTGCTTTTCCACCCTTCTCTGTGCAATTCTCATGGACCACTTAGTCTAACTGAGAAGGAAGAAATCTTTACCTTATTTTACTTCCGGAGCAATCTTTCTGAATATTTGCCCTGATGATCCTGCTTTACCTCCTCTTGGACGGGATGCTAGATCCGTTCCAACCTTGTACTTCCCCTGCAAGATTTTAACCATAACAGTACTTATTGAAAACTTGGAGATGGGTTTGCTGACTGGAGAAAATAAGGGTCTCCTGCCCTATTGCCACGGCAAACACCACATCTTAATTTGATCTGAACTGTTTAAACTCTCCTTTTCACTTTACTGAATTTTTGGCTTAGCTGGAATTTTGAACTGGGAGTAGAAAATTGAGAATACAAAATAATACTGGAATCTCCAAAACTTATTCTGATGAGATTTCCAGAGCAGGCTTGCAGTCTGAAGAAGTTTGTAATGACTCTAATTCATACTTTAGTGTGCTTTCTAGGAATACCTCGACCCACAGCACAAAAAGTAGGTCTCTTAAAAGTACTGTCTACTGAGTCATTGTTTTGTTTCCCCCTTTCTTTGCATAATGAAGTAGGGCTATAATGAAGTAGGGCCCTCAGAGAGAAAAGTGGGAAAAAGTTTTTTCCTTTGTGGGGCTAAATACACTCTTTGGACATAACATTTCTAATTTCATCTAAAATACTATACTTTTCAACCTCACATTTAAATCATTAAAAATGAACAAAATCTTAAACTTTGTACTATAAGATTGACAACATTATCAGCATAGGCATGGATTTAGTTTGGATTAGTGAAAATAAAGAAGACTCCAGTGTTCTGACAGTATGTCTGCAATGCATCTTCAGAGCACTCTGTTGCTATGGTAAGCTGTAATATTAGTATAATGTACTACCAATAGAGCTATCACTCCAGGAATGTTTTAATGTAATACCTCATGATTAAACAAAACGCTACCCTTCAACCAGGTACTGGTTAATGTCATCCTGTTACCAAGTCAGTAAAGTAATTCCTCAAATACATAGGCTGTTAATACATTTTAAACTGCTGTTGCCGAGAAAGAAACTGATTAACCATCACACACAACAGAAAAATCTTTTCCGTATTCCTTCACCTATAAAACTAAATTTTTTTAAAATAAGAGATTTGAGATAAATGGGGATTTTGGCAGGTATGTTGTTGCTGCTTGTCAGAAAAACAATGATTGTCACTGGTAGCTCCCAAATGAAATAACATACTCCATTTCTTTGCCACCTCTTCCATATGTTTTCCCAGCCCCTGTGTACTAGGAATCAGTAGAGAAATAGTCAGATTGTCACTGAAGATCTGACTTAATATTTCTGAGCTGAAGATATGGATCATTGTTTCAAGACATCTGCCTGCTCAGGTAGACATTGAAACTTTGGTGATGTTCTGTAATTTTAAGATGAGATTCTAGAGAAAATTGGCCATTCACAATTAAAAAGCATTGGACTGTGGTCTATGGTCAACAGGCGTAGAGAAAGCTGCAGATGACAGATTTTCAAATTAGATATTGTGTAGCTTGTCTGCTTTCCTAACCTCCTGTGGAAAGTTTTCTGACTATAACATTATCAAGAGAATTTGCTTAATTTTCATCAAAAAGATATACTTTCTTTACATACATAGCTGAAAGCCAGAGATGGAGAAACAGTGTAAATTCTAATGAGACATCCTACAGCAGAACAAAAATTGTAATAGGGTTGAAAAATACATTTTTTAAAAATTATTATGGACTTTAAAACCACAGGAAGATGGCTTTCTGCATTTATCGACCACTGCAACATTAGCTCAGATACAACAGTTTGCATTCCCAAAATGAGAAGGATTGCTTGTACTGTGCTTCTTCTAGTAAGGTATATGTTGCAAATCTTATTCAAATGCTGAACTTAAAGTTAGTAATTTACACTGACTGACTTCACAGACATATGTGGCTGAACACATGGTAAGCCTGCACATTGTAAAAGCTCACAGATCTCAGCATGGAGTCAAATGTCAAGATAAAACCTTTTTTTATTCTTGTCTAATTAATTAAAAAAAAAAAAAAGAAAAAAAGGAAGTTTTGAAAAATTAAGGAAGAGGAAGAAGGTCAGCACTCAAATATCTCATCAGCAGTTTGTAACTGTATACTTCACAAAAACAATTTTATGGGAAGCACGCATCTATCAGGTTTGCTTCTAAATACAGCAGTTCACTACTTAAACAGTCACTATTCTGGGAATGTGGAAGGTCCCACTAATGTCAAGTGCAATACACTGCATTAGTTATCTAACTGAAATTTTTGTGTAGCAGAAGACTGTATTTACAAGGATAAAGTAGATTACTGCTATTTATTTTTTTTTTCTGTAAACAATTGCTATAGGTATATAAATTAAATTAACACACAGAGATTTGAAAAATATCAATGATGCCTCCAGGGAAATGTATATAATAAAGTTCTGTTTGGCTAAATTACATGTAAACCTGGGATTCATTGAAATCAATAGCAAATTCCCTGCCAAGTATAAAAGGACCAGCACTTTGCCTAGAGGTATCTTCTAAGCAAGGAGAGATACTAACTGCATTTGTTAACTAAATTTCTTTTTTAGTGTTGCACATCCTTTGCATGGAGAATGAGACTCAGAAGGTAAAATTAAACATTCCTGGAGCTGATTTAGAGTATTCACTTTATTATTCAGTTTATTTTCACTTTTGTAATAGAATAATGTAGGGTCCACCTGCCTTGTTTAAAAAGTTATCTGTGTGTCAATAGGGAAGCATCTAGCTGCCGCATAAGCCAGCAGTTTAGTTTGATCTCCATTAATTTTCTCTTTTGCCTCAATGGCTCAGCTAAAATCAGCTGCATCAGCTTCCTCCACTAATCATTCAAAAGCCTCAGTCAGAGGGCTAAGGACCACTTTGGGCAAACGCTAAGGTCTGGTTTGAGACATTAGAAAGTTGTTACGGTCAGTGCCTGAAACTGTAATACCTCCCCTGTAGAGACATGATGGGTTCTTATTTGCAGGGATATGTGCAGGGACAAAGGTTGTTTGATACCCAGAGATTTTTAATCTAGTATTTCTTTTGATATATACCTAATAAAATAGCTATGCTTGTATGTAGTTTGTAGGATCAGAAGCATATAGCCTGTACAGAATACATCTTTTAAAATGTATACTAAAAAAATAGACAAAATCTCCCTCTCTTAATAGTCAGAGGAATGTAATTTAGTTTTCTGAAAGTCATTGATGGACAGGATCCTCAGCTAAGATTAATAGGTATAATGTCGCTGATATAGACAAAGATAGTTTAACAGACATGAGCTAACTCTCCTCACACACCTTTTTATCTAAAGCTTTAGGAGTTCATTTAGACTGATAGCATTTATTTATTCACATTTTTTCTCTTGTCTCTTCACTTTCTATTAGATTGTAAATTCTAGCTTTTATTTGGAGGGCATGGATAATAAGATTTTAATTTTTAAATGTGAAAAATGAAGAAATGGAGAGGCTGATACTGAAGCTTTCCTATGCCTGTTTGAAAGAGTGAAGCCTGTTGGGAGGTGCCATCTAGTACAAATATAAACATGCAAGTGAACATACTTGAGACTTATGACTGGGCATATTAACCACATGTTTGCTTTTTTGGTTTTTTCTAAAATCTGAGCCTACTCTATTTTTTTCCATATATTAACCTCACTCCACTCTGTGTGGACTAGTGTAGGATTATGATCGTTCACTCATCATATGAATGAATTCTGGAAAAGAAAAAAGTTATAATTTTTGCATATAGTTGGAAAGAAATTCAGATAGCTGTGAATAACATGCCTAAGCTCATTTAGAAATCCCTGTGAATTCATTTTTTCCTGCAAATTAAAATGAAAGCAGCACAAAAAAGGAATAATACTTTATTAGCCAAGACAAAATAACATGTCTTGGCTCACTTTCTGTCTCTTGGAGATTATTCTGTCATTCCACTCTTCCTAGGCTAACCAGTTTAGAAAGTTTTTGAATAACTAGCAAAGAAGTTTTTTAGTTCTCTAGTTCTTTAAGTATTTGGTGGCTTCACCAAGTGGTGATGCATAGAGTATTGCAATGTGTATACAGTGTGGCGCATCAGGTGAAGTGCAGTGCCAAGATGTTACAGAACAGAGGAATTAATATCCAGTCATGGTGAAAAGTCTATGAATATATTCAAGAGAAAAGCTCACATGGAAGTTGTTGTAAAACACTTAGTTCTGTAGAGATTGCTGGATAGAGGTTTATAAAAGTTTGAAGGAAAAATTAGCAGTTCCGGTATGGGTATTTTCACAGTGCTTATCTGACACCCAGTATGATCAAATTTGGTGAACACAAGCTGACAATTTGGAAATTAGGCCTACGATTTTCTGATGGCAAAACTAATTTCATATGCAAGATGCTGTGGCAGTCTTCTACGAATCTGTTCATACAGAGCTGGTTCTATTTTTTTCCCAGTAACTCAGTGCTGGTGACATGAGCAATAACAAATATGTACAAATTACAGTAGAAAAGATTCCTGCTGTTAATTACATTAGAGTTGTATTAGCTTTGTAGAGCTTTAAGCTAGACAAGAGATTGTGACAGGTTTTGGAAGTGCAGCACCCCTGAAGTTGCTTTACACTGTTCTGATCCAAGGCTATTGATGTCAATTGGAAAGATATGAGCAGCATTGCCACAGATAGGTACCAGACAGGTACTGGAGAAATATACACCCAGATGCAAGGCACCTGTTGTCCCTTCAGAGTACTTTCACCTTTTGCCAGCACACAGACGAGGTTGTCAATAAGATATGGAAGTGCTT
The DNA here is from genome assembly GCF_011004875.1 of Balearica regulorum gibbericeps. NCBI lineage: Eukaryota > Metazoa > Chordata > Aves > Gruiformes > Gruidae > Balearica > Balearica regulorum. Next base: position 15,528,024 of record NC_046220.1, read on the forward strand.
ATATTGAAAACAACAAAAAAAAATTCTGAGATCTTAAAAAAAACACAATCTGAAATGTCACCCAGATTTTCAAATTAAAAAAAAAAAAAAAAGTGAAATATTTATGGTTTAGTCCAAACATAACTTCTAAACAATAAAAAGGAGGTAGTGTTATCTTTCCTTTCCCAGTGAGTAAATAGTTTCCTAACTACTCAACACTGAATTGTCACAATTTCCTTTGCAGTGTCTGCTACAGAATAATATTGAAGAAAGGACATACAAATAAAAAGGCCTACTATAACAATTCCTGCATTTCCTCATGCATATTGAATGACAGACCACAGCTAGACATGAATATATATAAGAATGTCTTTGAGAGTCATTCACTCTTAAGTTGTATAGAATCTTTAGAGCCATTTGCATTCTTCAGCTCCTTTCATACATGGTTTAGAGGGACGTAAACTGGAGTTCAGGGAGTGACAACTACTATCTACTGGAAGGACTCAGCCTTGAGTGTTCACATAAAGGCAAGTGTCCACTGTAACAGCTAAAGACAGAAGTAAAAAGAGGTTAAAGAAAGATTTTTTCCATAATATGATAAGTTGAAGTAGCTTTCATTAATACTTCACAGTTACATGTTTATAAACTAACCACTTATAGAGGAAGTAACCAGATCAACAGTTACACAGTGCAGAATAAGATGCAGTGAGAGAGAATTTCTAAGAGTGCTAGTGCAAAAGACTTGCTTATTGTCTTTCATTTAGTGCTGCATAGTAAAGGCTCCTATGACTGTGTCGTTTAGGACTTGCAGTCTGAACACAAACATGAAGCTATGTGTTACCTTATTTAATTCGAGGATTAGCACTTGCCAGAAGAACCACCTTGTCTTTATAATATAAAATGCATCAGGAAGCACAGGAATAATATAGCTAACAAAAAGATGCATTTGAGTAAACTTTTATGAAAACACAGATTTCAAAAGGAAAATGGCTTTTTACTAAATGTATTTTCATGGTTCCATCAAATATTATTAAAGTAGATGAGAAAACTAAACCTGATAGAGTACAGAGTTTTCTGTATAACAGACACCTAGGAATACACATGTTTTTCACCCTTTGCTGTTGACATTGAAACTCTCAAATAAGCTCGGGCACTTGAGGACCTGAGAATGTAAACTACATCTAGAACTAGCTGCAACCTACTTTGACTGTCATTCTTCTTACTTTCTGAAGATCAGTCTTTCCTCAACATTATGTCCAAAAGTAAGAGCCTGATATAGCAGACAAGGAAGTCAATATCCTTAAGGACTACAGATCTTAATATTCTTCAGCAAAAGATGGAAAACAACTGGCTTGTTTTCTGGTACAGAATGTTGTTCTTTAACACATACTAAAAGGATTCCTGTATTTTAGCACAGAAGATCCTATTAATCAAAGCTGACCTGCAGCCCAGTACAGTCAATTAAATTTATATAACTCTTCCATGCTCCAGCTCTTCCTTCTCTGCTATTTTCTTGCCATTTGTCATCTGGCAAAACTGGAGTCCTCATTTTTATGCCTTACTTTGAAAACTGTAAGGTTGTTCAGCCCACAAGCTCCACAGTATTAGTTCTATTGCCAGGAAGGTCTACACTTGAAGTTGGCAATTGCATATACCCAAAGAGCACAGCTTGGTCCCTCAAACAGATGTATCATCAGAACAATGCAGTGAATACTGACAATGAGGCAGGAAGGCAGCCAAGGGCAAAAGCATCTCAGTAAGGTTTCCACACTGTTGAAAACAGAGTCATGACCTGCAATGGCAAAAATGCATTTGAAAACCTACCAATTAGAGAAGTCTGTAATGAAACAGGTAAACCAACAAACACTAGATGAACATGTTCTTGAGAGAGATGTTTTTTCTTGACCACTTCTCCCTTACCAGCTGAAAAACTGGTGGGTCCCAACCACAGTGCTTGAGGCAATTCATATTTTAGTTCATATATATATATATATATATATATATATAATCTATCATTCCTTATCAACAGCTGGATTTATTCTTGTTCCTGGTATCCTTAAGCATCCAGACAGCACTTAAAGAATTAATAAAGTGTGAATTTCTTATAAAGAAATTAATTTATCCTTTTAATTTTCTCTACATTTTCAGGACTGTCACGTAGAGAAATTAATTTTTTTTTTTAATTTTTTAAATTTAGTTAGTTGTATACAGGAAATTACTATTGCATTTAGAGGTTTAGTTTTGCATCTATTTATTTTTATATGAAGTATTAATCAGCAGTAATCCAGACCTCTTAGCTGTAAAACCAATATTGTGTGACATAACACATTGCACTACACTCTGACTGCATCTGTTGTTGCTTGCACAGTGTGTCTTTTGGCAATGTGATTTTTATTTTTTTACATGTAATCATACTTTTCCTATATCTGTCCATCTACTCTTTGTACTATAGTAAAGCCGGATCTCCAATCCTTGGTACATAAGCACCTATATCCACAGTGGGGCTTACACAAGGTGGCAGAGAGAGTAAGGACAACAGTTTGCATATCCTGAAATCTTCATTAAACAAGCTCACAATGGAATAGTCATGAAACTCAAGACCCGTTTGATGCTAGTGTTAGCACAGAGCCAAACTTCCATTGTTTAAATATATAAAGGAAAAACAGTCGAAACGAAAATTTAAAAGCACTTGCCGACACAAGAGATTTTTTTATGGATCTAACACTTACTTAAAAGATTTGGACATTTAGACCCAGTCAAGTGAAAACTTTTCTGAATTTGCAGTTCTGTGATGGCGACAATACCTTAGAAATATACTATTGCCATTGCAATGTCATTTGCTTGAACAGGCAGGTGCAAGAAAATACGTCATTAATGATTTTTCCTCCTCATAATTGCAGAATACATAAGTTACTCTTCTTTATACTAAGATTTTTAGGAAAGATGACTTCAGCTTCCATTTTACATTCATTTTCGAATACTGCTCAGCTATAACAGCGTAATAGCAAGCAAGAGATTTTCCTGCTCACTCAAATGCTGCTCCATCACTGCTCTGTAATAAACCATGTCAGATTCATTTTCATGTGGCTGTAAACATCAAGAGCATAACGACATTCAGAACAGTTTGTCCTATTATAGATTCCGTCTCCTATTCACGTTTCCTTGTAGATGTATTGAAAAGACTGACTAGTACTGGTTCCTTGCACATCAGATGTATTTATGAGAACTAAAAAAAGTTTTGTTGGTTGTCTGCATATTTAAACCAATATGTGTGCCATTTCAAGACCTCCACATTCAAACACATAGATTAGTAAAATACTTCTTTTGGAAATTCAGACTGCTTTTGTCAGCTTTTTTATTAAAGGAATCAAAATGTCCTTTTTCTGAGCTTCTTACTAGGAAACATGAGTATTGGATTTGTTTCCCCTTCCACTTCCACCCTTCCAATACTATGTGTTAGATTAAATATCAGGAAAAATGTCTTCACCGAAAGGGTTGTCAGTCATTGGAACAGGCTACCCAGTGGCTGAGTCATCATCCCTGGTAGTATTTAAAAGACGCATAGATGTGAGGTTTAGGGACATGGTTTAGTGGTTGGACTTGGCAGTGCTAGGTTAGCGGCTGAACTTGATGATCTTAAAGGTCTTTTCCAACCAAAACGATTCTATCATTCTATGATTCTATGTAAATAAGTATTACCTGAACAAAGACATAGTACGAAGACATCCACCTGGCCTTTATCCTCCCTCGTCCTTGTTTTCAACAATGGCATTTGGAGCTCTCAGCAAAGGACATGAGATAGTGAGACATGGAGACGACATGTTGTAAGGCTGACTCTCCTACAAGGATGGTCCCAAAACACCTGCACAAAGCAATCTGGCTCCCAGCTACAGCCTCTTCTGTGGTTACAGAGGACTCTAGTAACAGGAGTCTACTTTAAACAGATGCATGAACAATTAGTGAAGTTCCTTTAAAAGTGGTACTAAAACCCATCAACAACACAAACATAAAGCATACCCCTAAAACTCATACTTCTTGACTATTACAAGATATTATAGTAACATATCACTCTCTGTACTTTGCAAAATGAATATCAACTACTGTTAACACAATTTCTTTCTTGCTCTGTATACTTATGGCCTCAGGTTTCATGCTAAGAGCATTATCTTGTGCTTTTCATGCCATTTTTACCTTTAAAAGGGCTACTGTCATAAAATTTGTCTCATTAAAGCATGTCTACTGTAAACACTTCTTAGAAAGAAAGCTTTTTGCCATTCATGTTTTTAAAGGAAAGGAAAAAAAAGATTTGAAATTTATAATATTACACAAATATTTGAAAAGTAGCCACAGAAGAGGCTTCTATTTCACTTATTTAATCAAAATGGGTTTAATTTGGAAAAGCTGGTATTTTGACAAGGCATTAGTCATAAATGAAAGAAAATTATGAGAGAGAATGCACATCAAATACTTAAAGTGAGGGATAAGCATTTTCCTTACCTACAGAAAAGCATCATATGCCTCTGTGACTTGCTCCCTTGGCCCCTTGAGATTAGATAAAAGAAAGTCAGTCCCTTGTCAAAAGCTTAGACAATGAAATTTTTCTTAGAAATATTTCCTCAAGAAATCAAACCATGACTCATACATGGAGAAAGTGAAGGACAGAAAGTAGATAAGGTACATTAAAAATTAAAACAAACAAACAAACAAACAAACAAACAAACAAACAAAAAACCACAAAAAACCACAAAACAAAAAAAACCAAGCCTTTGACAAATTTAAAGATAAGTAGTTCTGAATGCATTTATCACATCAGCAAACTAAAATAATAAATATCATTATTCATACAAACAGATGAGGCAGTGGCAGCTAGAAAACTTTTAATACAAATAATGGTGAGTGTTAAGAAAATTGAAAGAACATAGCATGCGTGTATCACATATGTAAAGAGCCTCATATTTTAACAATGAAGAGTAAAACCCCAATTTTCTTTTCTCAGGATGCTTCACAAAACAATTTAAACTTTGTAGCAGGAATCATTTCCCCAAACACTTACCGATAAAACCTCATACATTCATTTTATAACCTCTTTTCTTCTCTCAACCACCTCTACCATTACCTTTTGCTCCCAAATCTTTCCCCTCAATAGCTTTCCTATTATGTCAGTGAGTTCCAGTTATCTTCTTCCTGAATGGCTCTCTCCTGGGCTTTTTTCTCCTCTTTCATCCTAAGGTTTGCTTTTTGATGTCCTCCAGGAACCTCTCTCCATGTTTCATGCTATCGAGGTCCTTACTGACAGCTGCTCTCTTCTGAGTTAGAAGCAGCACTTGCAGAGAAAACATAAGGTATCTACAAATGGAGAAGGCAGTTGTTTAACAGATTATCACAAGATTTTGTAAAAAGGACACTGGTTTCCAGTTCATGTGTGGTAGCCACAAGTCTGAAGTAAACTATCACGTTAGTAACTCAACTATTACACAAGTGTGATATTTTTCATGTAATAATAAATAACAGAATGCCTCCTTGTGGCTGGATTTCAACATTTGACCACAAAATGAGAAAGAGGGAAGTGACACAGGCTCTTTTCCTAACCCTTTGAGTTCACACACAGTGTTTATGTAACTACAGAATTAAGACTTTGATCACTCTAAGGTTCTGGTTCAAGAGTAGCCTAAATCTCAATTAGTGTTTGCAAATTAATTTTGAATTCTCTGCATGAAAAGTGTGATAAAAATGCTGAAGGTTATTAATTATTATTAAATTAGTGCAATTAGGGGAGAGAAATCTGAGGATTCCCAGCTTGCTTATGCTGACTTACAAGTAGTTGCCTGTACTGTTTATATGGAGTAAGTAAACTCAAGACATCACGAATAGGTGTGTGAATATCCTTTAACCAAGAAATGAATGTAGCTTAAAATTTTTAACTCTTTTCTATGCCTTAATGAACAGACATTGCAGATCATCAAGCTATGCTGTATTAAAAACAGGTGGACCTCATCCTCGGCAGAAGCATCTAGGATTTTTCACCCTTCCTGACTGAAAAATTGCTTACTGCTCTGGGCATGTTACACCTTTGGGATTCTCGCAGAGAAAGGGGTAGAGACAGGATGTACAGCAAAGTCAGGAATATTGCCATTCTGCAACCCATTTTCCACTTGTCTTACAACCTTCCGCATTCTGCCAGCATATCCCAGGTCACCCTCAAGTTTAATTTTTCTTGCAGAGAGTCTGCCACTTCTGGGATAAAACACTGTTTGGGTCTCTTCAGCATAATTGTGCTGCTTGTGAAAGAAACCAGGAGTGAGGGCTGGAGCTGCAGGACCGATGATCTCAGCACAGGAGCCTTCTGTGTGGCAGAGTAGAGTCTCCAGCGTTCCTGGAATGGGCAGCGAGTGCCAAAGCCTTCCCTGCAGGACAGGCATATCTTCCCACTTGTTATTAGACAGCCAGAAGTGTCCATGGGGCTCCCCTTCCTAAGTATTACCTCCACAGTAAGGAAACTGTGATGGCAAAGGGAAGGGAAAAGGAAAAGAGAAAGGGAAAAGAGCAGAGGGAGAGAAAAAGGAGAGAAGACATGGAGGACAGTGGGTAAGCAGACAATGAGAGACGGGAATCGTTGTGCTATGCCAGGATGTTTCATGATATTATGGGCCATTTTGCAAGATCTTTCTTTAGATGTGATGTATATAAAGGGCGGGGGGGGGGGGGGAAGAAAAAAGAAAAGAGTAATTAGTCATTGTGGAGAATTTTTCTTAATTTTTTCAGACAGTAAAATGCCTTTCAGTTTAAGAATTTCTCTTATTAACAATATAATACTAAATGGAAATGGCTGCTTGCAGACAGAAATAAAAGAGCTTCTATCAAGTAGGCTTTATAAGAAAATCCAGAAAAGTCCTGGTATGGCTTCAGCATTGCTGGAAAAGTTAATGCAGCATTTAACAGACTGACGAAAGTAATAAGATTCCTGAATTAGAACCACATGAAAGGCAAAGATCCTCTATTCAAAAGGCTCACCAAGAGGGAATTCCTATCAAAACTCCCAGGCACTTTTATTGTCTTTTTAAAAGCTGATAGTTTGGCTGAGAATATGATTTTTCAGTCTGAGCTTATAAGAAGCTGACGGTATGTGTGATGCCCAGTCTGACAGCAGCAGAGCATGCACATTATTCATTTTCTATGTATTGACATATCTCCCTGCTGCTCGTGTCAGTGATGTTTCTGGCTTTACTTCTCATGCAGAACAGGTACATATAGGGTTTTAGAAAGACTCTCAATATTTCTGACCACCAGCTGACAGCACAGAGTAACAACTATCCCTCCAGTTGTAATGTTTAGTCCAAATCAAAATAAAGCAGAACAGAAGTCAATGATTTAAAAACCAAAGAGAAGGCCAAAGAGAACAGAGTGGGAATGGTCAAGTTAAATGGTTGAACATTAATGTAGCTGAAAATACCTTCAGCCTGTCCTGGAAGATAGTTTGCTTTCCAAGGATTCCTTCTCGCATCCCAGCCTAGAGAGTGATTTAGGACTGGGACAGGGGATAAAGACTCCGAGTCAATATGGAGTGGAATTGTCACAGCCCCAGAAAATTTGGCTGTGGTCTGGTCTAACCCAGCCTGAGGAGATTGCTCCAGCTTCTGATGGGTCCTCAAAATTGGTGGTCTAAAATTACACTTAATGTCATATCAAGACTCACTGTAGAAGGAGCCAATGGGAATTCCTCTGGAGTTGCAAGTTTTCTGAAGCCACACCTAGGCAAGGCTTGTAGGCTCTGCTGGCTGAATGTTTCTGCAAAGATGATGTAAGATCATCTCTGAGCAGTTGTTCCTCTTTCATATATACATAAACAGATGGGAATCATGAATTAAAACTAGTAAGTGATGTTCTTTACTTTATCCTGAGACCCTGTGCACTGGATACAAAGTCAGGTACTCTACAGCAGTATGACTGCTTGGCCTAAGATAAAAATACATTTTAAATTTCTGTTTCACCCAACTGTCAGAATGTACAGCTGGAATTCACCTCCTTTAGATCTTTTCACATCAAATGGCCTATGAAGAAGCCATAAATCACTACTCGAATCCCCACTAGTCATTCAGTGCCAGTCTGTTTCCTATATGGATTAAAGTGCTAACAACCTTTACTTCTCCTGGCTACATAATTACCAAGCAAGCTACACTACCATTAAAGAAATGACAGGGGATAATAAATGTCTCCTGTCTTTCTGCTTTGTTTTTTGATTGAGATTTTCCCCAAACTGAGGTGAACCAAATGGCTTGACTGAAGTGCTCTAAAGCATCTTTGTTCTGCATGAGAAGAAGAACACTAATATTTCATCAGATAAAGTTAGCACATACTATCCATCTAGGAACAAAGCTTGTTTTCCTGATGATACTATAGTGTCCTACAACCTGGTCACTCTTGTATAAAGTGACAAGCTCCTGTTTGGATGTCAGCTGTCCACTCTGGCCAAGAGTAAGTCTTCATACCTACTAGAAATACATTTCTTTGTTATGTCAGGCTCATATTTCTGAAGAGAAACTGACAGAGAATATTTAGGTCTGCGAGTACCTAAGGGGACAGACTGCAGTGCTGGGAAAGCTGAGAATGAATATGACATGTAACAGCCCTTGCTGTTTGAAAGACAACATCCACTTTTAGCTTATCTCTTTCACATATACATACACACACATACACACACAGAGTTAATATTCTGATAGGCATTTGAAGGTCCTATCATCAAAGGATAACAATTTCTGGATTTCCGATATACACTGAATTTAGTTCAGGGCATGTATAGTAAAGCACATCCATGATCTCTAGATTCATTCTGGCATTAGCTTTTTACCATGCCAGTTTCATATTTTGAGCCAGACTAAGCCTCTGTACAAGACCAAAGCCAGATTACAACATATTTTTTTTCCTCTGTAATGGCTATTTTCTTAATAATATCAGTGGCATCTCACACAGGAGGCTGTTCTTTACCTCTTCTCTGACCTTGAACATAACCTCTTTTTCTTCTGAGCTAGAGGTAGAGCTCAAACCTGTTAGCTGTTCATAGCAGTAGATATTTAAATTTTAATATAATCAGAACAGGGACCTGGAGATGCAGATCTGTACAGTGAAGAGGGGCATTTGGGAACTGGATTCTGTCAAGGACTGAAAATACCAATCCCATGGCAAGTTGAAGGCTTTTTTATCCTTCATGAATGAAGCTGATGTGTAATTCTTCCCAAAGCACTTCTTTCTGTGTCACAGTTGTTTTGTAACTGTGCTCTGGATCCTCCAGAATCTTAAATTCAGCACTGCAACTATAAGATTCTATCACAGTTAACATAATTGCAAAACATCAGACAGAAAACATGTGTCAGCACTGTTATAGGTTTGTTGAAGGGTCTATTCCCCTTTATGCAGTGTTCTGTGTCTTAAGCCAAGATGTTTCAACAGAGTTAAAATTCAACTGTAATTATTGTGTTCTAGATAGGACATTTTGAACTAGTTTCCTTAGTCCTTAGAACTTAAAAGTGTTCTGTCCCAGTATATCCAATTTGTTCATCGAGGTAAGGGCAGATAATGTTTTATGAAACAAAATTAGACTTGCTTTTCTTTAAAAATACTCATTTGACATATAGGCTTTTCTTTTCAATGGAATATCAGCTTTATCATTACTGTTTCTAGAGCAACATATTCATATCTAGGGCTCAGCCACAGGATTACCTAATTGAAATGCATCCCAAATTATTTCAGTTACTGATTCAGGTAACTACCAGGCTTGGATATAGCTGGTGGAAAGAAACAAGAGAAAAAGATAAAATCAGAACTTTAATTCTTTAGTCATTTAAAGAGACAGAAAAAGTAATACAAATACAGAAATTATTTTTTTAAAAAAAAAGCAACAGCTCCTGTTTCACTAAAAAACATTGCCCCCTTTTTTTGTACACAAAAATGATGCTACCCTCCTTAAGAATATTGCTTTTACATCCGAGCCAGTTTGCAATCCTATGGATTATAGCTTCTTTTGGATTTCCCTCCTTTCTTCCTGCCACTCCCTGCCCTATCAAGTCACCTTTCAGACCTACTTGGATTTATAGAAGAGAAGAAAGATAAAGGCATGATGAACTAAAGAGGAAAGAAAAAAAAAGAACAAAAAGAACAAAACAAACAAAAAATACCCCAAAACAAACAAACAAAAAACCAACAAGAGAACAGTTACTCGGGAGCCAGAAGGATGATTGCATACCATTTTCAGTTTTGTCAGGTTACTTGCTTAATAACAAAGGCTGGTTGCATAACCTTTCCTCTAAATCAGGTTACCTGTGTGTGAAATAGGGGCATATGAAAGTATTGTGAGTGTTATTGTAATTTATTGACATGTACAAAGAACTTTGAGGTGAATAATTAGGACTATTCTAAAAAAACATTAATTAGTGTCAAATACTTCATACCCATACTGTACATTGATGTGTCCTTGAAATACTTTGTCTGAAACAATCACTGAACAGACAGCTGAAGTGAAGATAAGATGTAGAAAAAATGAAGATCTGTATAATATGTACAAAGAAAGGAGATGATAAGGTGTCTTTGATGGAATTAAGGAGAAGGGCAAAAAATCTTGTCTGCTGTAAACTGATCAAATTCTACTTACCAAAAGATAATTTCTGTGGTTTACATCGACCAAGGACTTGGTCTGTTTAAAGTCACCGTATAATATTCCAAAAAGAAGCTGAGAGCAATTGGGTATTTTCAGCAAGACAGCATTTTCCATATGAATAAGACATTTTCTATTGCTACTGATCTTTGTGCAAAATAAATGTTAATACTATCTTGTGACAAACAGATTTTTTTCAACATGATTTTAGGTTTATTAAACAAGACAGTTAAAGATAACATGACATATCTGACCTTTTTTTTTCTTACTGCTTCTATGTTAATGTAAACCTTTAGGCAATCAACACAAGCTCTGCAATCAAGCCTGTATTTGTTTTATTCTATTTTCTAAATGTAATCCTTTGTGGCAAGAATCTCGACCATAACCTTAAGAGTTGCAGTGGTCAGGAAAAATTGTTCTTTTAAATGGAAGTTCATACTTTTACAGCAGCTCTTCAGAACTGTTCGACAGAAGCATCTTCCAGGCACCCCCGCATGGCCCATCCTAACCCCTAAAGACAATCAGCTAAGTATCCAACGTGAGTGCTGACAGAATGCCACACCTGGCACTTCACAGGGATGCAGGCATCATCTATCATGTCTCACAGAAGTTCTTAATATGAAAGACAAAGAGTGTTAAGTCAGACAATAAAAGCATTGGTTTTGTTTTTCTTAACTTCCCATTGACCTCCTGTACCTTACACATTCCAGAACATTTCCTAGAAAAGTTAGTTAATAACAGAAAAATGGAGGTCCAACATCTTGTGTCTTTGGTACTGTCTGCCTTCAGTGTCTCTCAGTTCCAGACTGTCCAAGGACAATTTCCAAATAAAAAGAAGGGAAATAAAAAGGTACATCTAGCTAGAGAAGAAGTCTCTATTCTAGTCCATCCAGATTTGGAATCAGAGGACTCCTATCCAGTTGCAGGAAAAGGAAAGGCGGGAAAGGATGGCAATAAGGTAATTTTCCACATAGTGATCTAACTGCTCATTGCAAGTACCAAATAGTGGTTTGTGACATAAAATTCTATTTCTATGATAAAATTCTGTATTCTGTTCTATTCCATTCCATTCATGATAATAATAAAATAATAATATATTCATTTGTGTTGGTTTTGGCAGGGATACAGTTAATGTTCTTTCTGGCAGCTGGTGTAGTGCTGTGTTTTGGATTTAGGATGAGAATAATGTTGATAACACACAGATGGTTTTAGTTGTTGCAAAGCAGTGAAGGACTTTTCAGCTTCTCACACTGCCCTGCCAACAAGAAGGTGGGGCACTCCTAAGAAACTAGGGAGGGAGGGACAGCCAGGACAGCTGACCCAAACCGACCAAAGAAATATTCCATACCGTATGACATCATGTTCCATTTACATCAGGGGGTGGGCTGGGAGACAGGTGTAGTACAAAGGGTGTGAGTCTGATGTGTGGCTGAGGTAGGCTCTCCCCTTGAGCCACGAGGTTCAGAAAGGACCCCCTTGCTTTCTAAACTCCTTCTCAGAGAGGCACTTAGGTGCAGCTGCGTCCCGTCTTAGTCCCAGACATGGTCAATGGTTTAAAGGATTATACACAGCCATACGTCAGAGTCAATGTTTGCCTGTCAGAGTCCCCTAAAGGGCTTTCACTGAGACAGTTTTGCAAAGTTGAAACAGAAAGTTTATGAAAGCGACAGATACAAAGAGTTCAGAAATGCCTTTGATAAATGCACTTACTGCAATAGCACTAATATACAATCATAATGTCAGCAAAATGCTATCGCGGGTATTGTCACCAAAAAGGTGAAATCGCAATGCTTACCCAGAAGGCGTCCCTATCTTGGGTGGAGGAGAAGGAGCACAGCCCATTGACTGCCTCTTTGGGGTCTTCAATCTCTTCTCTCTCCCCACGAGGGTAACTTCCTCAATATCCTTTATACCCCAGTCTTAGCTGTTCCCCTCCCTGGGGTGACGTTTAACATGATTTGGGTGGCCAGTCGAGTACTATAGTCATATATGTTTAGCATGTACCTCTTTTAGCTCATTATCATATTTAAGGGTGTCAACTTTTATATTCATTTAATGAATAATTAAGCAAAATGTCTCGCTGTGGGCACCATGGCCTTCAAGATTCTGTGTAGAAACCATCTATCTGTTTATTCTGTATTCTCTAGCAAAAACAGGGCTGTCTTGCTGCCATAAGACTCTGTCCTTCAGTTGCTTCTCATACCCACCTTGTGGATCTCTATCCACAATGTTTGTGTAAGAGATAAGTGGACACCTGTGTTTTTAACCTCTAATGTGCAGTTGTCACAGCGAGTTAGCTTGGGGTCTTGCGTAACATCAGCTTCAGGTGGTAAGAAAATGTGCTGTTCATCACCTTTTTAAAATATTTTTATTTTATTATTATCATTATTATTTTTTTTTCCCTATTAAATTATTTCCTTCTCAACACACAAGTTTGGGGTTTTTTTTCCCTTCTTCATTTTTCCCCATCCCACTGGGAGAGGAGAGTGAGTAAACAGCTGTGTGGTTGTTTTAGCTGCCAGCCAGGTTAAACCACAACAATGACAACTATAATAACAATAACAACTATAAAAATAACTATAATAATGCAATTCTGTATTAGAAAATTATATGAGGAAGTTATTTTCTCCAAGAATTGAGAGGAATCTTCCTAAGCTTTACCTTGCATCTAATGCTCCTGAGTATTACCTTGCCTTTTCAAATATAGCTGTGGAAAGAGCAATGTGATGACATTTTGGGAAAAAGGTCAAGGAAAGTAGAGTTTTCTTTGCAATCTTTAGTTTACTACTATGCTAAATTTATGGCTTTTCAGGAGAATTTATGACAGCTCCTTTAAAAAAAAGTTGACATTCTCTTTCTGTGACAAAAATAAGGCAGGTTCAGAGCATCATCTTTCTGCTTTACCCATTGTGTTTCAGTTTCATAGAAAACATAGTTAGAATTAAACAAGGTTACAATCCTGAACTGAACTGAGTTAACATATTCTGAGATATAAAAATATCTGAACATTTCACTATTTGCAAAGGAATAATTCCAAAGATACAGTAATTTCCCTGAACTCTTGGAATATTTCCATTTGCTTTAATTTGGTTTTGTTGTTTTAAAGAGTTTTGAGATGAGTTTGAACTATTCTGACTAAGCCAGCAAAGGAGGAAATAGAAATGGAGGGGTGTGCATTTTTCTCCATAGAAGTGACTTTTGTTTTTCACTTGTTTCCTAAAGTCTTTCTTTTCAAAAGAATTTCAAAGTTCTCTGTACCTCATCATAGCAGATAAGAAGGATGCACATTTGTTTCAATTATATGGAGATTACGGTTCTGTGAAATAGAAAGAAAAAAAAAGTAAATATGTGATATGAAAATGTGACCTGAAAATTGTATTTTAACCATGAAATAGATTGAGCAGCAATGCAGGTAATGTAAGGTCCTCAGTGAAAAGCTTCAAACCATGCATACTTTCAAATCCAGATGATACATTAAAAAAAAAAAAAAAAAAAAAAGAACGAATTTTATAGGAAAATCAATTTTAAAAATAAGATGAGAGGGCAGACCCTCAGCTTGATTTTCCAATTCTTTTTTACAGATGTTTAGTAAGTAGTTACACTCAGCATGACCAGCTGCCCTGTATATATAGCAGAGAAATGAATGAAATTCAGACCTTACATTTTCAGTGGGCTTTTTGTTGTTTTGGGATTTGGTGGTTTGGGGTTGTGGGGTTGTTTTGGGGTTTTTTTGTGAAACTCTGAAAATATGAACATGCTTTTTGGGTTTTTTGTTTGGTTGGTTTTGTTTGGTTTTACCTTCTAATAATTAAAATATAACCCCAAGGCTCAAGGATGTGTTGGTTTAAGAAAACTTTATCAACTTTTCTCTAAATTCCTGAGTATAAACAATACCACAGTGACCATAGCTCAAATTCTGGTATCCTGATTTTGTGTCTGTGAGTATATTGTGCTCCCACAAATGTGTACAAATTTCTGACAGCATCATTATTTTACACTTCCCAATTCCTCTTCTTAAAATTCAACTGTGCTTCTGCTGTATCCATTTATTGATGCTCCTTAAGCAGTTAACATGTAGATTCTAGCTCAGGGAACAGACCATAGTGATACAATAACAGAATCATAGAACAGCCCAGGTTGGAAGGGATCTCAAAATGTCATCTGGTCAAACTTTTCATGGGAAAGGAGGCTTGGATGAGATTATCTAGCACTCTGTCCTACCACATCTTGACAGCCTCCAGTGATGGGGATTCTACCATGTCCCTGGGGAAGTTGTTCCAGTGAATAATTGTTCTTACAGTAAAAAATTTCTTTCTTATGTTGAGATGAAAACTCTCCTAGTGCAGTTTGTAAGTGTTACCCCTTGTCTTCTTCACATGGCTGCTTATGAAGAGACAGCCTCTGTCCTTTTTGGAGGCTTGATACATAGATGGGCACAGGATGTAGGCTATCTAGGCAGCACAGCCCACAGGGGAGATAAGTCAACTGAATTCAGTTTAACATTCTCCATTTGACTGGTATTGAAATAGAAGTTGGGTTAGTAGATTCAAACTAAATGATGACAAGTGGTTCTTTCAAAACGACTGGGAGACTGAGAAATGTGAATTTAACAAGAAAAGGAAAAAAAAAAAAGGCCTATGTTAAGGAAGTTACAGATGGAGTATTGAATGAAGTGGGATTAGGAGGGAGGTGAGGAAAGGAGGTGATTCACATCTTATCTGGGGAGGGAGGGAAGGAAAGGAACGTGGAAAAACACAGAAAACTGTGTAGTAAAACTGAAGATGTTTTAACATCAAAGAGCAGAATAAGATGATGTCAGCTGAAGAATGTTACCAGATGAACACATTCTCAAACATCAAATGTGAGCCACTTACGTAAACAGTTACTATAAGAGGTTAAATGTGATGAAAGACCCAATGAATGAGCAAATTATTGTGGAAATTGTTGTTTCTTTAGTGAGCAGCAGAGCCTTTTTTTTTCATTCCATGGTGAAATAATTGGACCAATGTCCAGAAGTAACAGAACAATCACTTATATCACACCATAGAAACATTGGTGGATTGATCTTGAAGAATTTCACAGCCAAATTATGTTTATATCGATTTTTTTGCCTCTGGTTGCAAATGAAGAACTAGACCGCATAACAGTTGAACTTCACTGTCATACATAAAAGAAGATCAGAGTTACATTAATCTGAAAGGTAAAATATTTTGGTGGCTAATTTTTTTCTTGACTTTATTGAAGCTACCTCAAACAAGCTTTTTCCTGAGAGAAACAAGTAACAGTGACAAAATATCAATATTGACTGTTGCCCTTGTTGACATTACAAAGTAACCAAAACATCTTATAAATTCATTTAAATGGAGTCCCCTTGAATCATCTCAGAACAAAAAATGAAGAGCTTGCACTTCCATTACCAGTGACAATTTTGCCAGTCTGTCTATCGTAAATGCAGCAATTTTAACAAGATGTGAATACCACCCGTGCAGATTATAATATCAGTGGATCTGAATGTGCTATAGCTTAAACGTTCTTAAAAAATCCTAATACCATCTGTCTCTGTTTCACAAAAGGCAAGCTGACAGGCAAATATTGATGCAACTTGGCAAAAGACCTGCACATTTTACTGAAATTGAAAAAATGAACTCTATCCAATGATCTTCAGACTTAAACCACCATCAACTTCATGTGTTTCAATTCAGCTGCTGTCAGTATACCTGAAGCAAAAAGCCATTGTAAAGTCTGCCAACATAACAACATTTTTACTGTTTTATGCAAGTGAAGTTGTACTATAAGGCGTTTAAGCCTTAGTACAGATCCTATTTTTTACCACTGGCCCTTGGGGGAATGTAGATAAATCTCTAATCTCTCCCTTGTCACAGTTTACCCTACCACACAATAGGGTGATGGTACTAGTCCCTTTTTCAAACTTGACGAGCTCTATTCATGAGCATATTATATAAAAGGTGAATATGTACTACTCATCTGCACAAAAGCCACCACAGTAAATGTGAAATCTTGTCTGATAACATCACCCATAGTGATTCCCATAATTCCTTAGTTCTCCCCATTTTCAAGACTTTACTCTTAGAAAAAGTTGTATGCACACTGCATGATAAAAGTTACCTAAATTCTCTAGGACAGAATGCATCATATCCCCTCTCTGTAAAATCGGACCTTTTGCAGTAACTCACTAAAAGTATCAACACCAACACATCCACTTCTCATATTTTCAGCTTCTAAAAATTTGACGTGGTTCAGCCCCAGCCGCAGCCGAGCACCACACGCTGCTCGCTCAGCCCTCCCCCCAGCAGGACGGGGAGGAGAACGGAAAAACAACGGCAAATCCCATGGGTTGGGGTAAGGACAAGTTACTGGGAAGGGAGAGGGAAACAATCAACAACAGTGCTGATAACAGATAGTGACAATGGGTGATAACAGAGAACAATTTACCGATCTAAGACAGACCAACCAACCAGAGCTCAGCTCCTCCTGGAGCCACGCCAAACCCACCCCTGCCCGCCTAGCCCCCTTTTAGGGTGAGCATGACATCACATGCTATGGAATAGCCCCCGGCCAGCTTGGCTCACCTGTCCTGGCTCCTTGTGAAATTAATTCTATCCTCGCCAGAACCAGGACAGAATTCAGTTTCAAAGTTGTTGGCTATGCAATTGCTGATTTAGGCTGTTACTAAAACCAGGCAAACCTGACCCTTGAGTGACTATAATTATTCCAAAAAAGCAACAAAATATTATATAATAAAATATAAAAACCTGCTCTGGGGAAAAAGTTTCATGGATTCTCTCCACTGTTCTCCACTAGTTTAAAATAAAAATGGAGATACAATATACCAAAATTTAGGTAATCTCCTAAAGGTTGTGCTAAATTGTTATAGGATGAGAGTATGTTAATTGTCAAGCTGCATAGGACCCATTTCACAGCAAAAGAATAAATACACTTATTCATTGTTACCTGCTGAAGGATAAGGCAGTTAAGGCAAAACATAACCAGTTCTGTTCTGGTGCAAGCGAAGGACACAGTGATCTCTGAATGGAAGAAGGGATGAAAATGCAAGTGGACTGGGAATTTGAACTGTGTTTTCTGTTACCTTGATGATAAATTTACATCTTTCTGATTTCTCCTAGGACAATAAGTTGCAGGGAGGGTGAGGAAAGAAAACAGTAAGGTAAAAGTGTATTGAAATAGGGAAAATAAAATAGCATTTGTAATATTTCTAATTCCCCAAGAGTGTTGCCTTTCAGTAGTAGCCTTCTTATGGGATTTTGTTTCTCACATTTTAGTACAGAATTTTATTGATACAACTTTTAAATTTTAATGGGTCAATTTTTCCTCCATCAACATATTTACATATCCCTTCTAATGGTATTATTAGTTTAGTTCTGACTTGCAGTAGTTCCCAGAGCTTGGCAGCAGACAAAGGGATAAATGTCACACTCAGAGAGTTGAGATCAATGGCTCGATGTTCAGGTGGAGACCAGTGACAAGTGGCATTCCTCAGGGATCAGGATAGGGACTGGCACAGTTTAACATCTCTGTCAGTGACATGGGATCAAGCACACCCTCAGCAAGTTTGCCAATGACACCAAGCTCTGTGGTGTGATCAACACACAGGAGAGAAAGGATGCTATCCAGAGGAACCTTGAAAGGCTGGGGGGGGGCGGGGAGGCGGGGGCTCTGTGAACTGGAGGAAGTTCAAGGCCAAGTGCAAGGTCCTGCACGTGGGTCCACACAGTCTCAAGTACAACTACAGTCTGGCAGAGAATGGATTGAAAGCAGCCCTGAGGAGAAGGACTTGGGGGTATTGATTGATGAGAAGCTCAACATGAGCTGGCAATGTGCACTTGCAGCCCAGAAAGCCAACCGTGTCCTGGGCTGCATCAAAACCAGCATGACCAGCAGGTCGAGGGAGGTGATTCTGCCCCTCTGCTCTTCTGAGACCCCACCTGGAGTACTGCCTCCAGCTCTGGGGGCCCCAGCACAAGAAAGACATGGAGCTGTTGGAGTGAGTCCAGAGGAGGGCCACAAAGCTGATCAGAGGGCTGGAGCACCTCTCCTATGAGGACAGGCTGAGAGAATTGGGGTTGTTCAGCCTTATAACAGTATTTAAAGAGAGCCTACAAGAAAGCTGGAGAGGAACTTTTTGCAAGGGTAGGTAGTGATAGAACAAGGGGTAATGGGTTTAAACTGAAAGAGGGTCGATTTAGATTAGATATTAGGAAGAAAATCTCTACTGTGAGGATGATGAGGCACTGGAAGAGGTTGTCCAGAGAAGCTCTGGATGTCCCATCCCCGGAAGTGTTCAAGGCCAGGTTGGGTGAGGCTTTGGTCAACGTGGTCTAGTGGAGGGTGTCCCTGCCCATGGCAGGGGGGTTGGAACTAGGTTCTCTCTGAAGTCCCTTCCAACCCAAACCATTCTGTGACTCTGTGATATGATAAACTAAACTTATGAATATATTTATCTTCCTTAAAGATAGAGAGATGCACCTTGGGTGGGGTTTCAAAACTTGTAATGATGGTGTGTCTCAGCTGTGTAATGGAGCATGATAAAGGCTCTCATCGTTATTGTCATTCGAAGCTGCCTTGCTAAACATGCTAAAATTATTCCAAAGTTTAGAAATAAATTGCTTAGAATATATGGAGGAAAATAATGAAAACTTCTGTAAGTTATTTTGAAACTGAAAATCATGCAAGGGCCAAAAAAAAACCCCTCCAGTGTACTGTTGCCCCAAGAGATATGGACTGTACAGAGCTCTCTCCTATATCAGACAATACGATTTTGTGGGAGGCAGAGATCATCTCTATTGCTGGACTGCCGCAATGCAACCATGACTGCAGCTCTGCTGTGAAGGTGAAAAAACCTAGTGAGAGGTACTGATATTTTACTGATGTTATTAACATGCAAAGGCAACTACACAGGCTTAGGTCACAGTTCAGTGACAGTCAGAACTCATCTGGTAGCAAGACACAGATGTCTGGTTTAAGAAATAAGCTTGATTTTTCAAACCTGTTTCACTCTTACAAACTTGGACATCATCTGGCTGACTGGATTGAGTCTCTTTCTTATGTGAAAGATTTGTTTATGTTCATCCTGTTTCTGAGAGATATCTTAATATTCATTAGCATATCATTCTGTGAACATATGTCTTCATTGCAGAGCTGTTTTCCTTCACAAGCTTTTCTTCTCCTGAAATGAGTGATTTTTGAGGGGAAAAAAAGTTCACCGATAGTAATAAAAAAATAGATATTGATCATAGTGTACAAAAAGTATAAGAATATTCAAGTTAGCATTCCAGCCCACATTTGTGTAAGTCCCAGTTTAACTGGAGCACAATTAAAGTAGAGAAAAATAACGCTCTTAGAGAACAACACTCTTGGAGATGAAGGAGCAGATGAAATCTACAGCTCCTTATATGTCAGGTATTCAACTGAGCTCCCATCAATTAAGCTATCAACAAAAAAAAAAAAAAAAAAGAGGCTGAGAGAAAATACATTTGGATTAAATTACAGAAATTATGAATGACAAAGATGAGAGTGATTTCAGTGTCTGGAGTACTGCAAACTAATCTGGGACTCTGGTTGCAGTAACAGAAGGACCGATGGGAAAATTGCTCAGTAGCCGCAAAACAACACTTGCAGCAAAATTCTGTTAAATGAAAAGGCAATAATAGGAAAGCAAGGCTCTAAGACAAAGAAAAGGTTTCAACTCAAAATAACTTTAACATTTGGAAATCATTACTTTGTATATGTAGGCTCTGATATTGCAGTAAGGAATATTGCCATTGGTATCAACACCACAGCATCAGGCCTGTTGAGAAAAGCTTCGTTAGACAATGCAGGAATTCTCCACTGTTATGGTACTGAGGAATCTGACACATGGCTACACGGTGAGGTTGCAAATTTTCTTCTTCAAAGGTAATTTAAAGTCCAAATACTGTTCCGCCAGATCATTTATAGAAAGAGGAAAATGACAAGGACTGAGGAATATTTGATACATTTTCCAGGAATGTTTGAAAAACGCATAAAACTTAAGAATATTCATCAAAAGAATGTGTGTTACATTGGAAACTGTAATTAACTTTAAGTAGGATGAGGAAAGAAGTATCTGACTTCCAAGATGCCTTTGCAGGTTCTACATCTGACTGAAAATATGTTCATGTTGCAAAATACCAATTGAGTCATTTTGAGTCTAGATTTAGGGTGTCCCTGAAAGAGTTAGTTGGAATAATGAAATTCACAAAACATTTCCTAGCTATAATGAATACACTATGAAAAGGCATTTTTGGAAAGCATGTGAAATATCTCCATTAGGCTTGTTTAGTTTGTTGAATTATTTTTTCCCCTGTTTTTGAAATATTTTCATTATCTTTGTTTTTAGGATTTTGCTTTTCAAAATGCTGCAGCAGCCACTTTTTTTTTTTTTTTTTTTTATATTTCTTAAGGCTTTTTCCTGCATCAAGTTCTTTTTCGATGTGTAGGTAACAATACTGTGATACATACTTCATTGACATGAAGCTAATCACTCGGTGCAGTGACAGACAGTAAAGAAAAGCCTTTTGCACATTATGAAGGGCAGGTAGGCATCATGGCAGAGGTCAGCATGGACTGGTGGTGACCAAAGCTGTGTTTCTACATGAATTGATACCATACCTGAATGATTTTCATTGATGATTTAGAAGATAATACAAAATTGCAGAGGAAAAATTAGTATGGCACAAAGATTTTTCAGAATTATAAACAAGAAAGATCTCTCATTCAAAGACAAGGTGAAAGCTTGCTCAATAGGCAATGTTAGTGAAAAAAAAAAAAAAAAAAAAAAAGATATTCACATACCTGCAAAATTTTTATTGTTTGAGGGTGCAGTATGCTATATGTATAAAAGTGGAAAAAATAGTCCAAGGATCTACTTAAGATGCGGCACAGCAGGTTATACCAGTGAACTGCTGTGATAAAAAAGACCACAAAGCAAAAGAATACTGACTAGAGTTAAGGAGGTGACCTTGTCTCCAAGTAAGGCATTCTGTCTAATGAGATATTAGTCAGGTAGTTGCATCTTAATAGAAACTGAGGAAGAGGAGGGATGCAAAAAAACTGAGTCTCTCAATATCTTCAAGGACTTCAGCCCATCCATATGTTAAGAATATTAAAATTAATTTGTTGGTAATTGATAAGAATGAATACCTATTGTCATATGAAGAATACACACGCTTGCGAGGGCTCTTTGATAAAGCAGAGAAGCAATGGTTTAAAGGTAGTATTGAACATGTTCAAATTCGAATTGAGGAATCGCTTTTTAAATGTAAGGATGATTAACCCTGGAAACAAAATATCAAGGGAAAGGTTAAATTTGTTTCCCACTTCTGGTAACTTCAGATTAAGCTAACACCTTAACAGAAATTACATGTTCGTCAAAACCATGATGGAGTCAATGCAGGGGTAATTGAGGGAAACGGAAAGTGTCTGAAATGTGAGGTGGAAGATTGGATGAGCTATAGCTTTTTCTTGATCTTTAGCTCAGTAAATTTCTGATAACACACATCTTGTTTGGGAGAGTCCAAAGGAGATTGCCTTATCTTTCTAGCATATTGTCACAGAAAAATAAAAAGATGTTATATCAGGTTTTAGAAGTTCAGTTCTTCAAAGGCTCATTTTCTCCCAGTTTGGCAATATCTTTCCTTGTTTCATTGCTTTTTAACAAGTTGAAAATGTCACAGCCATTTCCTGCAAATATCACCAAATATTTTTTTGTGTGGCAGTGTTTCCATGATAATTTAGATTGGATGGTGTCCACCCTTCTGAGTGTGTGTGTGTGTGTATGTGTGTGTGTGTGTGTTTGTGTGTGTGAGAGAGAGAGAGAGAGAGAGAGAGACAGAGAGCAAGAGAGAGAGAGAAGCAGAATATCTAACTTTAGAATTTTAAAAATTTTATGTTTCTGAAAGAGAAATATTCCTTTCTTGGCTGATGTGTATCTCTGTGAGCAGTCAGCAGACATGAAGAATACTTCTGGCATGCAGCTCTGCATGCAGTTCTGCAGCTTGGTCCTCATAATTCTTATTTATGTGTGAAAGGTTTTGTGTCACTGTAAAATGTTATTGATTATACTGACACTGTCAGTGAATCCAGACCCACTTCACACTTCAGAATAAGAATAAGCCTCATGTGAAATCATATCCTTACATTTCCCATTTGGATAATTGGCCCCTAAGTAGGGAATTGTTTTTTATTTCCCAATTTACTGATATAATTTTTTTATTTATTGCCAGAAAGAAAGAATAGGAGTTGCACCGAGTGAGAAGTTAATGACCAAACAATAAAAGGGACTGGAGACAATTACTGTCACCTAAGTTATCTCCATGTTTGAACCCATGATGAATCCTTGAGAATCCTCTAACATGAACTCAAGCTTCTAACCGGCAATGGCCATGGAGTGTTTCCTGCACTGGTTGAACTGGTCACACCTCCAGTCATTTCTCTCTGCAAGATGGCATAGTTATTGCTCCTGTGTTTTTGTGCCTCTGGATGTAAATAATTCCATCTATCTTGGTTTACATTCCAGCAATCCATTCTCCCCTGTCCATTTTGTCATCTTCTCCCCTGTGAAATAATGTTTCTAATCCTCTTTGTCTGTCCTTTTTTGTATTTAGACTTTGATTTTGTGTTTTCAAGACTACTGGAGATTGCGCTAAACCACCTGAATGCTCTCCTTGACTCCCTGCCAACAAAGTTCAGTTCATCCAGTATTGCAAAAGTAATTTGAGGCAAAACAGAGACTTGAACTCCCAGTTATTTTCTTAATTCTAACTGAGTCCCACATAGCACCTTCTTGATACGTTTCCATTTTGCAAAATTATCTTCCTCATAGTTATTATTTATATTTCAGAGTAAGATTTACTGGTTAAGTCATTGCATGGGTCCTGCAACACAACATGGCAAAATCTTGTGTGATTCACCATTAATAAACGGACGTTTGAGATGAAAATTGACATTTTAGAATAAGAATGGCAGCCAGCCACAGCAGGTGATGCAGCAAGAGAGGTTGATAATTTATTCAAATGAAAATAGCAGGTATCAGCACTAGTTTCACTGACATAGCTTTCTTTGAGATATTTGCTCTTACTACATTCATTCAAAACAACAAGAGGAACAGATTTCTTCTTATAGTGATGGACTACATAGAAATTACCAGGTATATGCGCTGTGACTGTCAGCACTGCTGTTGTTTGTAACCATCTGGAGCAGAGCAATCCCACTTTTCAACATGCAATACCAGATGGCACAAGACTTAGTCTCAAGATGAACATGAAGTTCAGTTTTATTTTGCACTGTAGCACCATTCAAAGCATCAGAAACCAGCCTGCCAGGGCACTTAAAGCGGAGAGGGAATACTTTGCTGTGTCAGTTTCCTCAGTTACAAAAAAATGAATAGAAGAGTGATACAAGACAAAAGCAAGCAGTGGTCTAAGGGTTGTGTTTCTCCAGTGATAGGTAAAAGGTGATTACTTGGGAATCAAGCATTCACTGCAATGGTAACACTCATTCCTCATGCTGACCATGAGAATTCAGGCTCAACTGGATGGAATTCAATAAGAACCCATTTTCATTCCAAACTCTTTTCCACGGGTAACAGTAGCAACCTTTAAAGGAGCTCTGGAGGAATAGATGAATGTTTTTAAAATCTTTGTAACTGTGCCAAGTGGTTCTTCAGGGGCAAAAGGGGTCAACATGTGGGATTAGCTGAGCAAAAGGGAATTTTGGGGGAAATAATCACTGCTACACTATGTTTATGCATCTCTACTGCAGACAGGAGAAATGTGGATATAAAAAATTACAGGAGAAAGAGAATAGGAATGTTTGACTGACTGGACTGTGGATTCTGTAGCTAGAACACTTTTACCATTCAGCATAAAAAAAAAAAGAAAAATAAGATCTAATGCATGCTGAAATGGAGATGGCACTCATACATCCAAACATTTTTTCTTCAGGTAATCATAAAAACCATGATTTTGTGCCAATACATGTAGCAACCAAAACAATGGCCTGTAAAACTCATAAATCGTAAGTACATTTCTCGATATTGTCAACATAATTAATATTAGGTTGCTTTGAAATCAAGTCTAAGTGTGCTAAAATAATGTAACCAACAGCAATATGCAGTACTGTGATAGTATAGTCAAACATCATGTATAAACACCATGTGTTTACTTATGAGAGCAATGTTACCACCAAGGCAGTAAGCACAGACTTGCACAGTTGCACTTAAGCAGAATTAACAGGCAGCTCAAGTAACAAACTTTACAGGAGGAAAAAGCAGAGCAAGATAATACAAGTAACTGCAAACAGGCAGGACATCCTCTGAGCAAACAAGGAGGAAGCAAAACCAAGGTAAGCATGCGAGGAACAAACCAGATCCCTCTTTCTGGAGAGGTGCAAGTAACAGAAGAATATGAGGTGGGAAGAGTGAAAACATAGGACAAACCCATGTTTGCTCAGAATTTGCTTGTTGAAGAGCTCTCAAGCCTGATCACCTCTGTGACTGAGGCCACTAAGGCTACAGCCATCAGCCCTGACCACGTAGCACCAGCTCCATGGTACTGCATGTGTACAGCTGATTTAGGATATCAGTTCTAAGGACAATTTTAGATACGCAGTGATAATGATTAATAATGTGTAACCACAACCACCAAGTGTGGTGTTAATAATTTCTGACTCCTTGATTGATAAATTCATATATATTCAGTAGCAGCAATGCTTGCTTTGAAATCAGAGTGATGAATGCAGCATAAATTCACAGGCCTGAGAAAGTGGTAATTAAAAGACTTCAGGTGCCTGCAGAAGTGAGACTGAATGGTTGTGCCTTCAGTCACAGAATATACAGCCAGGACTGCAGGAGAATTTGCATGACTCTTACTGGGAACATTTGCTACAAATTCACAGGTTTTTATTTCCATGTCAGCTAAAGAAATGTAAATTTTAACATGTCTGTATGTCCTGCCTGAAAATAACAACTTGTCTTCCAAGGCCAGAACAGAGAGTGTACTAAAGTAGTCCTTAGATGAGTTATTATTCAGTCACTGTACAGGGTTTCTGGTTAATGTAGGCATAGAATAATCACCTTACTTTAAAAATCCCTTTATACCAGCTGAGAGGTTAAAGTGGCAGGGACATAAATGAGGGCTGCAATCATTCACATTCAAAAAGAAACACCTGGAAAACCCTCTGACACTGGGCATGGGCTAGAGTGATCATCAAGAACAAATTAAGAAATTTTGTCCAAAAGTAGGGTCTACTGGAGAGCTTCATTTAAATAAATCAATACCAACAGACTTCTTTCAGGGTTTTGGTCAACTTTATTCCTCTTTTGCCCTGTAAGTAATGTTATATTTATACACCCTGTCTTCTATATCAGGATCATTTTGCACAGACTGTATGAGTAAAATGGCTCACCAAATTTAGGAATTCTTGAAGCAGTCTCATTATATTTTATTTTTAAATCCTTCACTGTTTGTGCTATAATTCTACATGAACTCTCACTGGTTTCCATTTTGAATATCATTGACAATACATTTCTTTAAAACATAAATAACTGAAATTTGTAGATTCCGAGTAGCTAAATTTAGCTTTCTGGAAAACAAAGATCATAATAGTCATACAACTTTATAAAATGTGAAACTTGTGGATACTAAATGACACAGAATAGTATTGCTTACTTGTTCAGAAACTGAGTATAAGGCTTGATGATACCACATGCAAATAAAAATGACAGTTCAGAGTTCAGACTCACATTACCGATCTTTTGAAAGCACTCTAATTCTTCTAACAAGGTAAATGTTTTTTCTTCATAAAAGCATATATCTGGTGAAAATTACTCTTGTGAAGAGCTATTTATCAGATGATCTCAATATACATGTCTAAATGGCTTGGAAACATAAGTAATTTTTTTCCAGCCAGCTCACACAGCTAACAGAAGATGGGACCTATCACCCTGTGTCTCTGGGTGCTGGACAGACAAACTCCTGGGATGATCCATGAGAGCTCCGTGGCTCTCAAGGGCCTCCTACGGAAAGGGGAGACAGAGTGTTAGCCTAAAATTGGAGGAGCACTCTAATCTGGATTATGCAAATCAACGTGTGTTATCATTAAATCTGATGCCAGTTCAGGTTTCACCTTAATATACCATGCTCGAAACACTGGGGACTGTCCATCAATGTCCTGCATAGTCCATCTGCCCCTATTTTGGAGGGAAGATTGCTTAGAGAAGGGTGAGGTGGACAGTGAATAATAATTGCTTCAGTGATCTGACTCTAATCCTCTTTTATGCATGAGTTTACACCTGCAGTTTGTTCATGCAAGCAGAAATGAGGTATTACCTTCTTGAAAGAAACTGCCATCTCTTAGCTGTGATGCAGTAACAGACAACATGCACAGTGTTAGACACCACAATTGCAAAGAACACCTCGAATCTCCATCAAATTAACACATTTTATTTCACAGCATGAGGACGCTATAAGTGAAGACACAGTCTACTATTGCCTCTCAGTGGCCAGGCAGTAGCTTCTGAAGGCACAGTAAGATGTTAATTTGGGATCATACATTTGAATATTCTACCCTGTGGGGTTTTGGAATATTTCATGATAAGTCACTTGTTAAACCTAAGTGACAGACATTTAGCTGATGTAAATCAGCGTAGCTTTATTGGCTAGGATTGAACTCTATGTATTTATATTCACCAAGCATCTGGACCAAAGGCAAAAATATGTGCAAAGGGACTAAGAAAAAAATGTCTGAAACTCCAATGTTAAATCAAGCTTGTGAAACACTGGTGAGAGCTAAAAACCCAGTTCAACCTGTCTGGTATACAGAAAATAAGGCACTATACAGAAAGACTTTCTAAGAGGAGCAAAATCACTTACTAAATTATTGATTTGTTCTGTTGAAGTAGGAATCTTTACTTTTAACACAGGAAGCAATCATCTTTTCTAGAATGGGCTTCTACAGCAGAAACCAAATTTGTTGGTTTTCTTGAGGTAGCCTGAGCAGCTTTTAGGACATAAACCAGCCAGCAGAGAGGCATTTACGTCTGCTTTGTATTGGCAGAGTGCCATCAACCCATGACTCTGGTCAAACTGAACATGTATTTCCTGAAATTTTATGGCAAGGACATATATAAAGCTACCTGCAGCTGTGTGAAGAACAACCATCCCACAGATGCTGGAAAGGATGAACAGGAAAACTTTGGACTATAATTCATAGTTTATGGATGCTGTCATCAGCGGTTGTGACCTTTTCATCTAGCACAAAATGTAAGTACAAAGAACATAATTCTTCTGAATGCTGTAACATATCAGCAATTCATCCCCATGATGTCAGTCCACAGCCTTGTAATTCCCAGATTTCAGCTGGGCAATGCATTGTTACAGCTTCCAGGTTAGTGCTGAATCTTCTCATTGAATCTTCAGTTGATAACTCTTTACCTATTTCTATTGCTACATACTAGTCAGATTTAAATATATATATTCTAGTTTATATATATATATTCTAGTTTGATTGTAATAATTTTTGAGAGATGTTGTTTTTATGAATTACATACTTTGAAAAAAATTGTTTTTCTTCCTTTATTCTATTTTCAAGTAAATGTCCTGGTAATCCCTACAGATGGAATTATGAGAAATATTAGTCATCATATGTAGCTGGAAATGGTATGTTAGGAGGGGAAAAAAAAAAAAGACAAATAGGAAAGTGTCTGGCTAAACAGAAGTATGACTAAACAAGCTTTCAAACTACCTTATTACATTTTTTCAGAAGCTTTGATAAAATAAGTGGGCTATTTTGATATATTTTTGCTTTAAACTAAAGTCATCCCACCTAAACCATTAACCTGTGCTATGAAGACAAGGTAATTCCAACTAAACATCTAAGACATATGATGTTAGAAACTAATGCTGACACTCCATAGCTTACTTAAGCACTTTCAAAAAAAAAGAAGAGGAAGACTACCAAAAGATTCAGTGTGCCTGTTTTGAAGCTGAATCCTGCTTTTCTGTGATATGCCTATGTTATCTCCTTTCTCCTTCGCAAGATTAGAAGATATGTAAGCAGTCATAAGATTGTTGAATTCCCCCATCTCTCAGCTTCTTAGCTGTGGAAATACAGAAGTGTGCTGATGGCTTACTTAGCACTAGAAAGGAAGGAAGACTGACAGAGGGTTGTCAGAAAGAGTATCCTCATTGTGTGTGAAATGCTTGTGTACAAAGATCCCATATACAATACTCTTGCCCTCTTTCATTTACCTGTGAGTGAGAAGGAATCAGTGCAGGTGTCAATGATATTAACACAGTCCTCCTTTCCCTAACTCTCTTTTTTCTCTGTCTGCAAGAAGATGAGGGTGTGGTGGGGTTTTTTGCAATTATTGTAATGATACTGCAATACTCACTTTCCAATGTGCCATTCTGTTGACACAAAATCACAGATCTAACTGAATTAAACACATGTGTTCATGACACTGTAGCTGTAGCTATAAACTGAGGAGGCATCCCAACACAGTATAGGTACCATTGTGAGTAAGATAGGCAAAATAAATAAGATATATCAATTGACTGAAAAATGACAATGTATGTCAATGTTCCACTTAAGTTTAACAGAACTCACAAAAATGCAAAAAAAGTGAATATAATACTTGTCTATTGTTCTCGCATAATCTTGGCCAGAAAGTATTCATTAGTTCCCTCAGTCCTATATTACTGAATGGATCTGAACTTCTGTTTGTTGTGACTATCTATCCTTTAGAATATGTGGCCAGCCATTCAGTAATATTTCATTTTATTTTTGCTGCTGAGATGGGATTTTTTAAGTTCTAAAAATGAATCCAAATGAGTTTTTGTCCTGAGCTGAGAGGGTTAATTTTCTTCATAGTAGCTAGTATGGGGATATGGTTTGGATTTGTGCTGGAAACATGTTGACAATGTAGACATGGTTTTGTTCTATGGACCTATTGCTGAGCAGTGCTTACACAAAGCCAAGGCCTTTTCTGCTTCTTGCACTGCCCTGCCAGCGGGATGGCTGGGGGTGCACAAGGAGTTGGGAGGGGACACAGACAGGACAGGTGACCCAAACTGACCAAAGGGATATTCCATACCATAAGACATCATGCTTGGGGGAAGTGAGGGGGGGTGGGGGCGGCGGCGTTCAGAGTGATGGTGTTTGTCTTCCCAAGTCACCCTTACGTGTGCTGGAGCCCTGCTTTCCTGGAGATGGCTGAACACCTACCAGCCCAGTGGGGAATGAATTCCTTGGTTTGGTTTGCTTTGCTTTGCTTGTGCACGCGGCTTTTGCTTTACCTATTAAACTGTCTTTATCTCAACCCACGAGTTTTCTCACTTTAACTTTTCCAATTCTCTCCCCCATCCCAATGCAGGGGAGTGAGCAGGTGGCTGCATAGTGCTCAGCTGCCAGCTAGGGTAAAACCATGACAGTTGTCTAACGTGCATCACTAAAAAAAAATCACTAACACACACAGAGATGAATTATATTTTTATTTCTACTGCATCTATGGTTAGCTCCAGTTTTATAATTACATTAAAATTAAAAGACACTCACTGTTAATGTCCTGCTGTTGTCTGATACGCCTTTAGTTAATGCATTTCTATTTATTTATTTTCAAGAAATTGGAGTAAAGGAATAAAATAAACACAAATTTTAATTTATGTGAATAATTTGTTTAAAATTTATTAAGAAGTATTATGATAATTGGGGATTTTCAAAATCCATCTGTGATTTCAGAGATGAGAAAGAAGGATGATAAATTTAAGAGATCTAATACTTAAATTTTTAAAAAACAAGCACTTTGAATCCTTTCAGTTATCTCAAACTGAGCACTCACTGATCAAAAAACTGAATATCTCCATTTCCTTTGACTAATTTCTATTGCTTTGGGAAAGTTACTGAATAAAAGGTCAGCCTCCATTTTGCAGAAAATCAAGCAGATGAAAGGCATGCTCAACTTATGTTTTGCAGTAGGCCATAGATTTTAGGTGATAATTGTCAGTGAACAGTGATGTTATTCTGTTTATAAAATGAATCCCTATAAAGCAGTCAGTAATCTACAGTGCAGACTCTTGGGTTGCCCACACTGTATGATATTTCAGGATGAGGTACTTAATCATTATGGTCCAGAACACAGTCCTTCCAGCTCTTCTTGCAATTTTTACCTCCTTTCATGGTTGGAAATTATTTACCTCAAAGGCTTTTAAGTCACACATGGCTTTTTAAATTTGTTGTTGGGCTGCAAGGCTTCTCTTCCCTCCTCTCCCACAACAAAACTTAAAAACCTCAGTAGGATAAAATAAATAAATATTTCTTACATGGATCATACAGACTGACTGCGTTCCAGTAGGATTTAATGGGATTTGCTGTCTCTAGCACTGAACAGGCCTCAGAGTAATGGATGTTGTCTTAAAAAATATTGGTAAATGTAAATTGATGAGAGTATGTGGGAAAGGGCAAGTAATTTATTAAAGAGAGGGTCCAGTTTCAACTTACATGTCTTTATAAGCTACCTTGAACTTCTTAGACTCCTTTACCAAAACTCCAATAACTTTCTTAGTTATTCAATATTAAAACCATGTGGAATATGTTATAAAATTCCTGCTTTAAATTTTGTTCACTTCACAGAACAATTAATTTACATTATAGGTTGCAAAACGTGTGTGTCTGTGTGCTAAACAATGCTAGATGAAAGACTCAGTGATAACTCAACTGCCACAGATATTGGAATATGACACAAATACACAAGACATTTTTTCAACATTTTTATGCACAAACAGGCTTTGGTAATTTGTACTTAAAGGTCGACTTAGCAAACACCCATTTGGTTAATTTCGATAGATCTTCAGCTCCCAGGGAAGTTCTAGAAGGTTGGAAATATGTTTATGTTTTGCCAATGTCAAACAGGGTAAAAGAAATCTCACAACAGTTATAGGGGAAGAATGAAAAGGCTGATAAGAATTAAACAGATATATCCCAGTTGCACAATTTTATAGATCTAGATTTTGGCCAAGAAATAAGATTTTAGCTTTTTTTCATGTATTGCATGTTTAATTGAGAAAGCGAATTCTGCAGATATAAAGAAATGAGGTTTATCTACAAGAAACCACTGCAGTAACTATAGTTTATGCACACATTATTAGGCTATTTTTAAACTAGCTAGCCTTGTTATTGCTGCTGCAGTAAGATGCTCTGAGGGATATGTAGACTGGATACCTACTTGGATTCTGAATCTCTGATTATCCAGGGCTCCACTGCACACTAAATATGTGTGAGAAATATCGTTCTTGCCTCGGCAAGAATAAACTTCCCATCCCTTTCCATGCCCATTTATTTATACATGTCTTCGGCAAAACAATCCATTAGTGTCAATAATGGTGATTAGTATATTAGAAACACCAGAAAATCTGCTAACACAGAAGGAGTAACAACATTATGGACTTTTGCCAATTTCATATGGATTTAGGTTGTTGTCAAAAATAGTCTGCTGCTCATTATCAGCTCCTAAGCAATGTATATAATTAAATGACAGGTCTCAAATTCTTAACGCTTTTCATAAACTACTAGACAAAATCATCAGACTTTATAGTTGTATTTTAAAGACAGGTTTTCTTCTGTAATAGAAAGATCTTTGTTCTTGTTGAAGAATATTGCTTCCCATTCTCTGATCTCATGGTATCATGACATAGGACTTGCCTTCAATCTAACCATACTGAAAGAAAGTGTATCTATCAAGTCCCTGTGTGGACTATGACACTCAAGGCTACAATGTTGTCTTCAAATTGAAGGAATATTTGAGTTTCTCTAATGCACAATTAAACTTTCTTCTAGCAATTGGCCTGCGGGAGGATACAATCTGCTCTGTGCAGCAGTCAGTGATTCACTCCTTTAGCGCTCTCTGATTGCTGTCTGCGATCCATACCAATTGCAGAGGAAATAGTGTGATTAATCCTATATATCTTTGTTTGGAACCTACAGTTACTATTTAATGTAATTTCTTCCCCACTGTGGTTTTGTTTGAAAATGAGTGTTTCTTGCTTTATTTATTTATATTAATTTCAAGTCTTTCTGTTGTGGCGTGCATGCTGGTAGCATCTACAAGAAGAACTTTTATCCAATGATTTTTTCTCAAGATTTGAAAATTTTTGTTCCCCCCTTACTTTCAGTTGCACAGTTGTTAAGAGCCTCTTTGTTGGACTCCAGTGTATTTATTTTCCACTCCATATTTGCACCACACAGTACCATATAAAATATTTAGCTGGTTGCATGGCTTAGCTATAGCAGCTATTGGAGAACAAAGTTAATCAAGGCAGACTTTTAATTCCCACATTTTTTATTTTATCAAGGTTATGTTTGGGCTCTTACATATTTGTTTAAAACAGCAACAGTAAAGAGCAGGAAATACTTTCAGAATTAAAAAGCAAAAAGGTCTCCTGATCCCTTCTGCCACTTTAGTACCACCATAGTAAAATTAATCCTTCCGGTTATGGATGCTTGTTTTAAAAACAGCCATTCCTGTTTGTTTTCTATACAATACACTCCCTTCTTTAGTATTCTTAGTGTTGCATCATGGTTTAACCCCAGTCAGCAACTGAGCCCCACATAGCCACTTGCTCACACACCCCCAGGGGGATGAGGAGAGAGAAGTGGAAGGGTAAAAATGAGAAAAATTGTGGGCTGAGATGAAAACAGTTTAATAATTAAAATAGAATAAAATGCTGACATTGATACTGATACTAGTATAATAAAAATTGTAATGAAAAGGAAAATAATAGAGAGAGATAAATAAAACCCAAGAAAGACAATTCATGCAAATGAGAATAGTTGCTCACCACCAAATGGCCGATGCTCAGCCAGTCTCCAAGCAATGGCTCCCCCACCAGTGTTCTTCCTCGTTTATTGCTGATCATGACATCATATGGTATGGTATATCTCTTTGTCAGTTGAGGTCACCTGTTCTGGCTGTGTCCCCTCCCAACTCCTTGTGCACCCCCAGCCCACTCGCTGGTGGGGTGGTGTGAGGAGGAGAAAAGGCCTTGGCTGTGTGTGAGCACTGCTCAGCAGGAATGAAAACATCCCTGTGTTATCAACACTGGTTTCAGCACAAATCCAAACCACAGCCCCACATTAGCTATTATGAAGAAAATTAACTCTATCCCAGCCAAAACTATTGTTGTCCCCATTCTTGGTAGCAACAATAGGAAAAATGATAAAATAAGAAGACAAAGAAAAAGGTCTACTAAAAAAATGAATTTATTTTATTAAAGTTTTGATTTCTTTCCCCCTTGCCTTTATTTCTGTGAGGATTCAAAACAAAGAACAGATTCTGTATTAGCTGCAATTTGCTACGTCATCAAAAATACTATCATCACATACAAATTTATTTTATTTTTTCAATTTAGTTTATGATTATTATCATGGTTTAGCCCCAGTCAGCAGCTGAGCACCATGTGGCCTCTCACTCACCCCTCCTCTCCCTCGGTGGGATGGGGAGGAGAATGGGAAGATAAAGGTAAAACTTGTGGGTCGGGATAAGGTCAGGTTACTGGGACGGCAAGGGAGCAGGAAATAACAACAGTACTGATAACAGAATATACACAATGGGTGATACACAATGCAATTTGCTGACCCAATGACTGCACACTCACGACCACACACTCAGACTGTCCTGAAGCTGGTCCCGGAGCCACCCCTCCCTGACTAGCCCCCTTTTATGCTGAGCAAGACATCATATGGTATAGCATACCCCTTTGGCTAGTTTGGCTGAGCTGTCTTGGCTATGTCCCCTCTCACCTTCTTGTGAAAATTAACTCTATCCTAGTCAAAACCAGGACAACTATCTACTAGTACCTCGAGACTATTATGATTAATTAATTGCAAAATGCAAGATTGAATTTTTATCTATCTGTTGTTTCAAGATATTCAGATAACTTTTCTCCTGAGTATTTCAATATAAATATATCACTGAAGTTAATAAGAAAATTACACACTTGATTTCATCTCTTAAACTACAAAAAGTTAGATGGATCTACAACAGCTTACCTCAGAGAAACCCATCCAAAGATATTGGCTTTCAGCATAACTCAGAAAAGCATTATTCAAGCATGTACTATTCTTTAGTCACACATCTAAACTCCATTAAAATGAATGACACAATTAAATGCCAGCTTAGGTGGGAAATTACTTAACTATGTACTTCATTGTTTTCTCAGTGAGGCCGTATTTGATGAAAGCCAGCATTTTATGTTATTTTGATTAAACAAGTTACTCTTTCAGATTCCTATATCGTGTTGCTTGCTTTAGAAGACAAATACATCTGAGATCACTGGAAATTAGATTAAGAAAATCTGTGGAGACATTGCACTTTATATTACCAAATTTAATTACTTTCACACTTAGCTTTCATGTACTCCACCACCTTTAACTGCAATGCACTGCATTTAGTTGCTAATTGTGGCAAAACAAACTCTGTGTTTCTTAAGCTCGTTGTGTGTATATTTATATAAATACATGTTTGCATGTAATATCTAGTTTGCATATAATTGAATATTTCAAGAGGGAAAATGAGCTAGACCACATTCTTCTGAATCCAAGCCACAGTTTGGCCTGTCACCATGTTTGCTTTGTAGCTTACGTTTCACTTTGCCTCAAATATCTTAGAATGATAAGAAGAGATTTTGCAAGACTAAATACTAAAAGACCTGATGAGAACTAACAAGTGCTGTTGATACTCTTCAAGTATGTACTCCTGTAGGTTTATTTGTAGGTTAGGGCAGGGCTGGGGAACCCAGTAGGACCTTGCAACAGGAAGAACAGTAAGGAAGGATGCTGCAGACCACAGTGTCAATTTAACTTTTCAATACCTCTACCCAGAAAGGAGCAAAAACATAAATAAAAAAAAAAAGTTGTCCTGACAGTCAATATCTGTTTCCATATCCCAGTACAAGTTTTCATTGCATTTTTAAGAGTATTATGTCCAACTATTCAACTATTAAACTGTGTTGGGTTTGCATTGCAAGGTTTTGATAGCGGGGGGCGGGGGGGGGGGGGGTGTCTACAGAGGTGGCTTCTGTAAAAAGCTGCTAGAAGCTTCCCCTGTGTCCAACAGAGCCAATGCCAGCTGGCTACAAGACAGACCCGCCACTGGCCAAGGCCAAACCCATCAGTGCCTCTGTGATATATTTAAGAAGGGAAAAAAACAGTTAGAGAGCGCTTTTGCACCCAGAGAGAGGAGTGAGAAGATGTAAGAAACTCTGCAGACACCAAGGTCAGTG
The DNA here is from genome assembly GCF_011004875.1 of Balearica regulorum gibbericeps. Lineage (NCBI taxonomy): Eukaryota > Metazoa > Chordata > Aves > Gruiformes > Gruidae > Balearica > Balearica regulorum. Next base: position 15,563,979 of record NC_046220.1, read on the forward strand.
CAGAAGGAGGGGGAGGAGGTGCTCCAGGCACCAGAGCAGAGATTCCCCTGCAGCCCGTGGTGACGACCATGGTGAGGCAGGCTGTCCCCCTGCAGCCCATGGAGGAAGGATGAGGGGGTGTAGAGATTCCACCTGCAGCCCATGGAGGACCCCATGCTGGAGCAGGTGGAGGCACCTGAAGGAGGCTGTGACCCTGTGGGAAGCCCACACTGGAGCAAGCTCCTGGCAGGTCCTGTGGCCCCGTGGAGAGAGGAGCCCAGGCCAGAGCAGGTTTGCTGGCAGGACTTGTGACCCCGTGGGGGACCCACGCTGGAGTAGTCTGTTCCTGAAGGTCTGCACCCCATGGGAGGGACCACGCTGGAGCAGTTCGTGAAGGACTGTCTCCCATGAGAGGGACTCCATGCTGGAGCAGGGGAACAATGAGAGGAGTCCTCCCCTTAGGATGAAGAAGTGGCAGAAACACCGTGTGATGAACTGACCATAACCCCCATTCCCCGTCCCCCTGTGCCGCTGAGAGGGGCGCAGGTTGAAGCTGGGAGTGAAGTTGATCCCGGGAAGCAGGGAAGGGTGGGGGGAGATGTCTTAATGTTTGATTTTATTTCTCATTCCTCTACTCTGTTTTGCTTAGTAATAAACTAGATGTATTCCTTCTCTCAGTTCAGTCTGTTTTGCCCGTGACGATACTTAGTGAGTGATCTCTCCCTGTCCTTATCTCGACCCACAAGCTTTTTGTTATATTTTTTCTCCCCTGTCTAGTGAATGAGGGGAGTGATGGAGGGCTCTGGTGGGCACCTGGCCCCCAGCCAGGGTCAACCCACTACAAAATAAACAGTTTATTTTGTAGAAGGAAATTCTGTCTACAGGCTTCCTTGAAGACTGGCTTGAGGAGGACATGTGCTTTAAACAGTTCATTCAGATGCAGATCGGCACTTCATCCCTGCCTGCTTCAGAGTTTTCCATGTGACTTTAGGACACAGTTTCCTCAGCTGTAAAATAAGGTTAATAACACTTCCTAACCCTGGTTTTGTTTTATAGAATGTGAGTTCTTTAGGGCATAGACAAACTTTATACATTTGCATAGAACATAACAAAATCTTGGCAAAGGTCTTCAAATGCTATTAAAGTGCATAAAATAATAAAAAGTGCATTATCTTTAATTGGTTTTACTTTATGTCCTCCTAAATTCAAAGCAATAAGTTTAGGTGAGGAGCAGTATAAAATATGATACCATTAACATCGTATCACAACTTCTGAGATTACTTTATTCGTTGCACATAAAACCTGCAGAAGACAACTTTTAACAAAGAAGTGTCTCAAAGGACTCTTCCCGCTTTGGGGCAGAGCAGTGATGGGTATTGCTCAGGCTCCATCTTTCTTCTAGCTGGTCAAAAGATTTTCTCTAAACTGAATGGCAGGTTGGGTGAGGTTGTCTAGGGTAGAAAAGTCCAGCCTTTAACAGGAGGTTTTGCTAATACGGTATCAAAACAGATCTCTCTGACAATGATTAAAATAAAAATACAAAATAAAAAATGTTGTTTAGCATAATTTCTGTTGATCTGGGTGTCACTATGCAATATGTCTTTCTGTTGTCAGAGAAGGTTCAGATGGAAACATTTTCCTTGGGCTATTACTCCAACAAAAAATACTGGTAGTACACCAATATAAAATCTTCCTTACTTTTAGAGGTACATACTTTCTACCATAACAGCTACAGCAAAGAGGTCACTTTTTACCAGAAGGCTTTCTTGCTAACCCTGAAATCTCTAAGAATTTGAGGTAGCAATGAAACTGAAACGAAAGTAATTCCTGCATCATGCAGTAATTGAGTGATTAGCAGTAGGGACAGAATTGATGAACTGGTTAGGAACAATTTGTGTTTGCCTTCTCTCTTGAATTACTAAACCAAATGAGAAGTGCAAGGAAGAAAAAGCAAGATAAAATAGAAATCATCTGCACTGTTGAAACTAATTTTGCAATTCCCTTCTAAGCAACCAGAAATGTAGCCACTGAATATATTTTGCACGTTTTTTTTTTTAATAAATCATGTAATATTTCATGTATTCTGTACAGGAATGTAGAATATGAATGGGATTGAGATGTTGTATTCTGATATGGAAAAATGGGGAAAAAAGAGGAAAGAAGATTAAAACAGAGCTTTAATTGTCAATTATGTTAGGAAATACAATAAAGCAAGGATACACTAGTTAGTTTTCTTCTATCAGTGACTACTAGCCAGTAAAATTTTATAATCTAAATGAGATATTTTTCTTCACTACATCCAGTTTCTTCCCTTGGCTCTGCTTTTCCTTCTACTCTATAGCCAGAAGTTTGTAGGTGGACATTATGTATTATAATCACAGAAATTATTCCTACCACATAATTACTGAACTGACCCAAGCACAGATGTACTTTAATGAGCCTTTGGGGAAGTGTATTTAACTTTCTTCTGGTTCTGACTGGCTAAAAACCATTCACGGACTGTTTGCTTGCACATGGATCGTATCTGCTGGCAGTCCTTACTTCTGCTCTTTAGACTTTGATCACCACAGCTATTTCTTCCTTCTGAAACTTTTTAAAAATGTTAATTTTCCTTATTTAACTTACTGATGCGTTTGACAGAAATTCAAAGGCAAAAATGTCCTGCTTTGGAAACACTTCTTAAGCGTTGCAGACTGGCTTTCCTGGATGAAGTGGACTACCCCATTTCTCAAGGCAAATACTGCTTGTTTAGCCTTTTGTGAAAGGAATTGCTGCTTTGTGGAGTTTGTGTACCAGTGCATTAAGGTAGAAATGCTCTGCCTGTGGAATCAGGCTGTAGATTAAATGGGATCAGCAAACATTAGTTTAGTAAGGAATCATGGCAACATTGTAAAATCTTTAACTTCTAAATGTTTTCATTTGAATGACTGCAGGTCTTCTGACCGCAACCTGCTCTCTGCATCCTCCGTGAGAAAAATCTCCCTGTGATTAGATTACCTATGCTACATAAGACCCCCCCTCTCCTTGGTGTTTTAAACAGGAAGTATATATCTAACAAATCCTCCTGATTTTGTTTTTAATTACCCATAAAAGTGGCCAATTAATTAATTAGAACCTTTGCTACTTCCTAGAACCATAGGAGAAATATACATAAAAGTTTGTAAATATCTGAGTTTTCCAGTGGATAGTATAAAATACATTAGTTATACAGCTATAAAATACATTAATTCAAACAAGCCAGATGAATAATTGTTATCAGAATATTATATTGAGAATCCTGTAGTGCTTTGCCCAAAGGGTATTAATAAGTCTATGTCACTGACAAAGAAAAAAGTCTGGCAGGTCATCTGATGATGTTATCAGAGAGACAGAATTTGTAACATAAATGCCAGACCACTGTATTTAAAAATAACTCATCCAAAATTATCCAAAAAATCATATCTTTTGCTTAAAAAGTAATCAGAGGTGAAATTATTTTTTATATGCCTCTGGCTTTTTCATTCTGTAAGATTCACGTTTACAAGCTTTGCATTGCAACTTTGCTAGAAAAAGGTTAAAAAGGAAAACTGATGGTTTTTATACAGCTATTTGATTCTAACTACCAAGGCTATAAGAAGAAATGTTTCTAGACTCACAAAGTGGTTGAGAGAACTTTAAAACTGTGAAGATTTGATTTAGTTAACTTGATCAGAAAAAAGATTTTTTCACCTTTTAGCTGAATCCTAGGCTAGTAGAGCAATCCTCTAATTCCAGTTCCATATTTCTGGACCTAAACTGTTGTACAAGGTTGGTCATGATGTCATGTCCTAGACTGTCATAACAATATTACTGATGCATTTTTATTCCTCTCTTCTTTTTTTAATGAAGATGAAAACTTTTGAGGCAAGTCATACTGGAAATGGATGTCCATCTGCCTTTTGTACATCCACCCTATAACAAGTGTAAGAGGATCATTAGTGCATCCAGCGTAGAGGAAGAATATCAAAGCCTGACCCTGCTTGCCTTCCACTGTCAGTGCTAATGTCTGGAACAAGAACTGAGAGGAACTTCAAATCAAAAAACTCATTAAGGTAGGAATCACCAGAGTAAGGCATTTAGTGGAACAATTTCTGCTCTGTATTTTGGGTTTGCAGGGCAAAGTTTGGGGGGGGGGGGGGCAGGGAGGGGGCACTACAGGGGTGGCTTCTGTGAGAAGCTGCTAGAAGCTTCCCCTGTGTCTGATAGAGCCAATGCCAGCCAGCTACAAGACAGACCCACCGCTGGCCAAGGCTGAGCCCATCAGTGACAATGGTAGTGCCTCTGGGATGACAGAATTAAGAAGGGAAAAAAAAAACAAAATGAAACAACCTATGGGGTGCTCTTGTAGCCAGAGAGAGGAGTGAGAAGATGGAAGAAACTCTGCAGACACCAAGGTCAGTGCAGAAGGAGGGGGAGCAGGTGCTCCAGGCACTGGAGCAGAGATCCCCCTGCAGCCCATGGTGAAGACCATGGTGAGGCAGGCTGTCCCCCTGCAGCCCATGGAGGAAGGATGAGGGGGTGTAGAGATTCCACCTGCAGCCCATGGAGGACCCCACGCCGGAGCAGGTGGAGGCACCTGAAGGAGGCTGTGACCCCATGGGAAGCCCACGCTGGAGCAAGCTCCTGGCAGGACCTGCGGCCCCATGGAGAGAGGAGCCCACGCCGGAGCAGGTTTGCTGGCAGGACTTGTGACCCCGTGGGGGACCCACGCTGGAGCAGTCTGTTCCTGAAGGTCTGCACCCCGTGGGAGGGACCCACGCTGGAGCAGTTGGTGAAGAACTGCAGCCCGTGGGAAGGACTCCCGTTGGAGCAGTTGGTGGAGGACTGTCTCCCGTGGGAGGGCCCCCAGGCTGGAGCAGGGGCAGAGTGTGAGGAGTCCTCCCCCTGAGGAGGAAGGAGCGGCAGAGACACTGTGTGAGGAACTGACCACAACCCCCATTCCCCGTCCCCCTGTGCCGCTGGTGGGGAGGAGGGAGAGAAATGGGGAGTGAAGTTGGGCCTGGGAAGCAGGGAGGGGTGGGGGGAGGTGTTTTAACATTTGGCTTTATTTCTCATTACTGTACTCTGATTTGCTTGGTAATTAAGTTAAATTAGTTTCTCCAAGCCAAGTCCGTTTTTCCCGTGATGGTAACTGGTGATCTCTCCCTGCCCTTATCTCGACCCAGGAGCTTTTCATTATATTTTCTCTCCCCTGCCCAGCTGAGGAGGGCAGTGATAGAGCAGCTTTGGGGGGCACCTGGCCTCCAACCAGGGTCAACCCACCACACCCTATTTATCAAGAAAAAGTTTAATTTAGAATGTATTAGTAGGTTAAACACTATCAAGAAAAGATCAATAGTACATGAAATCTTAGTGTAATACTATCCCTTTCAATGTTACTAATACTAGCTATGTCTTTAAGGAGAAAGTGGGTTTTGGAAGATCATTTTTAGTTTTGGTGGTGATACAAATTATTCATATTCTCTTGCAGGGCCAGGAAAAGAGAGATAAAATAAACTGTTATTTGACTGCCAGTGTGCAAAACAATGATTCTGACTTTAGTAGTCCTAAAGAACAAGAAAATAAAGTAGAGAGTAATCTCTTTCTGAAAGTCCACTTAAAAATATCAGAGACACAGAATATGATCAAATGGTAGATAATATTTAGTATTTTACTGTTTTCTGAGAATTAGAAGTGTAAGTCAGTATTTGTTATGTAAGTTTAAGCATGTTCAGATTCTACATTGACGTCATAGATGAGTTTGCAGTGCTACCGTAAATGAAGCCTTATGAATTGAATATATATAAATTGTCCCATTCTGATAATGAATCTCCCATACTTTCCATAACTTTATCAAATTTGACCTCTTCAGCAGCCATTTATTAATTTGCCAAATGTTATCAATGAGACAATGCTCTAAAAATTTCAGCGTGAATTTGTATTCCTGCTGGTAGAACTTATTTATACAGTGATTTTGTTGGAGCACACAGAAACATGACTTAGTCTTGTACAGGAGAATTTTGTGGGACCAACTGATAATAAAAGTCTACAATCATAGTAGAGAAGTACTGTAGCTAGTGTAATTGGAGACATTAGCTAAAACAACCATATTTTGGGTCCAGTCTTGCAGTTGGGTCTGGTGTATCATGACCTGTAATAATAGAGATCCACTAATATTGCCAGGTGAAGCTTTTAAAGGTAAAGCTTTTATAATATACTTTCTCACATGTACACAGAATCTGTAGGGTTTAGCATAACTAGAACAAAGTCTGCTATAATAACAGTGACTAATTCTTGGCCTACAAACCATTTAAACATTTTTAAACGGATCACCATAAAAAGAACAAGTCAACATAATGAAAGCAATACTATACCACTACTTAGCAAACAAAAGGGTGGTAGATTTTAAAGCTAATGGAGTAACACTGCAAAAACCTATTTTGGTGGTCAATTAATAATACTGAGTGATACATCCAACATTAGTGTGACTATTCAGGAAGTCAAATGCTGTCAGAATTTGCTCATGTAGAACTACTGTCTCAGACACACAAACTGTATTGCCAATTTTTATTTAAGGTATAGGTACAGATATTAGCTGTAGAAAATAGTTGTGTAATTATTAGATAAATAAGTACAAATTTTCTTGGTAAGACCATTGTCTGTCCACAACCTTTACGCTACACCTTGAAAGCAACACCTTCACTGAGATAGGATATTAAAGTGTAGCCACTTTAGCATTCACAAAAGTCCAGGAAGTCACTGATCTGTGAAGTATTTACCAAAATACTTATGAACGCATTGAAGATATAATCACAACCAAGCTAATATTCTGTGATTTCATATGATATTAAAAAAGCTTCTCCGCAGACATGCGAAAATTTAGAAACATTCTCATGTTAGCTACATTCCTTCTAAAAATTATTCCCTCTGTCCTCTCTTGTAGCTAAGGAATTTTCTTGTTACACAGGCAAGGCAGAATCATTACCTGGAGGCCACTTTCAGAAGCAAAACCAGATTTTTATTTTGCTTTTGTAGCAGATAATAAATTCGGGTTCTGTTTTAATTTTTCTTGCTTGCAAACTAACACTGGGAATGAAACAAGATGATGAGCATATCAGAGATTTCAAGATCTTTTACTCATATGTAAATTAACGGATGCTAGTTCCAAGTGCTTCCAAATGTGTTTAAGAACAACTGATAAGCAGCTAATAAACAATGTTTGCATCTGTGATAATAATTCCTGCATTTAGGAAGTTTATTCTTTTATAGACATAATGTTATAAAACCTAGTGTTATGGAGATGGTAGAAAAACGGATCAAATGTTGATGGATTCTTCCGGTGCAGATACTAGGGACCACCAGTGGAAATAATGGCAGCAAGCAAAAAACAGCAACCAGATAAGGTGATTCAGCACATAATGGGCAACACACCTACAGAACTCCTTGTCAAAAGAGGGTGTTGATACAAAATATTTATATGGATTCAAAGGGAAACTGGGAAAGTACATAGAATTGAAACCAGGTCTAGCTCAGGAAGTCCCTATGTTAAAAGTAGAAAAAACTAACAAAATGTTTTTGAGACATACACACACCTGCTCCACTCTTTCTTTTCCTAAACATTTGCATAGGACTACTGTCAAAGACGGGCCATTGTCTAAAGGGACCATTGGCCTGAACCAGGGCGGCTGTTCTTTTGTCTTTGTGTGAAATTGTGAAAATATGCTCTGAGGCTTCAGCATCCCCTGAGAAGATCAAAGAAGGTGATCTGAAGTATTGTGCCTAGAGGATTCTGAATCATCCATTTCATTTCTCCCTTTGAGCAAAAGCACGGCAACAGTAACACCAGCATAGTGAATACCCATTACTAATTAAAAATTATTTTCTTGGCTTGTGTATTTTTTTTTGTTTTGTTTTTACTAGACATGCCTTAAACAACTGAAACATGCAGGAAAGCTAAAGTGAATGGAAAATGCACTAACTGGTCTACTAGAGAAATGTGTATCACCATGTTGTATTCACATTGACATTTCAACTTGGAGTTTGCATCCTGAATGTCACAAACTTTTGAGCATCTCAGCTGCTTTCTGCACTTGTATAGGTTTAATTTTCAAACTCTTGTACTGTATATTTTTAGTCTTAATCAAAATCAGGGCACTTTTAGGACCACAGCCGAGCAGAGGGATGTCTTGTAAAACTAAGCATTCATATACATCAGAGAGAGTCTTGCAAAGTCACAAACCTTGTGTACATCAATCACTAAAGTCTCTTTTCTTCTTAAAACTTCCTGGTTGACTTTGATGTCCTGTTTCTATGGGAATAGTAGCACAGAATGATACAAATAAAAGTAACTAGATCCTTAACAAATCAGCTACTCATGCATCAGGTTCAAGACCAATTTGTACCAACCAACAGCTGCAGTACTTACAAACCCCTCTTTCCTGCAAACTACAATCATCCTTTCTGGTTTCATGTAGGTTATGACATTAGTGGTGAATCATGAAGTTAATAAGAAAATGGAAAAACGCCAGAGGTTGTTATAAACTATTAAAACAGTTATGATTTTGCTTGAGAGGGATGATACAATCAATTGTTGCTTACTCTTCCCTGCATGTTACCTTTTCCAGACTCAAATTTCTATTGTGGGTTGCTCTATAGTTTGGATTACATTAAGAAGCTATGTGATAGCTTTTTGATATAGTTATATAGACTAAAAAATACATCCTGACAGCTGGACAAAGATATCAGGATGAATTTTTCCTTCCTAGTTTGCCCCATGTAAAGCAAGAACATTCTTTGCAAACAAATGATATTTTGTAATTCCACTAAGCTTTAAAAACTTCTGTATATGCTTTGGGTTGTTTACATATTACTGTTTTATAACATGCTGGTCTTCACAGAAATTTCTTGCGAGAACTGAAAAATATTCTCTCTCTATTTATTCATCAGGTTGTTACTGCTGCACGTGGGAGCAGGAATAAAAAGGAGGAGACCACACACGTGCAGCAAATATTCATAGGAAATAACATTCAGTTAGGTAGGCACACACATTGCTATTGACTACAGCATGTCTGTGTTTTTCCAAATTGTAATATTGCTGAGTTATTTATTGTTGTAGTGGTAGACTTAAAAAAGAAAAAAAAAAAAAAGGAAAAAAGGGGGGGGGGGGGGAGCGAAAAAGGGAGGGCAGGGGGAAAGAGAAGAATCAAAAGGCTGAAATCTGTCCAAGAAATCAGTGCTCAATTCCTGAAGCGGTGTGAAATTCAGTGAAGGCTCTCAGAAGATTTAATATCCTAGTCTCAAGAGTTAATTTATGGCATGTGTTTTCAAACCAAGATCTCTGTGGTTTATGTCAATAAATTTGAATAAAAATCTGATAAATTTTTGTTTCCAAGACAAATATACCATTACGACATTTAGCCCACATCTCTAATTTAAGTACTAGAATGGTTAAACAAAAGAACTTCTGACTATGTATTTTCTGGGCCCAAAGAGATAGATAAATGTATTGGGTTTGCATTGCAAGGTTTTGATAATGGGTGGCTACAGGGGTGGCTTCTGCAAGAAGATGCCAGAAGCTTCTCCTGTGTCCAACAGAGCCAATGCCAGCCAGCTACAAGACAGACCCACCGCTGGCCAAGGCTGAGCCCATCAGTGACAATGGTAGTGCCTCTGGGATAACAGAATTAAGAAGGGAAAAAAAAAACCAAAATGAAACAACCTATGGGGTGCTCTTGTAGCCAGATGTGTTGGGTTTGTGTGGCAAGGTTTTGGTAGTGGGTGGGGGCATGGGCTATAGGGGTGGCTCCTGTGAGGAGCTTCTAGAAGCTTCCACAGTGTCTGGTAGAGCCAATGCCAGCCAGCCCCAAGATGGGCCCGCCCCTGGCCAAGGCCAAGCCAATCAGCGCCTCTGTGATAACACATTTAAGAAGGTGGGAAGTTTTTTTACATCCGGAGGGGGAAGTGCGGAGATGTAACATCAAGGTCAGTGCGGGAGGAGGAGGCGCTCCAGACACCGGAGCAGAGATCCCCCTGCAGCCCGTGGTGAAAACCATGGTGAAGCAGGCTGTTCCCCTGCAGCCCATGGAGGACCGATGAGGGGGTGTAGAGATTCCACCTGCAGCCCGTGGAGGACCCTACGCTGGAGCAGGTGGAGGTACCCGAGGGAGGCTGTGGCCTGTGGGAAGCCCGGGCTGAAGCAAGTCCCTGGCCGGGCCGGTAGACCCGTGAAGAGGGGAGCCCACGCCAGGGCAGGTTTTGGTGGCAGGACTTGTGACCCCGTGGGAGACCCACGCTGGAACAGTTTTCTCCTAAAGGTCTGCACCCCATGGGAGAGACCACGCCGGAGCAGTTCGGGAAGGACTGTAGCCCGTGGGAGAGACTCCATTTTGGAGCAGGGGAAGGATGAGAGGAGTCCTCCCCCCGAGGACAACGAAGCGGCAGAAACAACGTGCGCTGCACTGACCGCAACCCCCATCCCCCTCCCCCCATTCCCTTCCCCCCCCCCCCCGCCACTGAGGGGGGGGAGGAGGTTGAAGCCGGGAGTGAAGTTGAGCCCGGGAAGGGGGGGGGAGGAGGTTTGAAGCCGGGAGTGAAGTTGAGCCCGGGGAGGGGTGGGGGAGGTGTTTTAAGGCTTGATGTTACTTGGTTTTTTGTTTTTTTTTTTTTTTTGCTCTATTCTGTTTAGTAATAAATTAGATGAATCCCTTTTTCTAAGTTCAGTTTGTTTTGCTCGTGATGATAATTAGCTCTCCCTGTCCTTATCTCGACCCGAGCCTTTTGTTAACTTCTCCTCCCCATCATGCTGGGGAAGGAGTGAGTGAGCGGCCGCGTGGCGCTCAGCTGCCGGCTGGGCCTAAACCACGACACCAGAGAGGAGTGAGAAGATGTAAGAAACTCTGCAGACAGCAAGGTCAGTGCAGAAGGAGGGGAAGGAGGTGCTCCAGGCACTGGAGCAGAGATTCCCCTGCAGCCCATGGTGAAGACCATGGTCAGGCAGGCTGTCCCCCTGCAGCCCATGGAGGAAGGATGAGGGGGTGTAGAGATTCCACCTGCAGCCCGTGGAGGACCCCACGCCGGAGCAGGTGGAGGCACCTGAAGGAGGCTGTGACCCCATGGGAAGCCCACGCTGCAGCAAGCTCCTGGCAGGACCTGCGGCCCCATGGAGAGAGGAGCCCACGCCGGAGCAGGTTTGCTGGCAGGACTTGTGACCCCGTGGGGGACCCACGCTGGAGCAGTCTGTTCCTGAAGGTCTGCACCCTGTGGGAGGGACCCACGCTGGAGCAGTTGGTGAAGAACTGCAGCCCGTGGGAAGGACTCCCGTTGGAGCAGTTGGTGGAGGACTGTCTCCCGTGGGAGGGCCCCCAGGCTGGAGCAGGGGCCGAGTGTGAGGAGTCCTCCCCCTGAGGAGGAAGGAGCGGCAGAGACAGCGTGTGAGGAACTGACCACAACCCCCATTCCCTGTCCCCCTGTGCTGCTACGGGGGGGAACAGGGAGAGAAATGGGGAGTGAAGTTGGGCCTGGGAAGCAGGGAGGGGTGGGGGGAGGTGTTTTAACATTTGGCTTTATTTCTCATTCCTCTACTCTGTTTTGTTTGGTAATAAATTAGATGAATTCCCTCTCTCAGTTCAGTCTGTTTTTCCTGTGACGATACTTAGTGAGTGATCTCTCCCTGTCCTTATCTTGAGCCACAAGCGTTTCGTTATACCTTTTCTCCCCTGACTAATGAATGAGGGCAGTGACAGAGCTGCTCTGGTGGGCACCTGGCCCCCAGCCAGGGTCAACCCAGCACAATAAATGAGAAAATGCATGCCTGAGTGATTAGATACCTATTTAATGAGATTTTTCGCTATTTAAGGGCAACACTGAAATGACCTATGGAAGGTGTTACAGTCCAGGAGGTTATTTGGCTGACCTTGCATTGATTGAGTTCAACCATTTGCATACATAATGGACAGGTTCACACAAATATTCCTTTCAAAGAGAAATACTACATGATACGTGGGTTCGTTTCAAGTTAGACAATGCCTATATGTGAAGGTTACTACATTTCTTAGGCACCCTTGAAATATTGAGTAAGTATAGCACAGTGTGCAACAACAGTAGCTAGCGTATAACCACTGCACTGTTTACTTGACAAAATAAAGGCCTGGAGCACCAATAGGCTGTTGTTCTTAATTTTTAAGGTTCTGTAATTGCTGAGGTCACATGCAGAATTGCAGCACTTTTACGCATTATGGAGACGTGTATGAACACACAGACGCATGGTCCTGCCTGGAGAATTATACTCTCCTCAAATCCTGAACATCAGTAAGGGTGTTGTTTTGTTCAGAAACATGAGAGGAAATGATGGACAAATTTATTTTTTTTTCTGGAAGATCCAGGTGGAATTTATAAAATACATCTAAATAAGCAGAGTAGCTAATGACCAAAATTTTCAAATCAGCTATAATTTCTGCAGCATCTGATGCTGGTGATTGATAGACACTAAGTTAGGGAATTCATGTTTTGATCCAGTTCAACTTTTTTTTTGACAATTCTTTTCCTTGAAAATTCCATAAACTGTCTCAGAGAGGGAAACATTTTTAACAGGAACACACTCTGACTTAATTCTTTTTAGAAGACCATGACAGTGGCAAAGCTACTGTTTGCTTGGAGTTAACGAACTGCAGCAGCATCCACACATATGTAAAAGGTACTATCATCAGTACTTGCAACCTATTTTGCTCCTATTATTTTCAGTGACACTTAGGCTGTAGGATCCTACTTGTGCTTTTGAAAATTTTCATTTGGGCACTTCAGTCATTTAAGGACTTCTGAAAAATTATCTCCTGCCTTTATATGATAGGCAGGCATAGAGAGATACCAAGTGTTTCAATGACGTGATCAAAATCAATTAGCAGATCAGTGGCAAAGCAAAAATCCCAGGCATCCTCATTCAGAATACCAACCCTATGAAGACCAACACATTGACCCCATCAGCAAAAATGATGCTAATTAGTGGCTTTTAAGCTCAAAAAAAACTGAAGTAAAACATAAGGTAACAAAGGAAGCAAGGTGGAATGGGCATTTAGCACTTGCAAGCTGTATCTTCAGATCAGGAAAAACACATATCAAACAGCTACTCAGCGGGCTCTGATATCCATTGAATTTATTTTTAGTACTCTAATGTTACTTCCTGAAACTACCATCACCTGAGAATGATGATGCTAAAAATTATATTTAAAACTACTCGTTATGGACTGACAAACATAACACTCATGAAATGCTCTTGGTACTTTCCATGTTGTATCAGGTATTATCTGGATACTTTTGTTACCTGAAAGCTTCTATATCTTCTAAAAGAAGCTATATATTCACCTGAAAAATTACATTATTTTATAGTTTTCAACCTGTGTGTGTAGCTGTGACAAAAATTAACGCTGCTCTTTCTTTGAGCAGGAGGCACTTGGGAACATTTGCACAGCATTTGCAATCCCAAGAGCATTAAAATTGAGTTGACATCCTCTGAAGACCCTGGGAATATGGTCACATACCCCAGGCAAAGCAAATATAAGAGAAACAGTTGTTGCCTTAATATAGAAAGCAAATAGCATCCTGCTGTTACAACAATGGGCTCCATGTTTCATTGACACATGCTGGTTCCCTGAATTCTTCCATTTCTCTCCAAAGCACCTAGAAAGGTACATGTCCTGACACTCACTAGCACTCCATTGATGGAGACTTCTATTGGGGAGCTCTTGTAAAAATTGAGACATGGTGAGACAGCTTGCAAAACAGCAGTGGATGGGTAAAAGCTCTTTGGTATAGGTGGGCAAGGAAGAAGAGGTCCTTAGTGTGATGCAGCAGCTCAAACCCAGGGTTTCTCTATGGGACATGTGACAGGCTGTGAGAACTGGCGTTCAGGATCAGAGGATGGGACAGTGAGACAGCTGACACCATGGTGGGAGTGCATTACCTACTGCCTGGTCAGGGACAGGTAGTGGACCAACTTCAACAACCTGAATAAGTCTCTGGGTCACCGACACCAGCTCTCTTGGAGGTTTCACATTCCTGACATCTTCTGTTTGGGCATTGTAGTGGGACACAAGCTGCCAAGGAGATTTCTGGGGAGCGTTAGGGCTTAGTACAGGTGCTGGACAGGCCAATAAGGCTGACACACAGCTGAATCTACTGTTCACTAAGAAGGAGGAACAGGACAAGAGGTAACAGTCACTAGCAGCTGTGGCTGCAGTGACCATGAAATAGAACTATGTGAGATCCCACAGAGAGTGAGGGATGTGAGAAGCAGAGCACAGATATGGGACTTCAGGTGAGCAAATTTTGGCTTACTCAGGGAGAGGGTAGGTGGGATCCCAAGGGAGGCAGATCTGAAGGGCTAGGAAGCTGGGACTGGATATCAGGGCTTTAACTGAATGTTCTTCCAAGGGTAAAGGAAGGCCATCCCCATATTTAGGCTGACATATCAGAAGACCAGCACGGCTAAGTGGGGAATTCACAGAGCTCCAACACAAAAAAAAAAAAAAGCAGCCCACAGGAGGTGGAAGCTGGGGCAACCTCAAGTCTCAATAGGAAAGGGGCTCTAGTCCTCTGATCATCTTCAAGGCCCTCATCTGGACTCTCTCCAACAGCTCCATGTCTTTCTTGTACTGGGGGCCCCAGAGCTGGATGCAGTACTGCATGTGGGGTCTCAGAAGAGCAGAGGGGAAGAATCATCTCCCTCAACCTGCTTACTCCACTTTTTTTGATGCAGCCCAGGATACAGCTGGCTTTCTGGGCTGCAAGCACACATTGCCAGCTCATGTCTAGTTTTTCACCCACCATAAATATGAGACCTGTGAGCTCAGAAGTTCTGCAAATTATCCCAGCATATGAGCAAGTAAAATGCTTAAGAATGTACTTAATATTTTAGTTATGATGTTTTCTTGAAACCATGTGATTAGATAATTTCTTGAATGAATGTCTCAGTGCAATCAAATTCCCTGCTATCTCTGCTGCCATAAACATCTCCAAAGAATTAATATTCCATAGAAATTTTAAAAGTTTTTACACCCATGAATCACATTTCAAGCTGCATCTAAGTGATTTTATTAATGTAAAACTACACTTTTACCTTCCAGGAGCATGGCTGATGAAGCATCACTCACAGTGTTAGGAGTTTCAGAAGTTCAACTGTGTGTGTGCATGTGTGTTCATTCATATTTTCTCCTGAATGCAAAAGAAAGAGAAATAGAAAAATTGGGCTGTTTAAATTCTGGGAAAAGGCTGAAGACAAAGAGAGGAAAGGCAGCACATGCAAGCAGTCTATTTGTTTGTTTGTTTAAATTAATTGCATTAATAGTCAATATTAATTAAACTCCTTAAGAAGAAAAAGCTTCCACTTTCATGTTCTCTGTACTTTCTGTTCCTATAGACTTCTTCAATCTCTATTTTCCAACAGGTGACACATTATCACTGGGTGAATCCTTCGTAATAAAATTGAAAGGAACGTGTCCTAATATCTTCAATAATAGTAATTTCTTTGAATAATTACACTGATCACAGATATAGGAAGAGCTATTTGTTAGACAGCAACCAAAACCTCAAACAGCATCTTCCCTAAGTTGTGCATCTGAGAAATGTCTTACACTGTGGTTATGCCCTCACCAGCAATTTTGCACTAAAAGAGAATCCTCTCAATATTTATTCTTTAATTTTAACTTTCTTTTGAAGTATATTTATTTCCACCTGAAATCTACCCCTGCTTATATAAGACTTAATATATTTAAATGAGGTAATATGGGCTAGTTTTTCTGCTATGGAGGGGAAAAAAAAAAAACAACAACAAAAAACCAAAGCCCAAAAAACCCACCACCTCCCAAAATGACAACCATGTTTGGTAAAAACAAAGCTCTCTAGGACATGTATCAAGATCCTGATGGTAGCTGTGAGAGCACAGTCAGCTTCCATAATATATGCTCTCAGATTCTGAAAACATGTTTTTATTTGCTGAAGATTTCATTCACATTCTCACACTTCCTGGGCTCTGGTAGATTTTTATTCCATTGGATAATTTAATCTCTTTTTTTGAACTGTATTAAACTTTTGGCTTCCACAGTGTCCTGTGGCAGTGTGTTCCAAAGATTAATTATTCATTATAAATATCTGCTTTACATAACGAGCTTTAAACCTGCTGCTTAATCAAGTTATTTAGTACCTTAATATGATTCTTGTGTTATGAAATCTATTGAGCAATGTTTCCATCATTCATTGTTTTATATATTTCATATCCAGAGAGCACTATTTTATTTAATTTCATTAAATTTCTCTTTTAGAAAACGTGTTGGTTGCATGAGAATCTGTGAAGGAGAAAAATAACTTTCAACCGAGGAGTTTTTTCAACCTCCCCACAGCAAAAGTGAGCCAAATGAACTGTGTCTGGTTCTGGCTGTAAGTAAATCACTACTTGTTTATCTGACAAATACAAAAACCTCTCCAACACCTTTTTACCAGAGGCACATTGTAAATTGCTTCTCAAATTTTCTCTTAATTTAAGAAAGGCTTACACTAAAATAATAATGAAAAATGTGAGATTTGTTTCATTATTTTTGTTTAGTAAATACAAATTCTGCAAAACCAACTACAGATCATTCCTTATGTATGTTGTTATTCCTTAGTTGTGCTAAAAAGAGCTGGAGATCTCATATTAAATTAAGCAGAATTGAACTGCAGCTCCTTCACTAATATTTAGCTTGTTTGTTTTACTGTGATGAAGGTGAAAATAAAATCCTTCTCTTCCCTTGACCAAAATTAAATATTTCTAGTGAAGTGCTATCATTTATGGGGAAATGTTTATGTTTAACAATGTACAGGATGTGTACACGTAAGGTAAAAGAATATCTATAAGCACACAAATACTCTCAATGAACTACTTCAGTGCTAAATGTGGATCTTCTGTTGGGCTAGTGTGATATATTGACTCTCTTGGGGCTTGAATATAGAGTTCATGAAAAATCAAAAACTGTTTGGAGAGAGAAGAGGTGATAGAGCAAAACAATACACCTGTATTTTCAGAGAGCTAACTTTGAAAATGTGATAAATGCTATATTGTAAATCTCAAGGTTTTCATACTAAAACTGTCTAGCAAGGTTTATATAGGGGGTGATAGATAACCTAAATCATACATTAGAAGGGAATAATGCATCTTACCTGCCTGATGGCTGGTTTTTTACCTTGCTTTGTCTCTGGGCAAATGAAAACAGAGAACTACCACAGAAGTGTCAAATGTCTTCTGTACGGGCTGATGAGAAGATTTGAATATTAGTATACTGGTGGGGGAGGGGGGGAAGGGATGACCATAGAACCAACCATATCTGATGTCAGAGCTTTCTCTTTCATGAAAATAATTCTCATGGTTTGTTTCAGAAATAGAAAAGAGCATATGCAGAGCCTCTCCAACAGGCTTTTCAGACCAAACAGACTGTTTCTTAGGTAGATGGAGCAAGAAAGGAATCTCTCTGTCTAGAAGATAAAGTTTGGATAAAGGCATGACAAAAATCCATGAAGACATAATCAAGGTAAGCACCACAATCAGAAGGAGCACATTGTGCTCCAGGTGTAACTATGACTGCTATCACTGCGGAACATGATCAATCTACAGTCTGTATTGCCTTCACCCTTACCACACACTTTGTTGGTACCATCATGATGTTTGTCAGTTCCTTTGTTGCTGCACGTTATGTCAGAAGTTTGCGGTGAAATAGCTGAATTGTGTTTTTCTCAGTCAAAAGTTACTTCACCTTTCTTCTTTAACAATATAAGTTATAACAAAATAATAATTGGCTCACTTTTAGTCTTAAGTGTATCCGTTGCAAATACTACCTGAACTCCAAAATCTTAGTGCTGCTTAATTTAAGGTAAACCTAAGGTGGTAGCCCTAGCATAGATTATGTTTTCCCAGGCCTCTGTACAAATGGGTGGCATCTGTGTCTCAGCTCAATGCTGGGGTGAAAGAGGCACATGCAATCCTATTCTTGTCCTTTCCCACAACAGTTTCCATAGGAGGATTATCTAAGCACGTAACCCAAAAAGAAACTACCATATATTCCAACCAGGGTCTAGTCTTGACAATCAAGCACGCTCCAGATTGATACATCCATCTATACGTATCATCCAGTGCTATCACTTCACTCATCCTTGAGGAGCAATTAGTGGGCTCAGGAAGATCCCCTTCATGGTCCCAGCCAAGAAGAGCTGGCAGATAGCAAACTGCACCATGTCTAGTGAAGGGATCACATGGAGAACACAGCTGGATCTTAAATAGTATCCTTATTTGCTTTGTTGTTTTTTTCTCCAGAAATAAATTACAGATCTAGTTTTAGTAAGTTCATCAGTTGCCTCGACAGAAACAGGATTGTTTATCAAAGGTCTCATCACCACATACATCACTTACTTACACTTAAATTTGCACTTAAAATTCTTGGCCAACTTTATAGGAGAGACTTCTACACATCTGAGGATATGATTAACCTTTGGTGATGGTGCTGTGTGTCAGTTTAGTGAAGTGTTGTATGAAGAGAATGGATGCAGACTTTGAGACCTTTCTTTCCTCCTTCACTTAAATATTCCAAAGGTGGATTTGCTCTAATTAACACACACATTGGTAGAAATCATTAAAATTTGCTGTATTGAATTACAAAGCTTCAATCTCCTCATAACTATAAATACAGGCTATATAATATACTGTTTATTATAATGAATGGAGGAGGCAATAAGGAAACAGTAATTAAGTTTTCTAAATCATTAAATTGTCACATTAATAGTGGAAAATGAAGCAGTATGACCAGTCCCCTTGTGGCAGAAGCCAAATATACAGTGACCGTAGTACAGCAGAAGGGAAAAGGAAGATCAAAGTGCAGTGGCAGATCAGAATAGCATTCAGGCTGACATGTCAGTGTGCTTATAAAGCATAATCTCATTGCATACCCTTGAGAGACTTAGAACTATGCCTAACTAATGTCTAGCATTTGTTAAACTGATTTATTATAAATTATTTCTTTTTTATTCAATCAATATATTGCATACTGACATGGAACAGTCTTCATTCAAAGTTCCAACAATAGTTAAATGATAGACCAGAAACCAGGAAATGTTTGGGAAAAAAATAAACCAATTCAAGTTTTTCTTAAAGACAGCACATGTGAAACACTGATTTTTGGCCTCAGGAGCAACCACATACAAAACTGAAAACAGGTGGACAGGCAAGAACCTCTGAATACCATCATATACAGCATGATAAAACTAAAGTAAATAATCTGGCAATACTATAATTAAAATACAAAGACTAATTCATCAGATTCTATCACTATTGCAACAGAGAAATTTGCTGACACACTAAGGGGTACTTGCATATTCTTTACAGTGTGGAGCTACTTTGGGACCAAATATTCAAATACTGTATCTTCTTATATTTACCTCTGTCTGGGACAGATTTCTTATTGCTTTTATGCATGTATGGAACCCACCTAGGGCAAATCTTTTTGTGTTTCATGAAGTACAAACGTGACCTAGGATGCTGTTTCTGCCCCCCCAAATGCAATAGAAATTAAATACTTATGGGCTACTAGATGAGAAGACAAAAATGCAGAAAGGTAAGGTATTTTCTCTTATTTGTAGAACAGAATTTGACTAACAATAAATAGGTACCCTAATATTTTAACATTTCATCACCTTTGGATCATCCTTGGTCATCTGTGGACCGACTGCCTAATTGTGGGCTCCACATCCTTCAAAAGAGGCCTTTTAATATGTGATATATTGCTGTACTGTGGGATTTGAAGAAATCATTAAGTCATAATTGCATATCTATGTATTGGTAAGAATTAATTAAGAAATTCAGAGGCCACTGCCAAATAAAAGCAATGAAACCCAGAAGCTGAATGCAGTAAAAGCTTTTCCAGGGCATACCATTGACATTTAATTATCCCTTCTCTCTTTTCTCCCTTTCGTTATAGTGATTCTAGGAACAGCTTTTACAGTCTCCTTGACAGTCTTATTTTAAACCATAATTCAAAATTATTTAACATATTTTGTTAACAAGGGATCACTTATGAACACCATTCTCCATGGCTTAGTTCAAGAAATTACTTAAACACGTTTTTAACCTCTATAGTTTATCTTTAGCATTTGCTTCAGTAATTTTAAAATGATCTTAACTCCTATTAATTAGCAGTCTAATGTCACAAACAATCCATTTGAGCAGGTTTCTTCAGAAAGACACTTAAGTGTACCACTAAACATTACCATGCAAGCAAAAATTCTCTGTTCAGTGAATGGGAGGTCATTGAGCTAAGTATCAGCTTTGGTCAAGAAAAACCAATGTTTTTCTTTTACCTATACAGGAGAGGAAGATAGGTTAGAAAATGAACAAGTAAGAGCCGGTGGAGTTATATGGTGATGAGCAGTAACTAACTGGCCCACTTGCAGAGCATATTTGGAAATTTTTGTCCACCTCGAGTGAATACAGACACACATAATTACCTATAGATTAGCAGCTCCTTAACAGGTCAGATAACTTAAAGTCAGAGAAATACAAGAAATTAAAAGTATTCATTATTCAAGAAGTTCTCTGTCCTTCCCCCTTGGATAACTGGAATATGATATAAGTAAAAGATGCTTGCATATGGGCCATGTTTCTGACATTACCTGAAACCACAGAAGTGTCACCGGAGGAACTCACACAGAGACAGAGGTGGTAGGGGTTTGTGGTGGGTTGACCCTGGCTGTGGCCAGGTGCCCACCAGAGCTGCTCTATCCCTGCCCTCCTTCACTAGACAGGGGAGAAAAAGTGCAACAAAAAGCTTATGGGTCAAGATAAGGACAGGGAGAGATCATTCACTAATTATCGTCACAAGCAAACCAGACTGAACTTAGGGAATTCAACTAATTTATTACCAAGCAAAACAGAGTAGAGCAATGGGAAATAAAATCAAATCTTAAAACACCTCCCCCCACCCCTCCCTGCTTCCCGGGATCAACTTCACTCCCGCCTTCAACCTCCGCGCCCCACAGTGGCACAGGGGGACGGGGAATGGGGGTTGTGGTCAGTTCCTCACACATTGTTTCTGCTGCTGCTTCATCTTCAGGGGGAGGACTCCTCTCATCATTCCCCTGCTCCAGCATGGAGTCCCTCTCATGGGACAGTCCTTCATGAACTTCTCCAACATGAGTCCTTCCCACGGGCTACAGTCCTTCACGAACTGCTCCAGCGTGGTCTCTCCCATGGGGTGCAGACCTTCAGGAGCAAACCTGCTCTGGCATGGGCTCATCTCTCCATGGGGCCACAGGTCCTGCCAGGAGCTTGCTCCAGTGTGGGCTTCCCACGGGGTCACAACCTCCTTCAGGTGCCTCCATGTGCTCCAGCGTGGGGTCCTCCACGGGCTGCAGGTGGAATCTCTACACCCCCTCATCCTTCCTCCATGGGCTGCAGGGGGACAGCCTGCCTCACCATGGTCGTCACCACGGGCTGCAGGGGAATCTCTGCTCCGGTGCCTGGAGCACCTCCTCCCCCTCCTTCTGCACTGACCTTGGTGTCTGCAGAGTTTCTTCCATCTTCTCACTCCTCTCTCTGACTGCAAAAGCTCTCTCTAATTGGTTTTTTCCCTTCTTAAATATGTTATCACAGAGGTGCTTATGGGCTCGGCCTTGGCCAGCAGTGGGTCCATCTTGTAGCCGGCTGGCATTGGCTCTATCAGACACAGGGGAAGCTTCTAGCAGCTTCTCACAGAAGCCACCCCTGTAGCCCCCCCGCTACCAAAACCTTGCCACGCAAACCCAACACAGGGTTTCATCAAGGACTGAGTTTTCTATAAGCATTTAACCAAAAGCATTTTCTGTGGCTTCTTTTGATCTGGTAGGCACTGCTCTTTCTCAAAGGCTAATTGTTGTTGCTAATGGTCTTTCAAATTTTTTTGCAGTTATACCCTGTTAAATGTGATGTGTTTTTTTGCATGAAATATGCACTTGCAATGATGAATGTTCATCTTTTTGGCACTGTCCAATGCAAGTGTTTTGCACAGCTCAATCTGTAAAAGCTGCATCCAGATCTCTAAGTCTGAACTGGTGTTTTGTTTCCTAAGTTAGAAAAGAGTTTGTTCCATTACAGTACAAGAAGTAAGATAGCAGTTAAATCCAGATCTGTACTCTTTCCTCATTTGCTCTCTTTGGACTTTCTCATGTCGAAGTCTGTGCCCTAAGATCATAGCCAAAACCATTTCAGAAAAAGTGCCACACTAGTGGCAATAAGAAGCGCTGGTAAAGAAAGGGCCAACAGCTGTAAAATTTGACTATGTATGAGAAAAGTCAAGAGACTAATGTATGAGCAGCAATGAGGCTGTAGTACATACAGCTACACTTTACACATAAACACCTTTCAACACAGTCACAGATAGTGTTCAGCTTCTTAATATTTCCTTCTGATTTAGGACAAGAACCTTTCGCATAGTTTATCCAGCACTTGAAATAACCTTCATGTTGACACCTAAAGGGGTCCAAACAGTTTCTTCTGTCATTTCAAATGAGTATGTGAGACAAGGTAAATTGCACCCTTCTTTCCTCATCATACCAGAAACAACTATTTCCCCACTGCAGTGATGGAAGGGTATTTCACTGATACAGATTTCATAAACCAATTATTCATAATATGTGTCAGGATGAAATTACAAGAAATTTTAGAAAATCAAACCAGGAGCAGCTATGCCCTCTTTATGAGAATGAATAACAGAATCCTTTGGCTTTCAATGTTCAGAAGTATTTCCAATCATGATAAAGACTACAAAAAATATTCAGAAAGCAGTCTTATTTTCCACTGTGTGATGGCTCTATTACCAGGGTATTAGTATTTGCTGTGATATCCCATTTTATTCCCTTTAAGAAGAAAAATATTCAGGCAAATGTGGGAAATTGTGACAGTTCTTCTACAAAAATGTATTTTTTATATGCATGTCATAACAGGTGTTATTGTGTACCTTTGTTGACTTGATATCTACACGTGCATATTCCTTATAATATCTTGTACTTCAGGCCTACCTAGGACACTTAGATGTCTAGTTCTCCTTATGTTCAAAATCCTATTTTGCTAATATTAGCATATACAAGTATCAGAAAAGCTGTATTGATAAACTAAGAACTGGTTAATATGTTGCTTATAAGCCAGTATTTGTGTCAAATATGCTCAATATATTTATTCTGTTTTACATTCCCTGAAGTTCTTGTGTAGCTGGGCACTACTCAGTTAATTAAACAGATTACTGTTTTATATTAGGCACAGTGTGTACACCACACAGCCTCCACCACCTGCTCCAGAAAGGAGGAATGCTCCAAGTTGTCTATATTTGCCGATCTTTGATATCATGGGGCATCTCAACTGCCCCTGAACACTCATGTTTATATATCTGAGTCCCTCCTGCTGTGCAGACTATTTATTTTCCCAGTACAAAGTTAGCAGTCTGGTTTTATGTGACCTCCATAGTAAATTCCATTTAATACAGTGAATGAAGGAAATTCCATTTAGCTTACTCAATTTTCTAGGGAAAGTATTCGCTGGAATCATAATAATAATACTATTAAGTAGGCTAGCTTTCTCATCAACTCTTCAGAGAGATGTATTGAAAAAAGGAGGTTTTAGGAACTTCCAATAATTGCCTCTAAAAAAAAACCCAACAAAAAAACATAGTACAAAGCAGTTAAAAAACTTAGTGACTAGAGTGTGCTTTTAGTTTCATACAAAGCAGGGTTATTTTTGCAGTTGCAGGTTGTAATTCTCCACCCAGCCATATGAATAATTTTAAGCCAACAGTACTGCTCATGTACATAAAGCAGCTTATAAATGCAAAACCAGCTTTAGAACCTTAGATGTGCCTTTTTAAGATGACAGCTACCTACTTCCACTAAATCCTAGTTCAATTTAATCTTCTTGTCAGAAAAAACAAGCTATATAAATAATAATGGAAAGATTAATTATTGTTTTTTCTCAGTGTGAACAATACCACACCATTTAACATTCCTATCCTACCTGGATCTTCCATACACACTCAGTCTACAATTCTTAATGGGATGGGGTGGCACACATGAAAAGCAAAATCACACATTTGAGAACTAGAATGTGAAAAAACGAAACTAATAATCAGGCTACTCACATTATTCAAAAGAACTAATATTCAAAATGCAAGTAATTAGCATAAATTAGACTTTATTGAGAAAACCAAGTATTTGACAATTACAGAGAATTACGTGGTATTGTAAGAACAAAAGCAGTGACATCAGCCTAAATTCTTGGAATTGACAAACACTTAGTGAGATTAGTTTCATGTAAGCTGTCTTATGTGGCTGACATAGATTAATCTTCAGATCCCTTATTTGTTATTTTCATAATCTTTTTGGGGTCAAAGTAAAACATTAATTTACACTACAAACATTTAAAAGCAATATGGAAACTACTAAAAGAGAGGTGGTGTTGGCCAGTGACTGAAAAGGTGGTCTAGAATTTGGAAAGCACTCAAAAAAGAGGTAAAGGGATTCTTAAACAAGTAGGGTTTGAATTAATGCAATATTTGCATTAATAAAAGCTGAGCTTGAACAACAACCCTTACTTCATTCTCTGAAAACTGGATTTTAAGTAGCCTTACCACAGTGGACTCATTTGAAATGAGACTAAAAGGACTTGAAAAATCTGTGCTTGTTTCCTTGGAAGAGCTGTAGTTTTGATTTCCTAGATGTAAAAAACTGTTCCTGCATATCTAATATAATGTCAACAACTGAATAAGGGGGGGGGGGGAGTTAGAACTCAGTCTTCCTTGAAATGCCATCCCATACTAGCAGCTCTTGCAAGCTGGCTGCATTGACAACAGAGAATGAAGAAAAGGTGGACCACAAAGCTCTTGGAAGAGCACACAACACAGCACGTTCTCTACCACATCCCCTCATGCAGGGCTTAATGTCGCTTAAACATACACGCAGGACTAATACACTGAACCGACTCAGATGAAAACAGTATTATTGTATCTACACATATAAATAGAATAAAAAATATTTAATTAAAAAAAAAAAAGAAAAAGAAATTGTAAAGCACATAAGGAAAAAACATCTACAAAAAACCCTCCCATCTAACAGCCCCTTCTAACCTACCCTTTCTCCGCATTACCTCTTAGGAGTGTTTTCATTTAATTGCCTACAATTCTCATTGTTGGTGATACAAATGAAGAGTGACTGCTGAATAGCTGACCCAGAAATGTATCATCTGCTAGGATTTATAATATATTTTAGAGAAATTTGATTGCTCAAAAGAACAGCATGTTAAGCATCCTAATTTTTTATTTTTTTAAAGTATCTAAATGACTTTACCATACTGAAACTTGATTGGGCAATCATACTGAAACTACCTTGGGTTGTTCTTCCACATGAATATCTTCAGACCATAATGATTGTAACAGTCTACATTAGTAGCACTGCTTCCTTTATGAACTGAAATAGGCTTGAGATCATTCCATTCTTTCTGACTAGGTCTATATCAGTAGCTCAAATGAGGCTTTGCCTCCTCTCACAGAAGTTGCATGGAGGGAAAATATATATTAAAAAGTAAAACAAGTTAAAAGGTCAAAGATTCACTAATGAAAGCAGTGTGCACCACCCTCTTTCCACATCAAGTATTGAAACTTGGATCAGGGACAATTCTGACAGAGAAGAGTTTTCCAATTAGATTGGCCAATTTCCATTACCAAAATCTCAGGTTAAATCTGTATTATGTATGAATTACATTCACACATCAGTGAAGTGGTTCATCGTATTTTATCTTTCAAAAGTGAAAAAGCTACCTCTTAACTGATAAATCAAGCTCTATAAATTTATCATTTTACCCACTGAAATTCAAAGATTAGCATCCCCCTTTGCTCTAAAGATATAAATCCACCCTTAAAGAATTCTTATAATGTAATTCATTTGAAATTCATTGAGCAGCTCTTCCAATATGACATCTGGTTTACATAAATTCTAAAATTCCAGTCACTTTTACATTTTAGCTTAAACATATCTGCCTCACCCCCTCATCTGTTTAGGGAAGAAATACTAGCATAACTATTTTGTAAATAAGACAGTAAGATTTTATTTTCATCTTGATGTGTATCTACTCCTTTGAATGCTACTGTAATGCCTAAGAATGTCCTTAATGAGTAGAAGCTTTAAAGTCACCACAATATCATCCAAACATAATACATCCAAAAAACAAATGTATCTTGCATCATTTTACAATCTGAATGGCCCATGAGGCTACATTTGTGCTACATTACTTTCAGTTCTCTGCAAGGACTTGTTTGCAGTGAAAATTTAAGACTATGGCACTATGGCACTAGTCTGGTTTCATGTGCCAGCGTGGATGCTTTACTCAATCAAAAGCTGGGAAGCTACTGAAGTACTTGGATATCCTCATTCCAGCTTTGCCACTAATGCACTCCTTGTCAAAAAAGACTGATCACTACTCAGAATGCAGCCTTATGGATCTAGATGCCATGCATATCTCCTTAAAATGTTATCTAGGGTAGAGGGGAAGGACAAAAAAAATTATTTATCTTTGATTCTTGACAGTTTGTTATCTACACTTCAGAAAGCTTCTCCTACTGCCCTGTAGACACTTCTACGCATAGATTGGATTATACCTTTTAAAAGTTTTAGTCAAAGACTAAATAAGATAACCTTATCACTATGCTGCTAGACAATTGAGTACTTTGAAAATAGAGAAAATGAATCAATGAATGGCTGCTTTAATTGAATTTGGTGCTAATCAGCAGCAATTACAACATTGTCACAACTCTGAAGTTTCAACTGAGGTCCCAGAGAACTGCAAAAAAAAAAAAAAAAAGAAAAAAAAAAAGAAAAAAAAGGAAAAAAGAAAAGAAAAATAAAAAATAAAAAAGAAAGAAAAAAGAAAAAAGAAAAAAGAGAAAAAGAAAAAAGAGAAAAAGAGAGAAAGAAGGAGAGAAGGAGAGAAAGGAAGGAAGGAAAGGAAGAGGAAGGGAGGAAGGGAGGAAGGGAGGAAGGGAGGAAGGGAGGAAGGGAGGAAGGAAGGAAGGAAGGAAGGAAGGAAGGAAGGAAGGAAGGAAGGAAGGAAGGAAGGAAGGAAGGAAGGAAGGAAGGAAGGAAGGAAGGAAGGAAGGAAGGAAGGAAGTTGTTTGTGTTTAAAACAATGTGCTTGCATTGAAAGTATTTTATTTTACCTGGAAATTTTTCTGTATATTTTACCTCCAAAATTTATGTGGTTTTCCACTGTGCATCAGTTTAATCTTTGTGGAATATAAAGTCAGAGCCTCTAATGCTTATTTCAATAATGCATTCTCATTGGCACTGCAGCTGTCCTTGATGTTATGGTAGGATTTTAGGTTTTGCCAAGAAATAAGTGACTAGTATTTATGTTACTTTCTCCTGTTCTTGCATATTTTTATATCTTAGGCCAAATCATTTGACTGTGACCGTTCTTTCAGAATATGTATTCACAGTGTTCTGAAATCCATATATTATTTCAAAATGAAAATGATTCTCTTCCTTATTTAGACACTGAAATTTATATTATCCAGCATTTTCTGGCAATTTCAGTCCCTAGGGATTCAAAGCAGCTGTATGTTATTTTTCTCTGGCCAATTACACTTACCCATACACTGAATGTATGGGTAACTGGTATCACAGAAAATGGCTTAAAATGCCAGAATATATGAGTAAAATTGAAACACACATTTTGATTCACAAGTTTTCTGAGTATCTGACTATATAATCATGCTGCATATTTTTGGAAGTCCCACCATCAAATCTAATGGAATTTCTATTTCAAAATTTATTCTATAGTATCTTATTTTTCTTGTCATACATATTAGTATTCATCTCATTATTTTTCTTCTGTTCATGGAAGGTTTGTTTCTTTCTGTTTCCTAAAAAAATGTTTTACTGAGTATATATACGGTTTAATGCTGTATTCATGCTGGAAATAACTGTCCTAGTTTTGGCTTTCCAGAAATCGGAGTTGATTTAGAAAGAGAGAAATTTGTGTATTTTTAGCACTGGAAATAATTATTTTTTATTCTTGATCCAAAAAAAGCTACTAAAGGTCAAAACATTACTAAAAGCTGAGCAGTGCCTTTAATGTTGATCAGTAACTTCACTGGATTTAAATTTGAAATGTCTGGGTTATGGTAGTAATCAAAACCTGAAATCCAAAGTTACATTGATGGTAGTTTTGTGTCGTGGGACTTCCTTTTGACAAGGTTTTGTACTAAAAAATAAGCAACTAATATGATTGCCTTTAGTATGGATTATCATTGAAACTAGGTGTAGTTTGTTTCTTTTTTTTAATTAAGGCAATGGTTCACAAAAAATATACCTTCTTAAGCTCTCTCGTTAAAGCCTTTTTCCATTTTTCCTTTTTTTTTTTTTTTTTGGTGCAAATTTTCTGAGATCCATTCAGTGTTGGAATGTACATAAGAAGTTTTTTAGGGGTGCTTCAGTCTTTTGTAATCATAGAAAGGGACAAAGACTCTACAAAGTCCACTTAGGACTTTCCTATAAGCCATCAGTTACATGAAGAACAGTTGCACAAAATGCTGTGATAGTGTTTTTCAAGTTGTTGTAAGTGAGAGCTCTACAAAGTACTACTTAATTCTGTGGATTCCAAGCACTGGAAGATTTTCAGTTGTTTTCTTGTGCAGCAGGTGGGAGGGGTGGTCTGGGAGGGCCTGGGAAATAAATCAAAAAAGAATTAAAATGCAGTCCTAAATAAGGCTTGAGTACCAGCATTGCGTCTATGTCAGAGTTAATTGGATTATTCTGGTCTCTGACTATAAAAACATTTTAGTAGTTTTGATATAAATAATAGCTTAATCAAATTTCAATGTCTCTGCAGAAGACCTGCTTACTTCTTTAAAATGTCTATATACATAGCAATGTGTTCTGAAGAAAGAAAGTAGCAGACAGATAGAAGTGTATGAAAAGTAAATTTAACACCAATGTTAGTTTGGACAAAATTTTTGTCTTTAAACAGGCAGATTAACTGAATACTGTTGGTGGTGGTGTGGTTTTTGCATTGTTGTTTTCTGCAGTGTTTTCTCAGTTCACATGTTTTCTTCTGCAGTAGTGCTTCATAGTAATTTCCTAAATAACGGTAAAAATAGTAATCTCATTTAACACAGATCAAGTTTAAACCTGTACATGAAAAAGTTCCAAATCTGAAAGTATTTACCCATAATCACCACCATGGATATGTCAAAATTCAAAGAAAAAGTAACAGTGCATTTTTTGTCAAAGTATACCTTATACTTCAAGGGTAACAGGCAGCTTGATGCACAGGATTATTGTCGTCTTCCTACATAGGATTTCCTTCAGAGTCTTAAAAATTTTTGAAAGGCAAATTAATAGCTAGACCAGTTATACATACTTATAAAAGGCATAGTTCAGTTGATGTAGAGCATAAAAAGTTGAAAAAGTGACAAAAACGTTTCAGTCTTACATTTAATTTTATGAGTTTTAAGTTGTGCTATACAATACCTAACAGCATGATAAATAAGCTGTAAAGTTCACATAAAATGTTATGACTGGGCTTCAAAGGTTGCAGTTAGCCTTTGCCTATGTCCTAAGAAGACAGCTCATTAAGTCCGTCTAATTAGGATATTTATACTTCAAAAGAAACTGCACAATCTACCTTTTTCAAGAAACAGCTTGTTTTCAAAAATTACCTATAACTCTCAATTTCATTAACTGCAATTGAGACAGTGAATATAGCTGTCTAGGTTATTTTGTTTGATTAACCATATTGAAGAAAATATTGTCATGAAGCAAATAGTCTAGTTTTGAATGCTAGCTATGAATAAACAATGTGCTTTTAGCTGGTTTGTTCAGCCTAGGTGTTCAAATACTAGGTGCTTGCATACTCATATAGGATTGGGGCATTTCTCCTGGAAAACCATAGCTAGTGTTTGTATTGGGCTTGGCTTGGTACCTGTGTTGTCCCAAAACTGGAGGTTCGTTTACCCCGTGTGCCACACACCAATATACACACAGAGCAGAGGCATTTTATTGCATATTTGTGCAGATATGGGTGTCTGTCCCAAGGCAGCACTCCGAAGCTCCAAACCAGTGGTTATTTATATGTAAAATATCAACATATTCATCTTTCTAATACATATGCCTTGTTTATCATTACATGATTGGTTAATAAACCTTCAGCTCTTGTGTCTATTAGTGTGCATGCCTAATAGTTTTTTCTTTTGAGTCGGTGGTGTAATTAGGGTGCATGGTCCATGGGTCGGTGGTCGCAATTGCCCTTGCCAGAATTACTTTTCCCCTAGTTCCCCGTTACTTTTGGCAAGTTCAAATGGTTCTTCAAGGCTTGTTGGTCAAACTACCACCTTTTCAGTTACACTTCTACTTCCTGACAATTACGTCTTAATAAGTACATTGTTTAGATATACATTAACTAACACAAGGGTGGAACTATACAATGGTTGCCCTTAGGAGCAATAATCTTGGTTACATTTGATTTTTCTGTAACACCTGGACCATCAAAACTTCAGTTCATAACTAAAATTTTGTTGGTGATTAAGGAGAACACATTTTCAGAAATGATCAGCTCTTCTCTGTCAAGTTGCCTTTGAACTGAACAGGAGCTTAATTCAATATATTTGCTAGAAAGTCCATCCAGACAAAATAGAACAGGGCTAGACTACATTAAAAAGCTGCACTAATAAATAAAACTTAACTAAAGAGCTAATTTTAAATCAGATTATTTAATCTTCACAACTCAAAATAGGAATGAGAGATTACTTAACTCAGTTGTCCTTGGAAAAATGAAAAAGTAAGGACTGGGAGGCAATGGTACCTGAAGGCAAATTCCATATTTTGAGGAAAAAATGTTACAGAACAGGTTGTACAGCTCTAAGAGAAAACAAAGAGAGAGAGAAGGTACTGTTCAGGAACTCACTGAGATGGCATAGTTGATGCTTGAATGAACAGAAATCATGTTTTGTTTTGTTTTTCTTTTTTTCTTTTCTGGTAAGCAAGCAGTATTCACATGAAGAATATGGCTGGTTTTTATCTCCAGTTTTTCCTGAGTCTCCAAGACAGTGAATGCTGTTTACCTGCCTGAGGCAAAAGGACAGCACAGCTGTGAGCAGCAGCTCTGAAGGGCATACTGCCATCCTTCAGGATGAAGTCTAGTGTGTCTATTTCATCGTATTATTTTTGAGAATAACCTCTTGCTACAGTGAAGGCTTAGATATGTGAATGTGTTTATTTTGTTTGGTAATTAGTGTATTTCTGAGGTAGCTACAAGCAACTAATTACTCACAAATACCCAGATTTAAGTAAGTCATATTATTCAAAATACACCAGATGATCAAATCTTACTGTAAAAATACCTAGTAGAACCTTCAAAAATTTTTATATTTTGAAAGTGGACCAAGCTCCCTGTCAGTCTTTGTAATGAAGAAGTATGATAGTATAAACTTTTAAATTATTCTTATGCTTTTGAATTCATTGTTTGCTGATTTAGGAGCATAAAACAATGTGGTCTACTTGGGAATTATCAAACTGTCTCAAATATGACATAAATGCACAAAAATTCTTCTCCCATTTCATGCAGGGAGAACAAGGAGTTCTGTATGAATTGGAGTGCTTACATTTTGGGCTATTAAACATGGCTACGTCTACTAGATTTTTGATTCCTAGACTTATTATTATACAAGCTCTTATTTTGAATAACACTGATTCAAACTAATGGAGAATTTGGTTATCTGGTCCAGAAAAAAATACTATCTAAGAAAAATTATTTAAGGATTATATCCTTTTATTTTGCAGCAGATAAAAAAGGGGGAGGGGGAATGGTTCTGCTTACTAAACTCAAACTCTGCAAACGTGATATTGGTTATGCATACACTGCAGTTATGGAGG
The DNA here is from genome assembly GCF_011004875.1 of Balearica regulorum gibbericeps. Lineage (NCBI taxonomy): Eukaryota > Metazoa > Chordata > Aves > Gruiformes > Gruidae > Balearica > Balearica regulorum. Next base: position 15,595,908 of record NC_046220.1, read on the forward strand.
TGATACAGAAAGCTTAATTATTCTTAATAACTTTTGACATATTAAGGCAAGAATTAAGTGTCCTTCACAAGCATAACAAGTATACAGGTGTTTCATAAAGAATTTTTATTCTGCAGGAATCAGAAGGCAGGTTTCCCAAATAAAAATAAAATTTCCCCAAAGCTTGAAACTTGGAAAATCTCAAAAGAATTTCTCTTGAAATTGATTATATCCATCATTGCTTTTATGAACTCTTGTTGTTCCTATAGTTACAAATGTTAAAAAAAGAAAAACCTAAATATTAGGTTCCATTTTTTTTACCATTTACTTAAATTACATATCAAATTATAATTGGCTAATAGTACAGTTCTATTTATTAATTCATAAAAAGCAACTGCTTTATGCAGGAATGTCATTATTTAACAAACAGTTAGATCATACAATCATAGGATACCCTGAGTTGGGATGGATTCATGAGAATCATCGAGTCCAATTCCTGATTCCACATAGGTCAACCTAAAAGTTAAGTCATAAATCTAAGGGCATTGTCGAAATGTTTCTTGAACACCAACAGTCTTGGGGCCATGACAACTTCCCTGAGGAGTTGGTTCCAGTGCTTGACCACCCCCTCAGTGAAGAACTGTTTCTAATATCCAACCTGAACTTCCCCTGACACAGCTTTAAGCCATTCCCTCATGTTCTGTCACCAGATATCAGAAAAAAGAGATCCCCCTCCATTCCCCCTCATAAGCAAGTTGTAGACAGCAAAGACGTCACCCCTCAAATCTCCTGACTAAAGCACTACACTTCCAAACACTCATTTTCAAACTGTGCTGTGATATCATGTTATACATTTAATTTTGTTCTTCCAAGTTTCAATGTTTATTATAAGGCAAATGTGTCTAGCTGAACTAAATTGTCTCAATACAACATTAACAGGAGTATTCTTAGGAACTGTTTCTTCTCTTGAAGAGCTCCAATTCAATATAGGAACATGGTCTGTAAAGGAGAATGGGTCACCTGAGTTACTACAGAAAAGTGCTTTGGATTTTTCCTGAAATCTTTTCCTTTTTTTTCAAATAATTACTAAAAATCTGTTTCTTCTTCTCCTCACACTTCTTTAAAACTCATTTTCAGTGCTCTGTAAAATCATATAAAGTTCATCTTCTTGGTAAGTGGGAAACCAATTGTGTTAGCCAATAACTTTTCTCAGAATTTATTTGAGTATGCACTTTTTGGCACACTCTAATTTCAGATTAAGGTTATAAATTAGGTACCTTATGTCATCCTTCTCTGGAAGTTTGTTTCACTGAGACATGTTCACCAAGAATAAGAGAACAATAAAGATAAAATATTAAATATTATTACTGTAGCCCACTGCTCACTTGGGTTGAAACTCTTGTCTGATAAGATGAACGCCAAGCTGATATTTTCCACAGCAAAACCAGTATTTCACTCTCTGTTGTGGTAGATTGGCTGAAGATAGGCAAGTGTGAACTGCAACAAAAGCTTGACTTTGTTCCCAGGCTGTTTTAAGTGAAATCACCTCTTGCTAAAATCTCTTTATGCCTGACAGTTGGGTTTATGTTTTTGCTTACGGGTCATTGATTGTAGTATCCATTGGTTTGTGGGGAGTTGCAAGAACATTCCTGAATAAAAAAGTACTCAACCTTGAATATGAAAATTCATTGTGCTTTCTTGTGCAGGTTTTGGTAGTAAGTCCCCTCTTGCACAGCAGATGCTCATTGTCTCTACTTACCAAAAACTTCTGCTGTACTATCTGAAGTTACTGCCTCCAGAATATATGACCACATTCTACATATCATCTTCTAACCTTCTGTTAAGGTTTTATAGCATATTTTGCTAGCGCTTTTTTTTTTTTTTTTTTTTTTTAATCTCTAGGCTGTTTTCTAGTGCTCTGGTTTTCAGAATGTTACTCCATTTAAATAACATTCAGAGCTTGATATAAATGGTTTTTAACCCTGGGTGCAGTTCATATCATTGTCATTGTTCCACTGGCAAAAATAAACTACAGAAGTTAGTGGTAAACAACATGTCAATAATTTGCTTTTGTAACACTATAGCTTTTATTTGCATTTTTGTACTCCTGCATTGCTATTTTCTGTTATGGATGTTCTGTACATGTCAATGGAATGTCCAGAAAAACACGGTGGTGGCAGTCAAAACAGTGGTGGTAGCAGTTTGCAGGCATATTAAAATATTTTCTAAGGTGTTATTAACACAATTGGAAGTCTTTAACATGCAGTTCCCTTTTGATTTTTTCTTCTTCATATCTCAGTGCTACTCAGCCTTATAATAAAAGGTGAACCTGTGACATTATTTTGTCTCTAAGATAAATGATCAAACTGTTACCTAAGGAAATATACTCAGACATCTTTCCTATCTCTTCCTTATTTGTTTTTAAATTCTCTGTTAACAGTGACAGCTGCTGCTGATCATTTTTTCTACTGGAAGCCATCAATCAAACTTTAGTATTTAAATTAAATTTAAATTTCTAAATTTATTTAGTAGTATGAAACAAAGAGACCACATACTGCTTACAGCTTTGGGGGTTTTTAGGGGGGGTTGTGGCTTTTCTTTTTGGTTGGTTTGGTTTGGTTTGGTTTTGGTTTGGTCCTTGCAGGGATTGTTTGGGTTTGGTTTGGCTCAGAAATTGCAGTGCAAGCCTCACTAGTTAGTCAAAGAATATAAGTCCATTTTCACCTAAGAATTGTCCACCAAGATGCATGCTGGATGGAGACCACTTATCCATCAGCACTAAACTCTTTCTGAAAGTCTGTAATCTACAATGCTCCAACCATTTTGTGAACTGAATATTCTATTTTCCAAACAAAAAAGTACCTTAACATTTTTCCTTACAATGTTTGAATTCTCTCCTAGTAAACCTGTGACATGGATGTGTATAGTTACTCCTGCAGAATGCTAGAGCATATTTTCAGATCAGATCCTTGGTACAGGTAAGACAATAACAGCAACTAATGACAACAAAGCAGACCAAATTTTACCAGCTGTTTCAGGTATCAGTTTAACTGGGTGAACAAGGTTAGCTTGAATAGCTTGCTGAAATTTACTCTATGGGGGAATTTAGATATATACTTCAAATTCATTTTAAGTGTAATCTGGAGACCTGAAAAGCTATGAATCTGGGAAAAATAAATATTAAAAAAAAATAAATTTTCTGCACAATTCCTTATGTAGCATCTCTTACCACTCCTCAATAGATGTATTTGCAGTCAATACACAAGTAGCATTTACAGTCAGTACACGAGTAGAAGTCCCTGTTTTATGTAGCAAACTTTTCCTTAAAGCATGCAATTCATATATGTGTCTCAGAAAGGGCTGTTACGGCTTTCATAAGGAGATATATAGCCCCAGAAGTCATTGATTTTTTGGATGCATAAATATTTTGCTGCTTTGTTTCTGCTCTGGTGATTAAGTGGAGATAGAGGCAATTGTTTCCTGTAGCTCAGTGAACGGTAACGTGTTGAGACCCCATCTTCCTTTCCTACTTCCTTCAAGAACTGGGAAGTTTCAGTTTTATTCTATGTTATTTTTGTTTTGCCTTTTTTTAATTATTATTTTTTCCCCTCCCCATAGAAGGATATTTATGAATGATTACTAATGTTTTTCGTATTTACCCTCTATATGATAATCCTCAACAGTGTGGACACAGGTACAAAACAGGAAGAGCATTACTAAATAAAAGTGGATAAATAGCTGTTTTCTGTCTTCTTTTCCTATAATTCAGGTGTTGACAGCTTGGAAGGTAGGTCATAATTTTGCACTTCATTCATATTTCATTAAAGATTAGCTTCTGCAATTTATCCTCTGGAATGCAAGAATGCCAAGTGGTGTTTTTTTTCCTATGTAATGAAGAGAGTCTATCAGAATGTAAATGGATACTGAGTAGCTGAAAAGCCAGGCTTCGTGAGTTTAAAAATGAAAATATTTTCCTAATAAAATTATATATTTCAAACAAAATGGCAAAAAAGTCAAAAGACTCTACCTCCACTGCCAAAAACCCCAACCAGAACACACTTAACTTTCTAAAAAGAAAAATAGTGCTGACAGATTTACTGTGAAACAACTTAATTTTACTACAAACTGTAGAAGTGTATTTATGTTAGGAAAATCTAGGATAACATATTTCCATTAAAATTAATGTCTATAATAAGAAGGCCTCTGAAAGCTCTAACAGCAATATTAATTCTTACATGTAACATGTTGGATTGAGATTGGATTAAAGTGATTAGTTCCTCCAGAATCTCTGTCTTGGAGTCTAAAATACCCTTTTTTCCCAGTGGAAGAAAGAGTATGGTACAAAGACACCCTTGAGGTCAGTATTAAGTAGACAGAGACAACTGAATGGCCAAAATCCTAGGAATTATCCTGGATCTAGTTCTGTCTTCATTAACTTGGAAGTGTGGTGTAGGCAAAGGCATAAATACATCTTAATGGGCCTTCAGTGCAAATGAGTGCTAAGGTCAGTATAATAATTTATACATTAATGAAATATTTTATTCAGCAAAATCCTTGATTCTATGTTCTGAAATTATTTGACTCTGCCAATGTGGTATGACTTTTTGAGACAAGAAATTGCCATTATTTCTCAGCCTGAAGGTAAGTATTTGGATGGTGTTTTTCATTAAGTTTTCAACAGAGCCATTGATACTTTCTTCTGATAAACCCAGTTGGCTAGACCTTGCCACTTATGTTTTGTGTTGCAGATGATTTCCCAGACTTCTACATCCAATCTGTACTTAGCTGTGTAAAGAATGTTTTGTTCTCTATGAATGTGATGCTACTTCTGAAATCACAAGGCATTACAGTCTCCAGTGAAACTTAAATTTTCATTCTGTCGGAAGAAAACAGACTCACTGTCATTCCTCAAGACTTCAAGAGCCATGAAGTCAGCTTCATGAATTCCTTTCCAGCTGTGCAGCAGCAAATGTCAAAACCATGTCTGTCTTAGTTTGTAACATTTCTCCACTATAATATAATTTTCTTTTCACTAGTTGGCAGCTCATCCTCATTTTAAGTTATCTACTTATACTCATGTGATTAGTGGCTAACAATTCTAATTTAAAAAAAACCCAAACCACAAAACCTTTTTATAAGCTTCCTTTTTGACAGTTTTGATATTGAAAAGGATAAATAGAATCATAGAATCATAGAATCATAGAATCATAGAATCATAGAATCATAGAATGGTTTGGGTTGGAAGGCACCTTAAAGATTATCTTATTCCAACCCCCCCTGCCATAGGCAGGGACACCCTCCACTAGACCACGTTGCCCAAAGCCCCATCCAACCTGGCCTTAAACACTTCCAGGGATGGGGCTGCCACAACCTCTCCGGGCAACCTGTGCCAGTGCCTCACCACACTCACAGTAAAGAATTGCTTCCTAACATCTAATCTAAATCGACCCTCCTTCAGCTTAAACCCATTACCCCTTCTCCTGTCACTACACTCCCTGATAAACAGTCCCCCACCATCTTTCCTGCAGGCCCCTTCAGGTACTGGAAGGCTGCTATAAGGTCTCCCCAGAGCCGCCTTTTCTCCAGGCTGAACAACCCCAACTCTCTCAGCCTGTCCTCATAGGAGAGGTGCTCCAGCCCTCTTGATGAGCTTTGTGGCCCTCCTCTGGACTCGCTCCAACAACCCCATGTCTCTCTTGTACTGGGGCCCCCAGAGCTGGACGCAGTACTCCAGGAGGGGTCTCACAAGATCAGAGTAGAGGGGCAGAATCACCTCCCTCGACCTGCTGGTCATGCTGGTTTTGATGCAGCCCAGGACACGGTTGGCTTTCTGGGCTGCAAGCGCACACTGCCGGCTCATGCTGAGCTTCTCTTCAATCAACACTCCCAAGTCCTTCTCCTCAGGGCTGCTCTCAATCCATTCTCCATCAAGCCTGTCGTGCTTGGGATTGCGCCGACCCACGTGCAGGACCTTGCACTTGGCCTTGTTGAACTTCATGCGGTTCGCACGGGCCCACCTCTCCAGCCTGTCAAGGTGCCTCTGGATGGCATCCCTTCCCTCCAGCGTGTCGACCACACCACACAGCTTGGTGTCATCGGCAAACTTGCTGAGGGTGCACTCGATCCCACTGTCCATGTCACTGACAAAGATGTTAAACAGTGCCAGTCCCAGTACTGATGCCTGAGGAACACCACTCGTCACTGTTCTCCACTTGGACATTGAGCCGTTGACCACAACTCTTTGAGTGCGACCATCCAGCCAATTCCTTATCCACCAAGTGGTCAAATAGGTGCTGACTTGGTAAATTTCCTTTTTCACTTCAGTAAGGGAAAGAAAAAGAAAATGTTCCTAGGCAACTGAGGAGGACTTGCAACAGAAATAGATGTATCTTCCAGCAGTGGACTCTGCTTCCCTTCCAGTTCCAACATCACTAAAACAACTTTATGGATAACTATCTTCAGCATCTGACAGGAAAGGACATTTCATTCGTACCTCAAGACTATGGCAAAGAGGTTGCCATTGGCTTTATTTCTAATTTTTTGTCATCAAAGGAAGGGCAAAGACCTAGGTAGAGATTGAAAAGTACCAGCTACTTCTTTAAAACAAAATCTGATCTTTTAACTATAAAATAATAAGTCTAAAAGAAATACTAAACAATAATCAATTCTCTTTCTCACTTGCTTATCTCCCACAATGTGCTTAATCCTTCTCCAGAATCATCTTACTTTAAGTGTGCTTACTTACTCCTACTGTTACTATATGGGCTTGCAGTGCCTAACCAACATCATGTGGCAGTAAATGAAGTATACCCACTTTTAAGTTGGGCAATTTAGAGTTCCTTTGCTTCTCAGATGAGCCAAATAGGTAAGTTTGTTCACTTTTTAATTATCGCTGCACCCAGTTGGACTTGTGCTATTTGCAGAAATGAGCATAAGCATAATACAAATAATTCTCCCAAAGCATGTTGTAGGCAATGGAACAGAGCATTCTATGCGTTACAGCTCATTTCTTTGCCATTAATTCAGAACATAACTGTCACAAATTCTTAATTATTTTAGTAATTAGAAAAGAAAATCAACAATGCTTAAAAAAAAGATAGTTACTTGCAATTGTTCCTCTAGGATGCTTAATGTAGCATGTGTATATGCCTTAATCTCTGGATGAAGGAGAAAAATAAGGCAGATGGATAAACAAATACTGGTTTATGCACTATATATTTGGCTTCCCTGACTTTTTGGCTAACTGTATATGATGCGAGTACTTACCTCCTCTTGCTGTGGCTGAACCTTAAGCACCAGCAGCCACCTGCCTCTGATATGCAATTATGAATGTAGTTGTTGGAGGAAAATGTAAACTTGTTGCATATATTTAGACTTTCAAAAATTTCTCTTGCCTTTGCTTTATAAGGGCTCAATGTCATTCATGGACCACAATAAAAGATAATCATCAAAAATAATCATTGCAATAAAAATGAGGCTTCCTGTAGAGTCAAGCAGGTATTTAACACCCATAAGCATATCAGAATCTGACCTTTTGTCAAAAATACTGAATTGTTTTCATTTAAAGATGACTGGAATATAAAAGCTTTACAGAGTCAGATGTTGTCACTCTTTTCCCACTGTTTAATAATTTCTATCCTGAGTGTTCACTGAGGACATGTGGAAAGATATACTAAGCTTTGCTCTCAAACTAGCAGAATACTGGGCACATATTTGAAGTTTCATAACAATGAACAGAAAATGCCACATCTTTGGTGTGCTGGCAGAGTAACAGAATGTAGTAAGAGCCTACCATTTCTCGTTGACTCTGTTAGGGCATTTCCCATCACAGTCTTGGGTGCTAAGGACAAATATATGGATTCCTATGAGCTGAATCCCATTAAATGAAATTAAAGAGGATTGCTGGAATCAGAGTCCCATACACTAAGCTTTGGCTGACAGATGAATTTGGCCTTACAAGAAGAAGACGACATCAGTATCTGAGAGAAGCCATCAGTTATTTCTCTCCATATGCTTCTTCCCCTTTCCCAACTGCTGTGTGGTAGAAAACAGCTGACTGAATTTTAGTGTGCTACCTTAAGTCAATATATCTATGTTTTTCCATTATTCAGGATGAAACTAGCACAAAAATAAACAAATCAGAGAGATCTTGAAAGTAAATAAAATGTGAATATGCCTTCCTTTTTCATGTGGCACAGCTTGGGAGTGTAACTTTTCTGGAGTGGACTCACAAAGCCTGTGCTCATTAGACTGTCAGTAGACATCTGGAACTGGCTGATGGAGAAGGAACAGAAAATAAAATTAGGAATCTTTCCTTTTCAAAGCTTTATGAAATCAAATTAAAAAAAAATGTTTTCATACTTTTCTCTAATTCACGGCAAATTCATTGTCCATGTATAGCAGTATGAAAACTGTACCAGCTACAAAATTTTTCCCCAAAGTAAGAAAAAGTCCCTTAGATACTTTAATGTAGATAATTCCTATATATGAAAAATAAATAAAAGCAGCTAAAATATGTCCAATTTGAGGTAGTTCTGGCACATAAGAACTCCAGTTTTGTATGAGATGTCACAGGGCTATTTCCTATGAATCTTTGGTATTAAAGACTTTTATGTAGCAAATGTTACGTAAAGTATTTGGGTTTGGAGGTGCATATAGCTATCAATTCTTTTGTGGGTTTAAGTGTGCACATGTGCATCCAAGTAAAGGCAGGGGGAAATAAGAAAGACCATACTAATTGTAATCAGGTGGCATCTAAAAGGTTGTGTTACATCATTTAACAAATAATAATGCGATAAGCTATGCACTGCCTAAGCTAGTGGTAAAGTGTTCTGTGTGCATACCTTCATTGATGGTGGCATCATCTCCTGCAATGGCAGCTTGTATCAGCTCTGGCACAAATCAAAAGGAAAACACTGCCAACACCTTTTAAGAACCTTCTGGCAATTAATGAAACATTTCGGCAATAGGTGGGTGGAGTGTTATCTTAATTCATTTTCTAGCTTTTCTAAAACTCTCAGCATTGTGGAGTGAACAATGCTACTTACCTGCTATGTGGTATTTTAGTGTTTTACCTATCCTAGTCACTAGCAATGCTGAAAATGATACTGCCATGTTCTTAAAAGCATGCTATAACATGCTTTAATAATAAATACAGTTTATTATGATATCCCTATCTTTAAAGAGTAGAACAGTCAATTTTCAACTTTTTTTATTTAATGTGGCCAGTTAATCAGTTTTGGGTATAGGTGCCAAGGCGTTGGCAGCGGGGAGCTGCACAGGTGGCCTCTGTGAGGAGAGGCCAGGGGCTGCCCATGCCAGACATAGCCAGATCCAGATGGCTCTCCTTGGCTCCAAAACAGACCCACTACATGGCACAGCTGGGCCTACCAACTGCACTGGTGATACCTCTGCAAAAACGTGTTTAAGAAAGGGTGAAAAATGCCATGCAGCAAAACAGTTGTTTTGCATAAAAACCCTTGAATTCCACACATTTCCTTTTGTCGTAACCTTATACCCCTACTTGCGTGTTCTTATGACATTAGCAATAGGCAGCAACTGCAATTTCAGTGTGATAGCCTGGTGTCCACAGGGAAAGGAGAGGGGAAAAAAAAAAAGTAACACAGTAAGATGGCATCTTTGGCAATGTGTGTTCCAGGCAAAGTAAGAAAAGAATAAATACATGCTATTTTATAACAGGGAAAGATATGAATGAGGTACATAGACAGGAGAACTGAGATATCCTGGTATCCTAGGGAGAATGAAAAAAAAAAAAACCAAAATAAAACAAAAAAACCCAACAAAAGTAGACAATGGGCTGCAACACTTTGACCCACCAATTCCATGACCTCATAAAAGGTACAAGCAGAGCAACCCCATCTGCCGAGGCATAAAACTGGACAGCTTGTTATCTTTATATTACACCTTCACAATTATGGTACTAACTATGCATCTCTGTCACTCACCTGATTACTGTTTAAATATCTGATGTGTAAGCACCATGAACAGGAAAGAACATCTGGAGAAACTATATGGATAATTTGTGACATGGTACTAAAAAGAGTAGACTGTACTAGTGCAGCTGGTGATTAAAATGTCTTTGTAACTAATCAGACTCTGGCATCTGTCCTACTGAAATGTACAGACTTCCTGGTGGGAACTGTAGTTCTTTTATTTGATAAGACATGATGGATAGCAACAATACCCAGTGAGAAACAGTCCAGAAAATAATTCTGCATAAGGATACTCAATAAATTTTTTGCCTCAGTCTTCATTTGCACGTGCTCGAGCCACACTTCCCAGGTCACAGAAGGCAAAGGCAGGGACTGGGAGAATGCAGAACTGCCCACTGTAGGAGAAGGTCAGGTTCAAGAATATCTAAGGAACCTGAAGGTGCACAAGTTCATGGGACCTGATGAGATGCATCCGTGGGTCCTGATGGAATTGGCAGATGAAGTGGCCAGGCCACTCTCCATCGTATTCAAGAAGTCGTGGCAGTCCAGTGAAGTTCCCACCGACTGGAAAAGGGGAAACATAACACCCGTTTTTAAAAAAGGGAAAAAAGGAAGACCCAGGGAACTACAGGCCGGTCAGTCTCACCTCCGTGCCTGGCAAGATCATGGAGCAGATCCTCCTGGAGACTATGCTCAGGCACATGGAAAATAAGGAGGTGATTGGTGACAGCCAGCATGGCTTCGCAAAGGGTTAATCATGACTGACAAATTTGGTGGCCTTCTATGATGGGGTTACAGCGTCGGAGGATAAGGGAAGAGTGATGGATGTCATCCACCTGGACTTGTGCAAGGCATTTGACACTGTCCCACACGACAACCTTGTCTCTAAATTGGAGAGACATGGATTCGATGGATGGACCACTTGGGGGATAAGGAATTGGCTGGATGGTCACACTCAAAGAGTTGTGATCAACGGCTCAATGTCCAAGTGGAGAACAGTGACGAGTGGTGTTCCTCAGGCATCAGTACTGGGACTGGCACTGTTTAACATCTTTGTCAGTGACATGGACAGTGGGATCGAGTGCACCCTCAGCAAGTTTGCCGATGACACCAAGCTGTGTGGTGTGGTCGACACGCTGGAGGGAAGGGATGCCATCCAGAGGCACCTTGACAGGCTGGAGAGGTGGGCCCGTGCGAACCGCATGAAGTTCAACAAGGCCAAGTGCAAGGTCCTGCACGTGGGTCGGCGCAATCCCAAGCACGACAGGCTTGATGGAGAATGGATTGAGAGCAGCCCTGAGGAGAAGGACTTGGGAGTGTTGATTGAAGAGAAGCTCAGCATGAGCCGGCAGTGTGCGCTTGCAGCCCAGAAAGCCAACCGTGTCCTGGGCTGCATCAAAACCAGCATGACCAGCAGGTCGAGGGAGGTGATTCTGCCCCTCTACTCTGATCTTGTGAGACCCCTCCTGGAGTACTGCGTCCAGCTCTGGGGGCCCCAGTACAAGAGAGACATGGGGTTGTTGGAGCGAGTCCAGAGGAGGGCCACAAAGCTCATCAAGAGGGCTGGAGCACCTCTCCTATGAGGACAGGCTGAGAGAGTTGGGGTTGTTCAGCCTGGAGAAAAGGCGGCTCTGGGGAGACCTTATAGCAGCCTTCCAGTACCTGAAGGGGCCTGCAGGAAAGATGGTGGGGGACTGTTTATCAGGGAGTGTAGTGACAGGAGAAGGGGTAATGGGTTTAAGCTGAAGGAGGGTCGATTTAGATTAGATGTTAGGAAGCAATTCTTTACTGTGAGTGTGGTGAGGCACTGGCACAGGTTGCCCGGAGAGGTTGTGGCAGCCCCATCCCTGGAAGTGTTTAAGGCCAGGTTGGATGGGGCTTTGGGCAACGTGGTCTAGTGGAGGGTGTCCCTGCCTATGGCAGGGGGGGTTGGAATAAGATAATCTTTAAGGTGCCTTCCAACCCAAACCATTCTATGATTCTATGATATGCCAACTTATAGGTAGGTTACCTCTTAAAAAAAGAAAAAGAAAAAAGCTACAAAAATATTTAATTTTTTTGAGGATTAATCTAGGGAGGTATCTCAAATCAAAGTGACAATTATAAATTGGAAGGGAAAAAAAGAAATATAAGTAATGAGAAATAGTTATGGTAGAATAAGGTCAGAGGAGATATCCTTGCTTTCTTTAGGAAAGTATGTAATCATCAAGAAGTACTTGCAAAAATTGCATTCCAAGTACAATGTTTTGAAAATGCTTCTATTTAATAAGAAAATATTTAATTTTCTGTTCCTAGTTTGTACTTCCTCTCCTTGATCATGATTTTTCTGTGCCAGATAAAGAACCAAATCAAAAGTGAAATGCATTCCTTAAAGGGTGAAATAAAATCAAGAAGTTTGACTCTAATAACAATCAGAAAAGTTAGAAGTGAAAGTGATCCACTTAATCATGTAATCTATTTTCTGGCTCATGTGAAATTATCTCTGGTGTATATGTCACAGGGCATATTTTGTTCAGTCTACTTTTAAATGGATTCATGAGCCCTTGGCCTCCACTTACTGCCAGTAGGTATCAAGAGGTGGATTCAGTTATTTTGTCTTTGAAAAAGGAAGTTTACTGCGAACAGGACTCATGTTGATCAGTCAGCAGTAGCTGAAAGGAAGTCAATGTACGTATACCACATACGAACCATATGTCCCGTCCCACTCAGGGGGTGGGGGTGAGGTTAACTTTTTAATTCTCTGTGCGGTAATGAGAAGTAACAACAATTACTTTAGAGGTTCAAACCAACTATAAATTTACTTAAAACTCAGTGGAACTACAAAAGATAGAGGCTTGGCAAAGGTCATAACAATGCTCAAAATTTAGCAGAACTATGAAAGGTAAGCATTTAGCAAAACGTGTGACAGTATTACCCTAATGTGCCGAAAATTAGGTTACAAAGAGAGTGATAGAGAGGAAAAGAAAGAGAGAAAGAAAAGAGAGAGAGAGAGAGAGAAAGAGAGAAAAGATGTCACCACCCTTGGATCCAGCAATGTTCTCTGCTCGTAGTTGCAGTCTTCAGGTGGTGGGCACGCGCCGAAAACTTACGTTTCCACTTTTTATAACCCGATGTGCCTGCCCCATAGGCGGGGGTCTGTCATCACTGAGCAGGCGCAGTATGTGCTCAGGAATGTTCAGAAATGTTCTAGAAATGAGCCGGTGGGTTGTGGGGGTTCTGGGGTCTCACTGCCCCCCCCTTCAGGGCTGACCAAGCAAGTGGTGATCTGTCACAGGCACATGGTACACAGGGCACCGATGGTCTTTGTTTACGTGTTTCAGGAATAGAGGAGTGGTCTCACCAGACGTTATCCTGCCTCCGCAGGCTCCGTCCTTGTTCAACACTCCCTGGTCGTCATCATCAGCCCATCCCTGCCCATGTCAAGACGGGTGTTTGCAAGATCCACTTGTTATCAGAGCCTCACACCATATGGCATAGAAGTCTATAGTGTGTGTATTCTGCTGTCATTTATCACTATGCTTATGATGTAGAGGAAGAAGAGATGGCATAAAGGTGTAGAAATCAGGGGGTTTTTCCTTCTTTTTTGTAGAGGCCACTGCATCTCAAAGTCTCTGATGTAACCTCTGCTTAGCCAACCTCTATTACAAAGCTAAGACAGTTCCTACTTGACTCTTGCTGTAGGATGCTTTTCTCTCAGGTAAATGTTTCATAATTAGGAACTCTGTTCTTCAGCTTCCATTTTTACATATTCATTTCATCCTATTATCACATTTATACTCCACACTCAGTTGCATGCAGTGACCCCTGCCTTTTTCAGTATGCTCCAACATCATCTCAGTGGCTTTGCAAGTAATACTTTCATCTTTTTCTACTCGTTAAAATAACATGGTGGAAGATTCTTGAAAATGTACTAGAGGAAAATAGCATACACTGTATGCTATATACATAAGCCATGTATCATACCATATAACATACGTGTCTGTTCTGAAAACTTGACAACAAATTTCAAGAAAATAAACTAATTACATTTTAAGTAGTACATATATATATGAGATTATATTCAAAGATCTTTCATGCAAACTTTTATATATAAGAAGGTCACTTTTTTTTCAGAGGTGAAGACTTTTCCATATGTTCTGTCTGAGCTCCATTCACATGAGTCATGAGGGAGCTAAATCAACTGCCACGTTCTTGAAATACCTGAACCCATAAAGGAAGTCCGAAAGGGTGGAGCTCTGGTAGTATTGTGTCATATTTTTACAAAACCTGGATCTGCTGCTAAACAATTTTCCTTGATGAGATGCCTTTTTCTAATGACAACTGGTTGTTATTTGGTTGTATTTTAAGTGTGGAAAATGTTATCATCACTGTTTAAATATAATGAAAATATATAGGCAAAAAAATTCCCAAGAGTTTCTTTTCTAAGACTGCAGTTTTAAAATAGTGATCTATCCTTCCTCAGGGAGAGAATAAGGAGCCTGGAAGTTCTTTGCTGTCTTTTGCAGCACATCCTGAAGACGAATGCAAAGATCTGTGTTGAAAGAGATCATAAGGTGGGTAGTTTTGAAGCTTAGTCTGCTAAACTCTCTTTTAAAATTAATCCAGTGTCATTTGAGCCAGAGCATGGCAGAAAGATGCAACAGGTAAAGCAGTGGGTTTGAAATGTTGAAGCACGGAGTTGGCCTTAAGACATGAAAAATTGTACCTCAAATTTTGCCTCAAAGCCATCAGGCAGGGCACAAAGGTCCTGGAAAACGACGACTCTCACAGACGAGAATTCCTGTGAGATTTCCTATGGAAGTCTTGATTCTGTTTTCTTAATGGAGTCCCAAATGGACAAGGTGGTGTCCTTTAGGCACCCATTACATTTTACAGATGCCAGCCATAAAAGTGATTGCAAGCTACTGACTAAATGAGGATAACTAATGTTCAGAAAGCTGAAAGCTGCATGCAACTGGCATGTCTAGCAGGAAGTGGGAATTGCAACACTAACTCAAGTACTTGGTGCATAGTAAAATTTCAAAACTAAGGACCTCTTTATCTTCTACTAGATTACTGTTAATTTTAAACAATGCTGTTGTATCAACTACAGAGCCTAGGTTGAGAAATTTGGATTGAGAAGAAGTCTTTTCTCTAAACTGCTTGGAACTTATTCAGTATAGGAGGAGTGACAATACTTTTTCAGAGACTAGTATCATGGTGCTGCTTGCATGGTCATATCTAATTCATAGGAAAGCTAATACTGAGGGAAGCTGCTAGGTCAAAAAATTGTGCTGGAAATTTAGTCACTTGGTGCTTAGTTAATGGAGGAAATGCAGACAGAATTTAATTACATTTTCCCCTGCAATAAGAAACTTTCAGTCTTGTTTGTGTGAACTTTCATAAAAGTAAAATTCTACTGTAATTTGCTGTTAAATTCTGAAATTATTGTTCCAAACTAAATAGATGGTAGTATGTTAACAAATAACTTTTTGAGTTTATTACTCATATTATATCAAGGAGAAAAATACCGCTAGTAAGATACTTTTCTGTTCGGTTTCTGATAGGTCCACATGTGGATACTATTGACCAAACTAGCACAGTATTAGTCACAAAAAATAATATTTTCTTTTTCAAATTTATATATGTATAAATTGACCTGAAGATTTTCTATTGGCACATTAAGCTTTTCTAATACTACTGATATCAATATTACTCAGATATGTCTCTGCAGTCAGTGATAAATTGTTGAACCATCTGTATGTTACTAGGTATCAGGCTATTTGAAATAATGTATTGATTTTTCATTTCTGTGGTTGACATATACTGGAATGGTAGCTTGCATATTAAAACAATTTGCCCCTTCAGAGTTTGAGCCTAAGGAGGAAATGTACTCCATGGTACACCACAAGAATTATCATTTACATACGTTAAAAATGGAATATAATAATTCCCATTTGAAGCCCTGAATACCTTCTCTGACTCAGTATGCCTGAGAATCTTATGGATTAATTATCTATCACTCAGAAAACATACACATTGCAAACCAAAGCTAAGAATGTACAAGCACATGGACTAAACTGGGATGCTATTCCAATTCTTTACTTCTGTTTGTTAACTACAGAAAGTAAATAGCATTCACTGTTTTAAAATATTTGGACTATCATAAGATGTTCTTGATTACTTTAATGACAAAAGGAAAGTATTCCTTAATAGTCACAATGCATAGGCCAAGAACATGAAATGTATATATAATTGTGTGGATGGATGAATGGATGGATGGATGGATGGATGGATGGATGGATGGATGGATATACAAACATATACCGGTACACTTTATGATACACTTTATGTAGTTGTAGTGGTTTAACCTTGGGTGGACACCAGGTGTCCACCAACCCGCTCTATCACTCCCCTTCTCAGCAGGACAGGGAGGGGAGAAAAAATAAGATGGAAAAAACTAACCCCAAACACGTGGGTCAAGATAAAGGCAGTTTAATACACCAAAAGCAAAAGGGCATGTGTGGAAGCAAAGCAAAAGCAAAAGATTATTCTGTACTTCCCATCAGAAGGCAATGTGTGGCCACTTCCCAGGAAGCAGGGCTTCAGTACATGTAGCGGTTCCTCCAGAAGAGAAACATTGTAAAAAACCCAAATGTTGTGTCCCCCCCCACCCAGTTCCTGCCCGTATCTCTCAGCTTCTTGTTCCTGAGCAGACACCATGTAGTATGGAATATCGCTGTGGTCAGTTTGGGTTGGGTTCCCTGGCTGTGTCCCCTCCAAGACCTTGCCCACCCCCAGCCCACTGGTGAGGGGGATGTTGGAGAGACAGCCTTGCTGTGTGCCAGCACTGCTCAGCAGCAGCCAAAACCCTGGTGTGCTACCAACACCTTGCTGGCTACCGATACACAGCACAGCACTGTGGGGGCTGCTGAGGGGAAAATTAACTCCAGCTTAGCCAGAACCAATACAATAGTCAATGCCTGGGAAGTGCTTCCAACTCATATAGTAAAAGAGACAAAATATTTTTGTATGCAGAACTGTAATAATTCACCAGAATAAGCTATACTTCCTTGTAAAACCCTTTAGCAACCTTCATCAAGTAGAAATGTAGAATCAGAGTAACGATGGGGAGAAGTGACCTCCTGAAGTCATCTGTGCCCACCTCCTGTACAGTGAAAGGCCAGTGGGATCATGTTGCTCTGGCCTTGCCCATCTGAGGTTGGAACATCTCCAGGGAGATTCCACCATCTTCCTGGGGGCCTGCTCTGACATTGTGTTACCCTCATAGAGAAAAAGATATTTGAATTCACATTCTTGCAACCTCTGTCTGTTGCATTTTGCCCGTTTACTGTATTTCTCCAAGAAAAGTTGGGTCGCTGTCCTCTCTACATTTTCAAATTAGACAACTTTATAAAGCCTCTCACCTTCTTTTCTCCCGACTGAACAAGCCATGCTTTTTCAGCTTCCACTTGTACATCTGGTGGTCCAGCCCCCAGCAATCTTCAAAGTCCCTGATGAGTTGCTGTGATGTGTCAGTCTCTTTCTTGTACTGCAGAAGCCAAAACTGGATGTGACCAAATGACATTTTTTTGTGTATGAGTATCATTCATATTTATAGCTAGATACATTCACATGATTGTATGTTAATAATGGAAAATAGTACTTTGATACATATACAAATCAGTATTTTAAAGCATGTTTCTATGACACATATTTGAATAAAATATCCCAATTTTCCACCATTCTATTAAAACATACTGTTCTAACCAAAAAGGAGATTTGAATATTTTTAACTTAAAATTCTGTACACTTTTTTGATACTTGGGTAGCTAAATCTCTAACGTAAAAGTGTGAAGTACTAAAACGGTAGAAAAAGCTCTAAAGTTAGTACTTCACTTCTTAGTTCAGATGAAAAGTATATTTAATTAAAGCTAAAAGAAAGCCCTGTCAAAACCTATCAGTAAAATCATGGAAACCCAACATAATTTTCCCTTTTGTGACAAGGAGGATCTGAGTGTAAACACTTAGATCTTGTATTTTGCTGGAACTTTACAAGACTTCACAAACTACACTTGGAAGTATAAAATGCAGTCAGTCAAAACAAAGTATTTAGAGGTCATTTATAGTGGTACCACTGAAGTCTAAACATCGTGAGAAACCGTAAGCTTTTAGTGATGTTCTCTTTCTGAAAAATCATGCATCCTAAACTATCTGTAGTTTGGCATCTTAGACAGTCAGATCTTAAAATCTTAAAAGGAGCAAAAATATCCTAACATTTTGTACAGTACACTATCTCAGCCTTTTCTGGCCTATCCTCCATATTAGTTTCTGCCAGTGAAATTAAATTCTGCAAGAAGACTAGCTGTTTCATGATTACTTTCCACATAATGAGTGTACTCTAAATGTTTGTGAATGACTAGAACTAATTTATAGCTGATTAGCACTCATTCCTGCTGCTAAGGACAGATCTTAAAGCTCTTTTCTTCCTATGGTGAAAGTTATTAGAAAATGGAGTTTGGGATGAAGACCAAAGGAAAATTAAAGTTTTAAGATGAAGCCTGAAAAAATATAATCTGCCATGTTGTAATTGCTTTTATTGTTATCCTTGGTGAATGTAACAAGCCTTTTCATTCAACAGACCCAGGTGGGAGAACTGAGTAAAAATTATAATATTTTTCTGTAAAATATAATAATTTGAAATGTAAAAAACAGAACATTTTTGATGAAGAAAATATACTGTCAATAAATGACAGGCTCATCAAAAAGAAAATAACTTGTAACAGCACACAGGTGGTAGGATGTAATAGCAATACTCAGACAATAAAAGTCGTAAGAGGTTAACAGCCTGACCCAAGAACCCGATGCTATTGAAGGTAATTTTCTCAGTACTTACTACAGGATAAAAGGGAGAAACTACTGTTCATAGCTTGGGCCTCTGAAAAACTGCTTGTGTGCCCCTTACAAACATAAAGCTATTTGAAGACCTTCAGTTGTATTGTTCGCATGGCAAACTAATGTTTAAAAACATATAATTAGATAGTAATTCAGCATTAACAATAGTTTCTTACTTTCTTTTGCTTGATTTATTTTTTACACAGCTCCATGGTTACATTTTAAAGGATTCTTTTGTAGATGAAGAAAGTTCCCTAGGTAGCTCAGTATGACATTTATCAAAAGCAGTTCTTCAGAAGCAGCACAAAAGGGAACACTTTCCCCACACTTGCCAGATTACGCTCTGAGACCCCGAGTCCTCTTCCAAACAATATTCCTGTATTAGCACAGAAGTTAAAGTTAAGGTACCACAAAAGAAGTATTTGCTTGTTAGCATTGTTTATTAGAAACAGGACATCAGTATCTATGCAAATCAAGTGCTGTGACACAGCCCTTTAAAAACATAAGTTATACTAATTGTTAGCACCTCACATGCAACATTTTCTTTACTGTCCATGGGTTTCTCCACACTATAAATTTTACTTTCTTCCTATTGCTCTTAGTGTTGCTGATTGCCCCATCACATATGACATTTTTCTCTATTTGCATACATGCTCTTCTTACTGTGACTGACCAATAAACCCTTAACATGGAAGAAGGTTTAGAGGAGATAAGCAAGGGTGATGTGTCCATGTTCAGGCAACAATGCAGGTTGTGACTGACCACATCTGTTGCAAAGAAGCTGACTTTATCTCAACACAAAGGGGACTGCAGGATGACCTAGGAATGAGATAAGCAGTGCAATCAACAGTTGAGTAGATCAACTAGTTATGTAAATGTTTCTCCCTGAGTTCATCAAAAGAGTGTGAATGTCTCTCTGAGCTAACCAGACCAACATGGGGGGCAGTGAATATGTGTCTCAACCCAACATAGAATATAAGAACTGAAGAGCTAACAAAAGATTTTCAAAGAGAGCAATGGGCTTGAGCTGGCTTCAATCCACATATTCCTTCCTGGCAACTGGGAACACCTCGCATCATAGCAATGAGTATGTTACAGAGACTTGCAATGGGAATCACACTGGTATTGTGACTGAACTGTGTATTGCAATAGCTATATTCTGCCAAGTGTAACTTACATTTGTATCGTGTTTTCAATATAGCTTGTAAAACTACACTAAATCAGAAAATCCATGTAACATCAAATATCTTCAAATAAGTAAATTTTATATTAAACATTTCACCTCTACACATGACGTGTGGAATATCCTTAAAAGAACTTTGCCAGAGACTATTGGGCTCTGACACATATGCACAATTAATTTTGTTCCTGAAATCCAGTCCAAGTAGGTCTCTCAAAGAAGTTGGGGCATGTTAAAAACCAGGCTTCTCTTGAGTGTCTTCCATGCAGACAATATAGACTTTTGACAACTGCAGGTTTAGTTGCCACTGCCCAAAACAACTTTCCAACACTGTCACCACTAACCTTTCAGATATTTTTATATGCTCTGAAAATCACAGACATGAGAGGATGCAAATGTCTTGTCCACCCCACCCACTCCAAAGCCTGGGAAATATCTACCTAACATGTGACCAACATAACTTAAAATTTTAAGTTCTGGCCCCACTGCTGGTGCAGAGCATGAAGAGCTCCAGCAATGGCAATGAGCCTGAGGGATTGGAAGCAATTCCAACACTGCTACATGTACTAAAAGAGCAATAATGGTGATTTGCTTCTTGTTGTTGTCCCCTTACAGTACAGAGAAGGTTGGGAGGAGTGAAAGGAAGATTAGGTTATGAGATCACCCATTGTGCTATCGCCTTTTCAGCACTGACACAGTAACATGGAATTATTGGTTGGGGGTTTCGGGTTCATTCTTTGACTCACATCACTGAGACAAAGCAATGCATTCTCGATAGTTTAATAGAAACCTTAAGTAAATCTCAGAACAAAAAAGAATATTTAGTGAGACAACAATAAAAGTTGAAATACAAAACTAAAATCTTGTTTATGTTCTCTGGTCAAATAAACTGTGTTTTAAATGATGGTTTGTTTTTTTATTTCTTTTTCTAAGAGATTATCTCTGTTCTGAAAATCACCATCTCATATAAGCAAGCTGACTTTATTCTTTAAGCATACCTAGACGCAAATTCTCTGAAGACAGATATTCAGAGAAGTAGAGCTAAGCAACTGAAAATTATTTTCTCTGGAAACATCAATTCCTTCTTAAATTTTCAGAGTTTTCCTTATATTCTAAATTGCTTAATCAACTCATTATCAAGGCCCAGGTGCACCTCCATAAACTGTTTTGATCTGCAGTTTTAAGACAGAATTTTCATTTGATTTCCAACCTCCCCCTTCTTTCCTACATCTTATTCCCAACTTTATGATCAATTGAACAGAGCAAAACTATTTGTTGTATCTATGTATGTGTAAGTGATGGTGTATAAATCTGTACATGCACAAGAATAAATGAAAAGACCCAAGCTGGCACTTGAAGAGGCTAATATTTTGGACTAATATTTTGCCCATGTCTGCCGTGTTCTAAAACAAAAACTTATTTATATCCAGGGGCTGGAATGATAAGGTCAAAGGTGACAGTCTTCAGGACACTTGACAGTCAAGTGTCAAAACTAATATCCATATACTAATTTTTTTTAACTAATATTTTGTGTGAGCTCATTATTTTATGTTTGAAAGATCATGTACCTTTTTAATGGTTATAAAGTAAGAAGTTAGATTTTTCAGCTTCACCTAGATATCCATGTAGCTAGTTTGTTACTACATTGAGCTAAAAAAAAAAAAAAATTAGTTTTGTTTTCATATTTGTAGCTGTACCTGCACAACATTTTTTATCCACCTGCAATCTCCATGGCAACTCACTCACAAACTACTTTTTTATGTAGAAGCTGAGAGTATTTAGTAAAATAAAGAAAAAAGAAGCATTTATTGAGCAACCAAATATAGATAAACCGTGAACACAGCTAGGTTATACTGAATTAACACCAGAGTTATGAAGAAGCAAACCAAGAAAAAAGAAAAAAAAGAAACCTTAAATTTCAAGTGGTGCTTAATACTCTGAATAAAGGTGAAATTCAGAATACTGATTTTCAGGCTGCGCAAGATCAGCTAACACAGTCTTGATGATGGTTGAAACCCCACTTTAGAAGTTATTTGCAAAGCTAATTCTTATGTTCTGAACTATTTTTTCAGGATGTCTATAAATGTCCTTGTAGAGACTTCTACCCTGCATTCCTTATTCAACTAGGCATTGAATTGAACATGATTAGCAATCATCCTAGTCTTTTTATGTAATTGTGCATGTGACTTTTGTGGCATGTATCACAAATTATGACTTTTTTTTCGATCATTCTCCATGCTAACCTGTGTATTTCCTGTATATAGTCCTGGCAATCGGTGATAGAATCCAGGCTCCCTTGGGTGCAGGAAAGCATGTAGCAAGTATTTTCAGAAGTTCTTAATTTCTACTCAAATCAATTTAACTCTCATGTATGATGATTTTGTCTTAGTAATTTGTAAGGTTTGTTCCTAATTTCTCTGGACCTTATTTCCTCATCTGCAAAAACAGACAGCAGTTATTTCTCTTTGCCTTTCATCTCATGCTTTTCAGCTTGTAAGCCCTTTGTGGCATGATTTATTCTTTACTATGTATATTCAGTCTGGCTGCTGTAATAAATAAAATAACTTAAAGACTACAAAGGTATGGAAAAACCCTTCATATGGAAGATGAAGCCCTTGAAGACACGTAAAATATCCTTCCTAAAATACAACCTTCTGTCTTCCTTCTTTCATCCCATTGAAGAGGAAGTGCGAGAGCTCTTTCCACACTGAATCACTTTAGGTTCCATTAGCTTACACTTTTCAGCTGTGGCAGGCAAATCCTAGCATGTACTTTTCTACCTTTCTAAAATGCATTTTGGCTCATTACCAGAGCCATTACTAAATCATTCCTTTCTCCAGTTACTGGAATAGAAAAATAGTAAGGGAACATGGTAAATTTACCTCACTGCTGCAAGAAGCTCCTTTTGCAGCAGGTAAAGGTTATTTTGAGCCTACAGGCTTTTAATATATGGTCACACTGCTGTGTAAAACTTTGTATTGCTCTGTGTCAGAGAACTGAGTACACAGTCTGGATTCCAGAGTGATTAATTTTTATAAATATTACAATAAAGGATTCTCTGATTTCAGAGACAGTTCAAAAGCTGGTTAGTAACCAGATAACTGACACTTGTTTGGGGAGGTTGTTTATTTGTTTTAATTTTTAGTCCTAATTCTTTATGAGACCTCATTTTCATTTTATTTTGTGAAATTCCTTTGACCTTATTGCAAGCACATACCTCATTAAAAGGGACTTCTCTATAAAAGCCCAAAGCATTCCTAAAGCAAAAAAATTTAGCAGCTAGTGAACAAGAAAAACCTTATCTGTCTTGAAATTTCCATTTCTAATGCCTCAAAATTGGCCTTTATTTCTAAAAGAGGGAGAAATTCTCAGAATGACATTTATAAGAATGTTAAATTTTGCATAACTAAGTTACCAGGTAGTAAGTAATTCCAGGTTAATAACTGAATGAATGATTGTGTATTGTGATGTAGCACTTTAAATCTGCCAGTGAAGTATATTAAAACTCTGATTTTTGTCCAAAATAAGAGAGTGTGCAATTATTAATTTTTACTGTGTGACCAGGGCATGTTGGGACTTTTTTCCTAACGTAATCCTTTTCTTAGATCCATTCTGTTTATACAGAATATAAATGCAGAAAAAAATATATTTAAAGGAAAAATCTTGAAACAACTGCTTTAATCAAAACAAAGGATAGTGGAGGAGGCTTCATCATTCTCCTCAGACTGGGGAAAATGCAGACTAGTAGTCTCATTTTGTTCTCAAAGGGCGATGCCTTTGAATTCCCCCCACTCCTAATCCATCATAGCAATACTGCAGCAAACATCAGATCAGATGGCGAGGTCTAAATGAAAGAACAATCTGATGTTTAGGACATGAGTCTGGATATAAAAATGGATTTTTTTTTAAATTTATTTATTTTTTTGTTTCCTCTGCCATAGGCCACTAAGTAGCACTCTCAGTTCCCATCAGTAGCATAACATTATGTACCTGGCACACATCAGAACTTAGAGGACAAAATCATAGAGGCTTACAACACTAAAAAGCACCAAAGCTCATTTATGTCATCATTTAATTTTCAGTAGTACAGTTCAGAACCCATGCTACATTTTGCATGACGTAGAGGAATGGAAAAGAAGCATGATCCTCATTTGAAGTTTTTTTTATTTTTGTTTTTTCAAGCTGGTAGATTTTTATCCTTCTCCAAACAGTTAAATCATCAGTATAGTCACCAATGCAACACTGGTATACCAAGCAGCAATACACTTAGTTCTATTTACTGTGGCCTTTGTGTGGTGGGCTTAATGTAAATATTTTAAAATTAATGACTGAAGTATGTATCTGCTATAACAGTAGACATTACACCCTGTGTCTGTACAAAATTAAACCATAATCAAGACTTCATTAACTTCAAAGTCTCATAAATAAGACCTGCAGGAATTCATTTAATGTTTACTGTGGCACTGATACCATGAAAACCTTATGACTTGTGTCCTGGTTCTGGCGAGGATAGAGTTAATTTCCCAAGGAACCAGGACAGGTGACCCAAGCTGGCCGGGGGCTATTCCATACCATGTGACGTCATGCTCAAGATAAAAGGGGGGCTAGGCGGGCAGGGGAGGGGCGGTGCAGTTTCGGCAAGGTTCCCGGACGGGCTGTCTGGTCGGTCGGTCGGTTGGTCATTGGATCGGTAAATTGTTTTCTGTTATCACCCATTGTGAATATCTGTTATCAGCACTGTTGTTGATTGTTTCCCTCTCCCTTGCTGTCCCAGTAACCTGTCCTTATCCCAACCCTCGAGGCTTTTCCGTTGGTTTGTTTCCCGTTCTCCTCCCCATCCCGCTGGGGAAGGAGTGAGTGAGCGGCCGCGTGGCGCTCAGCTGCCGGCTGGGCCTAAACCATGTCAACTTGATTTATCAGGAAATGTAAAATCAAAGATTTATTAAAAAAAAAAAAGCAGACAATAAAAGACTGACTGTTCTGACTGTTCTGACTGTTGTCAGAACACAGTAAAATTAATAACATCTCTCTATATTTATATGGTACATCAGAAAGATAAACATCTTCCTTTTATCTCTGGCAAAACCACCTAACACTAGTTAAACATATTTTGTTTGTACTTCAAGTCAAGAAATCTACCTACTGTACAGAAGAGAGACAGTCTCTTCAACAAACTATCGTGTCTCTTCAACATTGTGGAAATTGCCAGAAGTCTGATAAATGTTTATGATCAACATGTGTGCAATATAAGGTATGATTCATCATTGTACAGTAACTGTTTTGAACTTTACCAGAAGTGTGATAAACGTTTTCTGGCAGCTTGTTGGCAATAGGATTTATTTAGTGTTGACATTTATTCTATTCAACTCTTTGAAAGTCAGCACTCTATGGTGCATGTGTTACATACCAATGAGAACAGCAGAAAGGAGAGACAGAGCTTGGACTGAAGCTGCATAACTTTCAGTAGTGTCTGCAGTTTACAAATTTCTACATGTTTGATGTAAGTAGTTTTCCTATAGAGTGGAGAAGGCAATCACTGCTCACTGTACCATAATCTTGCAAAAGTTTCATTCAGCCTTATTCCTTATTTCTCCTAATATGTTCATTTCAGAGATAGAATTTCCTTGCTGAGTACAGGGATCTAGTCACACAGCTTCCATTAATGTAAATGGGAGGTGTAAAACAAAATTCCCTGCCACTTTCTTTACTGTTTGTGTAATTTGATGATAGATTTTTGAACTTGGGTGAAGCACATCATTGTAAAGCCCTGAACCTCCTGGTACCTGCTCACAAGTCCAGACCTGCCAGAATCATCAAGTAGCTACAAGGAGCCAAGCTAAAGTGATAAGTCTTCAGGACACCTTTTCTCTTTAGGGTGATAGAAAGGTTCAGGTATCTCTAGGGGACATTGTCTCAGCTTTAGCCTGTGTGAATAACAAAAGTGTTCACTTGGCAGCCAATTCAGAGCTGCCATTTGGATCAAGATCTTCCCTTCCACGAGAGGAGACTGCCAAATGTTTGCCTAAAGAATGTTTTAACTACATCAATCTCTCTTTTCCAGTCTTTATGGGATAACAAGACATATTCCTTGACCAATGTAAATAATACGATTTTAGGACAACTGCCTGATAAAATGGACCTAGATGAAGCTCTTGCTTGCCTGTTCTAGCTTTGAATTTAACAGAATTTAATGGGTATGAGCACTCTCCTCACCTGAAATATCACTAATGACTGAGTATGTTCTAGAAATGGAAGATTACAAGTTAGATTTTCCTCATGTTGAGGAGATAATGAAACCTGTATATTCGTCTTTCTTTCAGCACAAATAATTCATCCTGGCCATTGTACAGAAGAGAATGAGTGGTATTACATCCTCCTGATTTCCATCAAAACCAAACAAGCCCAAAGTGAAAATTTATTTTGAAGAAAGACTGCAGGACCCTACTTTCTTTTTGGCTTGAAATGCCTTTGGTTGGAGGTACCAAGCTCTGGGAGGGCTGCTGATCTGGACAGAGGGTTTTCTCTCTGCATAGCTGCCTGGTTACTGTGAGTTACCCTGGGAGATTCTTAACTTTCCCTACATATTATATAAAGACAGCCTATGAAGAATTGTATACTGAATTTCAGAATGGAGACCAAATGCCTAAATGTTATTACTTAGAATTTACATTGCACAGACCCTAAGGTGAAGAACTGTCTGGTCTACAGTTTAACATCATTTATTGTACTGGAGTGTTACAAACCTAAGGTTATCTCAACACCTAGCCTGTAAACTGAATAGCCAAGGATCTAGGGCTATTTTAAAGTTTATTTCATGATACAAAAAGCTAAATTATTGCATCACGTGTAATGCAGATTTAAGATTGTTTTGATGAATTATAGGAAAGAATTGTCTGTTAATTTTAGCATGTTATGGACATGTATTAGTAACCAAACTGTGTTCTTACAGCTGTGGATACTTGCAGACATACAGATACAAAATTCTACCAAAAATTAAATGATACAAGATGAATGTCAAATTTCAATGAAGCCAGAGAATCCATCTCTATTTCCAGCACATAGTGTTAAACGTTCATGATTTCATTAAAATGCAAACACTGTATAACCCACTGATTTCTGTAATTTAACTATGAATAAACTCTGGCTCTTCTCTGCTCTAATTTGCTGTACTAATCAAATTAATAGTAATTAGTGAATACTTAGACTAACAACAATAAGATAGGTTATCCTTGTTGTTTTTATGTTTTCTAATAATGATATAAACATAGATGGGATCAGAACCTTTAATATTTACCCAAATATTGCAAAGAAGTACAATTTATGTAAATCTGCAATGCTGAATGCCGCCTGCAAAACTCATTAGCTAAAATAAGGCATCTTGAAGCTGCACATAAAGTATAAAAATATGAAGCAAAAGGAGTCTGAAGACATGAAATCACATGCATCTTTTCAGTAATGTGAAAGAGCTTGCTGGGAAAGGAATAGGCTTTAATTTGGGTTATACCTTCTTATACCAGCTATAACATCAGTAACAAGAAACATAAAAAGCCTCCTAATCGCTAAACACAACATAAAGATAGGTAAAAGGAAGCAGGAGATAAAGTAGGGAATAGACATCTCATTGAACTTCTGTATGTAATTCTGAACAACACACTATTTTAATCATAGTGGAAATATATAGTCCTAATCCAGCCATCAAAGGAAAGATTATCAAGGCTAAGTAACTGTTCAGTGATCAGTGTACCTGACTACCCTAAACAGTATAATGATATCACCAGTTGTTACAATGCTTTTTAAGATTTTGGGTGGTGGGGTTCCAAGGGTACAGGGGAGAGAAAGGGGAAGGAGGAAAAGTCAGTTTCTCTCTTTTTTTTCCTTTCAATGTTTAAAAGCTGTGGGGTTCCTTTGGAGACATTGTTTGGTGTTTCAGACTGAAGTGAAAAGTATCACTGAAGGTAGTGCGACCATCTTTTCCTCCTCCACTCTCCCAGAGCTGTAGGACTTTCACCCTGAAGCCACCTCCCTCTTTCAGCACCCACTGAAGCAAAAGCAGCAGCTACAGGAGAGGAAATATTACTGGTCTCTTGCCTGCTGGCAGTGCTACCTGCTACAGTAGCAGTACAGCTGGCAGGACAGCTCTCGCTATGGGAGAAGGCTGCAGGTATCAGTCAGCCTTTAGTGTAAGAAATCCTACTATAACATGGGATCTATCCTCCTGTCACACCAGGAAAACATCTGACTACACACCTAATTCATGTCCACTATTTTGCAAGGCGAATTTTGCAGATTTCAGGAAGAAAGACTACATGATTGGATGTATGGTCAATGGTACACGAGGATAAACGGAGTCTCAAGCTTTGAGTTTCCCCCCTTCTTGGTGTCAGAAATAACAATGTTGCTTCATTCTTCCCTCCTCTTTCTTTTTCCTTTGAAATTACTACAACATGATGTTCTTCAGAGGTCTCTTTTGACTGAGTCACACTTATTTGCTTGGATTAAAAGACAGAAGAACAACCCATCCTTGAAACTGCAATTCATGAAATTCATAGAATCACAGAATAGTTTGGGTTGGAAGGGACCTCAAAGATCATCTAGTTCCAACCCCCCTGCCATGGGCAAAGACATCCTCCACTAGACCAGGTTGCCCCAAAGCCTCATCCAGCCTGACCTTAAACACTTCCAAGGATGTGGCTGCCACAGCCTCTCAAATTTGGAATTTGATGCAGACAGACATTGTAAGCTATTACAAAAACAATAAAACAGATTCTGATTTCCTGCTAAATTGTACCTGTTGTTTTTATTTGCCCAGGGTCAAAGTGAAGTGCTGCAGGCTTATAAAGACCTTAGCAGTGCACAGAGATAATGATTAGATGATATGAACTTTTTTATACTAATACTTTCAGTCCAACTAAATTGCAGTAACTGAAGAAATTACAACTTGTCCTTCCAGCATTCTCTACTTGAGGGTGTAAGGACCACACATATAATGTGATCAATGTTTACAAGAATGGATCAGCAGAGCACCGGAGAGTTTTGGGGATTTATGGCAAAGATTAGATCTCTCCTCCAACTTTGAGAAAGTTGCAAATTGCAAAATAAATTAAGGAAGCTACAATAGCTCACGGTGTGAACTTCAGCATTGTAAAGTGGCATAGGTCCAAAAAAAGTCTATGGAATTATGTCAGGACTACACCACTATAAAATCAGATCCTACCTTAGTCATCTCCATGATAATGAAGAAAAAAACCTCATTAAGTGGTCTGCATGAATAAGAATTTATTAATTTGTTCGGAAGTACCAAACATTGTGGGAGGCAAAATGTTACATCTTCTGTTTCCGTCATGAACACATTTACAATGCACTTTAGTGGGAATGGTGGACAGGCGGTGTCTTGAAGATAACAATTGTCTCATTTTTAAATTAAGGACTTTTTTTTTTTTCATTTATAAAGCTGTCCTGGTTTCAGCAGGGATAGCGTTAATTTTCTTTCTGGCAGCTGGTGTAGTGCTGCGTTTTGGATTTAGGATGAGAATAATGTTGATAACACACTGATGCTTTTAGTTGTTGCCAAGCAGTCAAGGACTTTTCAGCTTCTCACACTGCCCTGCCAACGAGAAGGCAGGGGGTGCCCAAGAAGCTGGGAGGGGACACAGCCAGGGCAGCTGACCGAAACTGGCCAAAGGGATATTCCATACCTTATGATGTCATGTTCTGTATATGTATATAACGGGGGCTGGGACGGGAGGCAGAGCACCAACTTTGGGTGATGAGAAATTGTGCTGTTCATCACTTGTTTTGTATATTCTATTATTATTATCATCATCATCATCATCTTTTTTTTTTTTGTCCTATTAAATTGTCTTCATCTCAACCCACAAGTTTTTTCCTTTTCCATTTTCAGTTCTCTCCCCCATCCCACTGGAGCGGGGGAGAGAGCAAATGGCTGCGTGGTTGGTTTAGCTGCCTGTCGGGTTAAACCACAACAAAAGCACACTGATTTTCTGCCCTGACCCTAATGTGGCATTTATACACTCATATAGAGTAACAATGCAATTATTTTACCTCGTTGTGGACTAGAGCACAGGAATTACAGATAGAAGAGGAAAACTAAGATCACCCCCACTTTTTTCCCTTCTCTTTCAAAACAATATCAGCTAGGAACAAAGTGGAAATAGGACTCAGAGAGTGCCATGGTCTAAGTCCAGCTTGATAAAAGCATATCCAGACACTGCCTGGGCTAAGGTTAGACCACAAAGTTGCCATATATCCATCAATGACTGATCTCTTAAACAGTGTGAGCATTTTTTGAGGACTTGTCAGATGAGATCATCAAAATGGATTTTCTTCTAGCTTTACTTACCTGTCTTCTGAATTCTTATATGTGTAAGTGTGCTAACATTTCTATATCATGCAGCTAACAGATAAGTCTTAAATCAATAACAAGGTTTCACAGGTTATAGGTCTACATCCTCAGCTGTAGCACCTCAGTGATGGTCCATTTGAACAAATCACAAGTTGCACCCACTGCTTGTGTCTCATCCTTTTCCAGAGGATCACAGACCATCTAATAACGTTCCAGCAACTTGTTCTCAGAGTTTCTTGGGGGGGTGGGGGGGGGGGGCATCACACTGATGATAATTAACACAATGTATCCACATGGCAGGCTTGCTACAGATTGTTGTTCTTTTTAGTGTATGAAAAACTTGGGAAGCTTTCCTAATGCTGGAACAAAGTTTCTCTCAATTAATCATTAGCGTAGCCTGAGCATCTTGTAGCACAAAGAAACTTAATCAAAAAACATCTAATTTGACCATCTGTTTGAACTTTCAACATCACTTCTCCAACAGTGTTATCTGGGCAATACACTCAAGTAGTTGTCCACAGCTGTGGTCAATTGATTTATCCTCTGATTATGATTGAAGTAGGTGATCAAAACCAGTGATGCTTCAAAGGGATTGCTGGAGAAGTCAGTGACAGTTGCAGCACTCATAAGTGCCTTAGGTTTAGCATGAAATTGGCAGTAATATGAGGATGATTGGGAAACAAAAGGAGCAGAAATAGTTTATTTATATTTTGTGGCCTTCTTCCCTCATTAATAATATGTACTTAAAAGGTTGATTTTCACACAGACAGGATGAAATACACATTGAGCTGTGTAATGGATTCCTCTCTAGGAAGCATGAAAACAGGAGCATTTGCATGTATATATGGAGCACGGCAATTCATTCAGGCTTTGTAAGAGTAGGTAGTGTGTTTTTGTTTGTCATAGATGATACTTAAAACTCTGAGAGCAAGATTTAATGTCTTCTCTTAGTCAGAAGTCTCAACTGGTGGTCATCACCAAAAGGGGTTTAATTTTACTATTTGGGTGAGTTTGCTTTGTTGTAACCTTTAAATATATCTGTAACATTCTTAGCTGCTAGGCAATCTGAATAAACAGCTTCCCCATTCTAATACTGCATGGAAAGTGTAGAGTAAACTTTATTATTATTATTATTATTATTATTATTAAGTAAAAATAGACTCAATCTGACACATCCTTGCCAGTTTCTAATTTGAGATTGGGATAAAGATGAGTACTCATTGAGATGCAAGGTTAAAAAAAATCACAGTGCAGAGGTAATACCAACTTCTTCTGATGTGCGGAAAGCAGACTCCACAACTGAGAAGGTTGTAAAGTAGGTATGTTTATTCAGCGCTGGACAGCACAGGGGGGGTCACCCCATCACAATCGTGCACGCCTAGCCCAGTGATTTGCTCTGAATTTATACGCTTATATGATTGCATAATTACAAGATTTTGTAATATACATATTCATAATACATTCCCGTCTCGTATTAAAATTAGTTTTTCCCCAACTCCTCCTCCTGGCGCATGCGTAGTGTCCTCTAGTCAGGGTGGGCAGGGGTCTCTGACGATGAAGTAAATATCATCCCCTTCGTAATCTTTCGACCTTCTTCCCTTACGCAGGCACAGTACTATCTCTGATCCTTTCCCAAACCGCAAGGTTAGTTTGTCTTGTAAGATGTTTCCTACTGCGTCAGGGATTCTGTCCTTGGTTCTTCCTCTCATCATTGTGATATGTGTAAACTATTCTTAATGACCCTGTTTATTTTAAGTTTACTTGTGTGGGAACAAAGTTCGTGCCTCCCTTATCTCACTTCCTCTTGAAATCTCACATCCTTTCAGAAAGAAAGCTGTAGCATCATAGCCCATTTTGCAGATGGAGTGGAATGAAAACAGGTCAAGGAACTAACACAGTCAAGTTTTCTTTTGGGAAACCAAACCCAAAAAAGCCAACCAAAGCCCCCAAGAAAACCCAAGCACATAGAAAATGTTGCCTTGGGAAATGAGTACTTGGAAATTGACATTACCCTTGATCTGTTAGTTCTAGTTTTGAATATACTATACCAAGGATGGAAGATCAACATTTGGACTTTGTTTGTTCTGACCATGCAGTGAATTAGAAATCAGCCAAAATTACAGATGCAGTACACAGAGGTTTAAATAGGTAAGGAACATTTCCCCAGCTCCTAAATATTTTTCTTTTCACTTTCAAATGGTACTGAAATCACTTATTTTGCATTTTAGAAATGCTTTCATGTTTATTCTGTAGAGGAGAGAAAAACAAAAACAAAAAAGATCAACAAAACCCCCACAACTCAAACAAACAAACAAACAAAGTCAGACTTTTTTTTTATTTTTGCCTCAGGAAATAACTATTCAATTATTTAGGTCCAATGAGATACTAAAGTCCTGAAGGACTGGATTCCAGACTACTAGCTGTGTAATACAATAATATACTAATGGAATGAGGGCAGGATCCATAAGATAATAATTGTCTTATTAGGCTTTGCACACAAATGAGGAAAGCTGCAAAAAGGTGATGTCTTTGCTGAAAGGAATTAACTGGGCTGCTATTACCCCAAACTACAATGCTTTTGGTGAGTTTTTCTGAGAAAACACAAGTCACAGCAATGAACTACTCAAGCTATTCCATGAGTGTTATCTCTTTCCCAAATAAAACTTCTGGCCCACTAGATTGTCTCCTCTGACAAGGGTACATTCAGGCATCTTTCTCCATTCAGAGCTCACAAGCCACGTGTAGTTGTTTGATTTCCCATCAGAATGACACATATAGAATATGTGCCTCTCTGGAGAGAGCAAGGAGGGATAAATCTGCAGGTGAATGAAAACACAGTTTGAATACACTCTTTGTGACTTATTGTGAGAATAAAAAGTCTGAATTGATTACTGTATTTCCCTATTTTTGTTGTGTTATAAAATTGCTGTCTCATTCTACGTGAGCAGTACCTCAGATGGGATTAAAAATTTAGTTTCTCTAGTGCTGCATAAATGAACACAGAAAGCACTTGTGCATTGAAAACATATTTTGGTTTGCATCTTCTAAAGTTTTAAAAAAGAAGACTTCTCTCTGAATTTACCTTTTTGTCCCTTGATTATATAATCCTACAAAATGCTAAATATGTATAAAAAGATACACATGCATCAGTAGGGATCTTGTTGTTCTGCCAAAACAAGTGAGATCAAGCTCCACATGGGAAAAATAACATACACCTTGCTCAGGGTGACTTTTCCAAGTATGCACAGGTAAGTCTGAAACTCACATGGAAACAGAAGCCTTGGAACATTCCAATAATTCAAATTCAGAGAGATGATACCCTGCAGTATAAAAACAACAGCAGGATCAGAAAAAATGGGGATAGAGCCAGCTGTGAAGAGTAGAGAGTGGTATAACAAAAGGACATGTAGAGAAGGAAGAACGCAAATGTAAAGATGCAGGTTGATAACTGAAAGCATGAAGTCGGCTGAGCAAAGAAGTCAACTGAGTAAAGAATGTAGGCAGTGAAAAGGGAAAACTAATAAAAAAAGATGTGATGGGCTGGAAAAGAAAAGCAGTGAGGGAGGAAGGAAACCAAAAGAAGAAGGAAAAACGCACAATATAAATGCATGTGACTGTTTCTAAGGAAAAAAACATTTTTTAATACATTTTTGTTTTGCAGATGCTTCAAACATCTGTATTTTTCTCCTCCTGAAGTTTTCTGGAGCTACCCTGTGTCCTGCGATCACATTATCTAACATTTCTTACCTAATCACTACAAACATCTGAATCCCACATAAGTACAAACTTCCCCTCCATCCAACTACATAAAGCAATATTATTGCCATTTTATAAAAGGGGAAATGAGACAGAGATTGAATTATTTCCCTGAGGGAATAGAAATAAGCAGAGAATGAAATTGCACTCAGAATTCCTAAATACTGATCCAATGCATTACCTATAAAGTTATCCATCATCCACCAGTGCAGTGTCTGAAGGCAGGTGAATCACTACCCACCCTGATCAATTTCCAGTGAGGAGTGCATTGTTGTTTCTTGCAGTTTTTTGAAATTCCTCCAACCTTGGGAATGGATAGAGAAAAAAGCCCAAATGTCAGCCTTCTCAGTGTGGTGGTTTTATGCACTTGTATTTCAAGCTTTCACAAATCAGAAGCATAATGTGTGCCATTGACAAGCATAGTGTACATCTGGGACAGGAGAATTAGCTATGGGTTATATATCAAGTTCACTCAGAAGAGTCCTCATCCATTCTGTGCAGAAGTTTAATGTTACAAAACCTCTTACAAGTGTATTGGGAATGAGTGGAGAACAATGTAACCTGCCTACGTCTTTAGTTTATACCTTTGAATTTTTGAGCAACCTATACTGCTGGCAAGTTTTAATTCAATATTCTGAAGACTGAGTAACTTGTAAGCCTAGGAGGGCTTTTTCTGGTGTTTTGTTTTGGTTTTGGTTGTTTTGGTTTTAGGAAAATCAAATTAAAAACTCTCCTGGATGCTTTATGTGCTGTAAACTGCATATCACAATTGCATGGTAGTTTCCTAGGGAAAAAAAAAAAAAAAAAAAAAAAAAAAAAAGAGAGACTGTTGCATTAGTTTTTCAGGCTAAGGGCAATTTGCTTACAGGTAGAACTGATCAGTTTTTTGTAGATGGGATGAAAGCTCTGGGAAAAAAGAAAATCTTAGCAGATTTTCTGCCAGGAAGAATCAAACAAAAATAATTTAAGTTAGTGTATTAACTCACATGTTAATGAGTAAAATGAATGTTTTGCTTAAAAAATTTTACCAGACATAAATAAAAAAGTGGGATTTATGGTTGAAATGAGTGAAAGATTAACTATAATGTCCTGCCCTGGAACTTCAATAATTATAATAACAAAGGAAATTTATTGTAAAAAGTCATCCCATGCATCACTTAATCAGAATGGGCAGAATGTTACAGTCTTGCAAAGTAGCTTGGTAGAATTGATTTTAAAAGGAAGAAGCAAATTCTCCTACTTTGATAAGATTTTCTACACATATATATGCTAAATATATACATTAAATTCTTTTCATGAGAAACACTTGATGTCATAACTCTAGATTCAACTACGCCATTGTCTCTGGCATGTTGGGGTTTTAGGGCTAATGACAAAGCAGTTCAGAGGTGTGTGAATGATGCCTATTTTATGTGTTAATCTGTAAAGACTGGAGAAAGAAAAAAGTTATTCTGATTGAATTTAGTATGAGATTTCTTTCTCGTTTTGCCTCTGACTAAAAAGGAAAAAAAAAAAAAAAAAAGGTAAAATCCAGAGACATACTTCATCCATTTTAATTTCTGTATGGCTTCCAATATTATAATATGCTAGTTTTTAAAAGCAAAATATTAGAAACACCTGTTCTACTCTACCTAAACATTAAGTGTTATATAGGTTAAGAATAAGATAGTCTCAAAACTTCTTTTAGAACATGAATGTAAGTTCTCAGGACAGCAGTACAGTCACATGATACTAATTATAAAAATAATCCTAAAAGAAATAGAGAAGTACCTACATTAATTGGTAAAGAAGAGAATATTATCATGAAACTAAGCCTACCTCCTCTATTTTTTTCTCTTCTTTTGCTTTAAGCAGAGAACAAAAACCAAAAAACCAACAAACAAAAAAAAAGAGAAAAAACAAAAAAAGATTTAGAAAATTTACACCATTAAAGGATGCCTCCCCCATGGTTGGTAAAGACCTGTGTTCAACTTCTCTCAGATGGTTTCTGAAATCCTTCCCGGATATTTTCATATCTCTGGAGAACACCTTAGATACTACATTAGAGAACATACTGGATAAGGTGACTTAAAATCACCCTTTTTGATGATTTTCTCTTTGTCTTGGTTAGGCTTTCTTTGGCAGAAACATTAGTATTAGAAAGTATAGTACATTACCAACAAGATATTCTTTAGCCTACTGAGCAACATATTTTCCCTGTTGTGTCCTGGTTCTGGCGAGGATAGAGTTAATTTCACAAGGAGCCATGACAGGTGACCCAAGCTGGCCGGGGGCTATTCCATAGCATGTGATGTCATGCTCACCATAAAAGGGGGCTAGGTGGGCAGGGGCGGGCTTGGCGTGGCTCCGGGACTGGCTGAGTGTCTGGTCGGTCGGTTGTTGGATCGGTAAATTGTTCTCTGTTATCACCCATTGTGAATATCTGTTATCAGTACTGTTGTTTCCCTCTCCCATGCTGTCCCAGTAACCTGTCCTTATCCCAACCCTCGAGGCTTTGCCGTTGTTTTTCCGTTCTCCTCCCCGTCCTGCTGGGGAAGAAGTGAGCGAGGGGCCGCGTAGCGCTCAGCTGCCGGCTGGGGCTAAACCACGTCACCTGTCCAAAGAAATTAACTGAGCCTGAGCTCCCAAAAGGCATAAACAATAGCCAATGTAGGAGTCACTGGAAAACCCCCTTGTTGACTGCCTCCCATTGGAAATAACAGCTCCAAATATTTCCTTCCAGATGAAAACATACGGTTTTAACTTCAACCTAACATCAGTGAGTAAGTTTAGAACATCAACTGCAACAAATGCAGTACCCGGTTATGATTTGTCCACTACATGTAAAGACAAAAGTTAGCCCAGAATACATTCTGAGCATACACCAATTCTGAATGCAAAATATCACCCTTGTTCCACAAAAATGCAGCCAGAAAGGCCTGTATCTGCTTAAAAGAGAAACAAACCAGCCCTACCCACCCCCCCAAAAAAAACCCCAAAAACCCAAAAAAAGCCCAAATACTAAAACTCTTCAAAAGAAAAAAATTCTAGATGAATGCTGCAGGCACTTAATTGACACATCATTAGAGGCCTTCTGGTTTTGATTTTCTCTTACATAAATTAGAGGTACTGTCACCGAAATCCGGGAATAAACCCGGTAACACCAATGTAGTGTTAAAAGGCAGGCATTCTTTATTGCAGCGCTGGATGCACGGGGGATAGCTCCACCCAACGTGCATGCCAGGTGATCACCAACACACAGGTTATGTAGGATCAAAACATACATATTCATCGTTTTTCTCAGAAAAGGCAGTCCTATGATAATCATTTCTTAGAATCCATTTCCATACTCTCCTCCCCGTCACGCATGCTCAGTGATTCGAGTCGGTGGTCCTCAAGGGGTCTCTGGTGGTCATCAGTGGTCTTGCACCCGTGTCCGCTGGATGACCCCCTTCATGCAGGCATGCGCAGTATCCTTGCTGTGGGTGCACCTGTCTATAGCAACTTACTTCATAAGATTAATATCTCCAACCCTGTTGTTCAGTTTGGTAGGGACTGTACATGGAACATAGCAGCATTGTACCTTGCCATGGTCAGTTAGCTTCATTACCTATTACCTTGGTTACAAACTAATTATCTCAACCTGATTCTATAGTTTCTGTTTCACGGCCCCTATCCTACGGTTACAGTACTACAGGTCTACTTAGGAAAGGTTACCTTGAAATCATGGTTAGATGAAAAAGCAAAGTAAGATATTGGGCCAGCTTTCTGGTACATTAGAGGACATCTTGCATCAAGAGTAAATTCTAGGCTCCTTAAAAACTTTTGTGTTACTTTTCCCTTCTTACACTTTCCACTTCTTTCTATCATACTAACTGTTGTTGGGGTGTCTACACAGCAAGAAACAAATCAAAACTTCAAAGTAAGATATGGTTGATTTTTTTTTCTTTAGATCAGAATGTCTTTAATGGAAAATGTCCCACTGAGAAAAAAGGGGATTTTATTTGTTGACATTTTTCTTTTTTGTGAGTATGTGAATAGAGCTGTGTGAAGTAAGATTTGTTTTTTACTGTTAGTGGAGGAGGGTAGTACCAGTGGAGACTGCTGGCTCGCCAGTGGGGATGTTTGGGGGTGGAGCTGCAGCACACGTGCAGGAAAGGAGAGTGACAAAACAAAGCTTAAAGTGTATTACAATTTTCCATCATTTCAGGATATAAATTAACAATATTGATTGCATGCACAAATCTCACAGTAGACTTTTACGCATAACACTTCTTGTGTCCATCAGCTTTCCTGTTAAATTATCTTCACCCAACAATTCAGCACAGGATGAGAAAGGAATGCAATTAATGTCATGAGAATAGCTTATATCAGCTGATCATAGAATCATAGAATCACAGAATTATTTGGGTTGGAAGGGACCTCAAAGATCATCTAGTTCCAACCCTCATTCCATGGGCAGGGACACCCTCCACTAGACCACGTTGCCCAAAGCCTCATCCAACCTGGCCTTGAACAGTTCTCATGCTCATGAGAGCTATGAAGAGTCAGGTCTAAATAAATTTTTATTATACGGGCAAACTGATCATAATGGGATAAAAAGTCTTTTTTCTGTTGTCATTAATGGAAAACAAAAAAAACCAAACAAAAAAAGGAACTGGAAAGTTCTGTAAGGAGAGTAACTGTGTAACAATCCAAAAACTATCTGCAGTAAAAAGATTAACTGAATATTTTACCTCAAAGTCTTGTTACAGTGAACACTGACAGAATAAAAGTAAATTTGGCTTTTTTTCATAAAATGAAGGATGTCAGATTTACTAGGGAGGATGGCTGTGAAGGTTTCTAGAATCACAGAGGTAACCAACTGAAACAAATTTCTTGACATTTTGGTTTTGCAGAAATGAAAATAAGTCATGATAGTTGTGTTGGGTTTGCATGGCAAGGTTTTGGTAGCAGGTGGGGGTTATAGGGGTGGCTCCTGTGAGGAGCTTCTAGAAGCTTCCACTGTGCCAATGCCAACCAGCTCCAAGATGGGCTTGCCCCTGGGGGGCACTGTAGCCCGTGGGAGAGACTCCATTTTGGAGCAGGGGAGCAATGAGAGGAGTCCTCCCCCCGAGGACAAAGCAGCAGAAACAACTTGCACTGCACTGACCGCAACCCCCATTCCCCCCCCCCCCCCCCCCCCCCGTGCTGCTGAGGGGGGAGGAGGTTGAAGCCAGGAGTGAAGTTGAGGCCGAGAAGGTGGGAGGGGTGGGGGAGGTGTTTTAAGACTTGATGATTTTTTTTTTCATTGCTCTATTCTGTTTAGTAATAAATTAGATTAATCTCTTTTCTAAGTTCAGTCTGTTTTGCTCGTGATGATAATTAGTGAGTGATCACTCCCTGTCCTTATCTCGACCCAAGCCTTTTGTTACACTTCTCCTCCCCATCATGCTGGGGGAGGGGTGAGCGAGCAGCCACGTGGTACCTGCTGCGGGCTGGGCCTGAACCACAACAGTGGTTAAAAACAGAAAGATGAGAGAGACAGCAAGGGAACCCCAGTCACCTATTGGAGAAGTAGTCTGTACGTTTCATGAAGAATCACTCTAATGGTAACAGCTGCTGCCTATTCAAAAATGGCATTATGAAATATTTACACTCTCTACAACCAATGTTTCAAAACCAAATTTTCTCACCTAGTTTAGTAAATTAATTCAGTAAACCACAGAAGTCAGACATGTCAGATCAAGTAGGAATGTAAAAAAATCACACTGTCTTCATCCCTCATGAAAAGTTTAACATTATTACTAAATTATTTTGGAACAAAAAACCAAGAAATTTTCCCTTGGGAATTGTTCAGGCAATTAAACATTTAAAGACAAGGCAGATCAGTAATACGTAACTGAAATAGGAAGACAGTGAATCCTAGAACTTTAATAAACTTAATGAAGTTAATTAATCTAATTCTCCTACCCAAGAGTGCTAATGCTAAAAACTTGGGCAAAATTAAACATTTCCATTATAAAAAAAAAAAAATTCAACACATACATGAGAGAGTATTTGCACAAGTGGGCATCATATATTAGAATAGCAACTGCCCTTTGGTTGTTCTTGAAATTCAAGATCGTGATATACACATATTTCATGGGAGTCTGCTTTTTTACTTCCTGTCCTATATACAACAGTTAGTCATTTACTGGATTTATTGCCACATACTCTTCGATTCCACCAAGAGAACTCTACGTTACAGCATAACAATATAGTGACTTCCTACTTATTTGTAATTATTCAGTAGGAATCCAGATTTGTAGTTTTTGTAAAGTTGGATGAGAAAGTCATAGAACTTGTTCTAAAAATAAAGTTAAATAATAATACAGCAAATCAGGGGACCAAGTATCTTTCTTTTTTCTCGTTTTCACTAGTATACTGGAGCAACAATGAATAAAAGTGACATGGTTCAGGCCCAGCCGGCAGCAGGTACCACGTGGCTGCTCGCTCACCCCTCCCCCAGCATGATGGGGAGGAGAAGTGTAACAAAAGGCTTGGGTCGAGATAAGGACAGGGAGTGATCACTCACTAATTACTGTCACGAGCAAAACAACTTAGAAAAGGCATTAATCTAATTTATTACTAAACAAAACAGAATAGAGCAATGAAAAAAAAAATTATCAAGTCTTAAAACACCTCCCCCCACCCCTCCCACCTTCCCGGCCTCAACTTCACTCCCTGCTTCAACCTCCTCCCCCCTCAGCAGCACCAGGGGGGGGGGGGGGGCGGAATGGGGGTTGCAGTCAGTGCAGCGCACATTGTTTCTGCCGCTTGTCTTCAGGGGGAGGACTCCTGTCATCGCTGCCCTGCTCCAAAATGGAGTCTCTCCCACAGGCTACAGTCCTTCCCGACCTGCTCCGGCATGGTCTCTTCCATGGGAGAGAACTGTTCCAGCGTGGGTCTCCCACGGGGTCACAAGTCCTGCCAGCAAACCTGCCCTGGCGTGGGCTCCTCTCTCCACGGGTCTACCGGTCCAGCCAGGCACTTGCTTCAGCCCGGGCTTCCCACGGGGTCACAGCCTCCTTCAGGTGCCTCCACCTGCTCCGGTGTGGGGTCCTCCACGGGCTGCAGGTGGAATCTCTACACCCCCTCATCCTTCCTCCATGGGCTGCAGGGGGACAGCCTGCCTCACCATGGTCTTCACCACGGGCTGCAGGGGGATCTCTGCTCCGGTGTCTGGAGCACCACCTCCTCCCCCTCCTCCTGCACTGAGCTCAGTGTGACATCTTCACACTTCCCCCTTCTTAAATATGTTATCACAGAGGCGCTGATTGGCTTGGCCTTGGCCAGGGGCGGGCCCATCTTGGAGCTGGCTGGCATTGGCTCTATCAGACACTGTGGAAGCTTCTAGAAGCTCCTCACAGGGGCCACCCCTATAGCCCCCACCCGCTACCAAAACCTTGCCACACAAACCCAACACAAAAAGTAACAGTATTAACATGTTAATTTCTGTCATTGTTTTGCCCCAGCTGACAAGTAAACACCACACAGCTACTATGAAGAAAATTAACTCTATCCCAGTCAAAACCAGCACAGTTTCTTTTGAGAGTAAATTTCATTTTTTTACTCTACACTGCA
Organism: Balearica regulorum gibbericeps; assembly: GCF_011004875.1. Lineage (NCBI taxonomy): Eukaryota > Metazoa > Chordata > Aves > Gruiformes > Gruidae > Balearica > Balearica regulorum. Next base: position 15,637,597 of record NC_046220.1, read on the forward strand.
GCTGAGGAGCATGGTGTCACCTGGAACATCTGACAGAAAACATCAGGAGAAACATGAGGTCAACCATTAGGGTTTTGGAGCCAGGAGTGTCAAGGATCAGAAGCCCACTACACTCCGACTGAAAAAGAGATACTAGCAGCATATAAGTGAGTTCAAGCCGCTTAAGAAGTTGTTGGTGCAGAAGCATATCTCCTCTTGGCACCACAATAGCCAATGATACGCTGGATGTTCAAAGGAAACATCCCCATCATGCAACCAGCGCTATATGGAGTGAGTGGGTAGTGTTGAATCCTGGAAGAGATTATGGACTGTTCAGAAGGCAGAGATTCTGGAGCACTTCCTGAGGAGGTGGCCTTTGCCTAAGAGGCACCACCACATAATGAGTTACCAGAAGACGAACGGTGTTATGCTTTGTTTACTGATAGATCCTGTTGTGTGCTAGGAAGCCACTGGGAGTGGAAGGCAGCTGTCCCACGTGACAAGTCCACTGAAGGAGAAGGTGAGTTTGCAGAAGTGAAAGCCATCCAACTAGCCCTAGAGACAGCTGAATGAGAAAAGTGGCCAGTACTCAATCTCTGTACTGACTCCTGGGTGGTGGCTAATGCCTTATGAGGGTGGCTACAGCATTGGGAGATCAATTGGTAATGCAGGGGCAAATCCATCTGGGCTGTTACATTGTGGCAGGACATCGCTGCCTGGGTAGAAAACATGGCTGTAAAGGTACATCATGTAGATGCTCACATGCCCAAAAGGCACACCACTGAAGAACATCAAAACAATGAACAGGCACACAAGGCTGCCAAAATTGAAGTAGCTCAGGTGAACCCGGACTGGGAGCATAAGGGTGAGCTATCTGTAGCTTGATGGGCCCATCCAAGGAGAGATGCAACAAACAGATGGGCTCGTGGTTGAGGGGTGGACCTGACCATGGAGGCCATCACACAGGTCACTCATGAATGTGAAACACTCACTGCAATCAAGTGAGCCACACAAGTAAAATCTCCCTGGATCAGAGGGCAGTGGCTGAGTGGCAAGGCCTGGCAAATTGACTGTACTGGACCACTGCCACGAACACACAAAGGCAAACACTACATACTCACCATGATGGAAGGAACTACTGGTTGGCTACAAACATACCCTGTCAACCATGCCACTGCCTGGAACACAATCCTAGGCCTTGAAAGGCAAATTTTGTAGCAAAGTGGTACCCCAGAAAGAGTTGAATCAGACAATGGGACTGAATTTCGAAATAACCTCATAAACTCCTGGGCAAAGAAACATGGCATTGAGTGGGTCTGTCACATCCCCTACCACCCACAAGTGTCTGGAAAGACTGAGAGGCATAATGGACTGTTAAAGACTACATTGAGAGTGTTGGGCAATGGGGCATGGAAGCACCGGGATACAAATTTAGCAGAAGCCACTTGGCTGGTTAGCACCAGAGGATCGGTTAACTGTCCTGGTCCTCCCCAAACAAACCCCCTACATACCGTGGGAGAATATGAGGTCCCCATAGTGCACATAGGGAAGTGGCTGGGGAAGGCGGTGTGGATTGCTCCTCCCATGGGAAAAGGCAAACCCTTTGTGGGGTTGTCTTTGTTCAAGGACCTGGGTGTGGGTAATATGGAATAATGAGGAGACCCGACATGTGCCTCGAGGAGATCTAACCTTGAGGGAAAAATAATCTGTGATGTGAGTTACATGTTGTAGGAAGTAATGTAGCAGGAATGACTTGAACTGACACAGAGTGAGTTTTGCAAGGAACTAGACAAATGCAACGATGGCCCAAACCCAGCCAATGACCAACAATAGAACATACTGCTTCTGCTGTCCTGAGCACGCATCTTGACAGCTGGGACCCAGGTCATGGCCTGTTTGAGAACATCTGGAGGAGCCCATGAAGTGGGAGACTAATATCTGTCTATTAAAGGACAGGGGACAGTAGTTACTGAGAATTAAATACAATAGAATGGTTAGAATATATATATGTATTAAACTATGTGAGACTTTCAGCATGATCCAAATGGTATGGAATAAGGGGTGGAGGTTCTATTGGTTTTGGCTGAGCTGGAGTTAATTTTCCCCTCAGCAGCCCCCACAGTGCTGTGCTGTGTATCGGTAGCCAGCAAGGTGTTGGTAGCACACCAGGGTTTTGGCTGCTGCTGAGCAGTGCTGGCACACAGCAAGGCTGTCTCTCCAACATCCCCCTCACCAGTGGGCTGGGGGTGGGCAAGGTCTTGGAGGGGACACAGCCGGGACAGCTGGCCCAAACTGACCACAGGGATATTCCATACCATATGACCTCTGCTCAGCAATAAAAGCTGAGAGAAAGGAGGGGGAAGGAGAGGCATTCGTTATTTAAGACATTTGGTCTTTTGGAGCAACTGCTACAAGTACTGAAGCCCTGCTTCCTGGAATGTGGCCAGATATCACCTGCTGATTGGAAATAGAGAAGTAATTTTTTTTTTCTTTGCTTGTGTGCATGGCTTTTTGCTATATTAAATTGCCTTTATCTTGACCCGTGGGGTGGTTTTTTTTCCATCTTATTTTTCTCCCTTCTCTGTCTTGCTGAAAAGGGGAATGATAGAGCAGCTTGATGGGCACCTGGCATCCAGCCAAGGTCAACCCAACACAAAACCCTAACAAGAAAAAGCGAACAGTGATATTTACCTCCTTCTGGATAGATGGAAAACCTGATGGTTTTTACTTTTTCTCAAGTACCAAATGTATTTTAGAATAATTTTAACTTTATGGTCATCTGACAAGAGT